>NC_066835.1:1102226-1443406 GCF_001640805.2 Lates calcarifer
CTACGCCCTGACACTCAGTACCACCAGTGAAACAAACTGTAATGCTGTGCACTTAGGTAATGTACGGAAGTCTATCTAGATGGCTTACATTCATCAGTTAGCTGTCAGTATCCTATTATCAATATTCTCATAATTCCTTATTATACAGGATCCTCAAGATCTAAGAAAAGACAGCAACCTGTTGAGACTGAAAGTGATGACCCAGAAACAGGGATTTCTTAGACTACATGCACTGGAATATGTACATATTAGTTTTACTTGCTTTTGTGATAATGGTGTCAGTGTTGAAAACATGTCAATAGTTTACTATAACTTCATAAATATGTATTTTGGGTGACTATCATTCTCAGTCACAATAAATACACCACCAGTCTTTGTATGTTAACTAATAAATATACAAATAATGGTTACAAAGAAGTTCACAGTTGATAGAATTCATATTAACGGTTATTACATACATCATTTCAGGTATTACTTTTCAGGAACGAGTTATGAGAGTCACTGCTTGATAATGTCACACATCTTACTGTTTGCATAGCTCTTCATCAATTTACTGAATTTGCTTTACAGAAAGTGGAGGGATACTGTTTCCTAACAACGCATCTTTTGCTCATATTTATCATTGAAAACAGGTTTTCACTGTTATATTACCTAAACTACTGAATTAATTATCATTCGCAATCCTTCTACCTCCATCCCTTCTCTCTTTTTTGAAAGCCTGAATGAATTACCATTAACAATCTGCAGTCAGCTAAAACACTTAATACTGATTTTTTAAAGTTTCATTTCATTTCAATTTAAATTTTATGTTATGTTTCATTTCTTTTTTTTCTGTTCTGTCCTTTCACTATATATATATATATATATATATATATATATATATATATATATATAATTTATTTCTTTCATGTTTGAAATATATTGTGATTTGTAAACATTTGTGATCAGCTGATCTCTGATGTCTGTGCTGTTTATCAAACTCTTGACTTACTTTTCTGTCAAAATCCTGCTACAAACTGTCTCCACAGCACATAGAAGACGTGGATTCACACACAGTTCAACAGTTTTCACTTCAAACAGGTTTTAGAGCAGTTTTAATCAGGAGTTACTTTGCTGTCAAATTCAGCTTGGTGATAGAAAACACATTTACGCACACAGATTTTCAAGTAAATACATCAGGGTTAACAGAGCCAGATGCTGAAATACACAGAGAAAGAGAAGGACACTTAAACACAACATGTCCTGTTTACACACACAACACAGACAGACAAATACACTCACACACACACACACACACACACACACACACACACACAACTGACATCTACACATTAACTAACGGGTCATTCTGATCAGTTAAACCCTGGTCTGAATACTTATGTAAATGTGATATTAGAATATTTTCCCTTTTTCATTAATTTGCAAACATTTCTAAAAACTTGCTCACCAGAAGTGAGAAAAACATTAGCAAAATAAAAGCTCACAAAATAAATATACATAAAACAAAAATATACAAGGAAAATAATGACTAAACACGAAAAGGGATGGATTGTTGGTGGATAAATCTATGACAAACTAATGCTGCAACTACATTGTCTTTTATAACACCAGACAGCACCCCTCCACTTTCTGTAAAGCGCCGGTCCTCCACACTCACCGCTGACATGTGTGTTGATGGGTTTGCTAAATGTAGTGTTTTTAGGAGCCATTCTGAAACAAAACACACTGAAACAAAAGGTTTTTTTTAAATATATAGTATATAAAGATTAGCTCTCTGGAAGTTTTGAGATCTACCGGCTATTAACGGCTGCTGACACTTCTGCCTGCACTGGTACCATCGCTATGGCAACCGTGAGGACACAAGCATCATCATAAGCATCTTCATACAAGTATCAAAAATATTTTAAAAACTGTTTGAAACTTAGGACAATAGTGAAAGGTGAGTGTTGTTTTCATTGTCAAAACTAGCATAATACTAATTTATAACAGAATAGGCCTATAACATACTTATATAATGCTGACTGGTGTAAAGGCTGTCTAGTGCATCATAAGACTGGTGCCCTTTGACTAAGTTCAACAAGTAACATGACATTTCTGGAAAAATTAATGGGCTAGCTCTTAGCTGATAAATCTGTAACGGTCGGTAGACGTGGTCTAATATCTCAAACTAACCTGAGTGTGTGTGTGTGTTGTTTCTTGTTTCAGAATGGCTCTAAAACAGATTAGGTACACGAAACCAGATTCTCCTTTTTTTCGGTCCCCATCTGTACATATCTGTGTGGTGGCCATTGAGGAACAGCCCCAAACCCTGAACTGGATTTTTCCTGAGAGTGGCCAGGTGCAGGCTTGTCGCCTTCTCCAGCCTCCATCCGCAGAGACCCCACTTTGCGATGCCATCAAGGGCACTGGCTTAATGTCAGTGTGTGGTAAGGTGGTGGAGGTGTCTTGAAACGTAAAAGTAATGCAGGATGATAGTAATAAGATGGTTAGTGGACGCCACAGATCAGAACCACAAAATATTGCGTGGATATATCACTCGCACAATGTTTTACCCAGGGGCGGGAAACAGCAGGTGCCCATGAGGACTGCTACTCTCCTACAGGTATAAATGTCAGTCTGATGAACAACACAAACAGCCAAAAAAGACCCAATTACAATAATATGTTGTAGCCATGAGAGACTAAAAGAGTATAAAATTCTTACTTTCTTTTGGTTAAAAGACAACACCAGAGTGAAGGTGACTCTGTGGAGGGAGGCAGCACTGGCCTCTGTCAGTGCTAGGAAGTGGCAGAAGTTTAGCCACCTAAGGAGCCCTGAGACTGTGTATGGGCACGTGCACACACACTTCACACACACGTCTCAAAGATGGAAACAGACAAAAATCAATGTAAAGCACCATGTGTGAATTCTGGCTTAAAAAGATGTTTGGTACTCCTGAACTCACTCACTCCTGAATTTACTCCCTGCAGGAGGCCAGTGGAGACATGAACATGGCGTTCTCGGTGGCTATGAATCTGCAAAGGCTGGCATCTGGGAAATCCTCCTTGATGATGATGGAGTGGTGGAGGCATGGGAAGCCCATTTGGTGTAAAATAGAGAAAAAAAATTACAGAAATTAAGACCCCCCCCCCCCCGTCATCATGACCATTTCAGGAAAAAATTCTTTTTTTTTTTTTTTTTAGCCAGATGGTAAAACACAATAATTATTACAACACAACGTTTGCCAGGATCGTCGCATTTATGATCTCTAACTATTACTGTGACATAAAACTTGAATGAGATATTAAATAAATACTTACCCTTGTTTCAATGGTTATTAGTCCCCCTCATGGTAGAAACCAAACCATCTGAGAGTGCCTCAGTCTTGGTAAGGATTGTGGGGCCTTATTAACTAAAAGCCTTTTAAGCCATTGCTGTCTTATAATACCTTGTTTACGTGTTGGTGGGTGGGTATTTAGTGATTCCATGAGTGCTCATTGGTTTATTTCACACAAACGTTGATGGACAAGCAAACTGATTAATTACTCTTTGTCAACAGTAGACGGGCTCTTCTATTAGCCTATAAACTGTATATTGAACTAATTGAGAAAAAACAGAGTTCTAAACTATCAAAACAATCATAATAAACAAATAAGTTTAACTGAGTAAAAAAAGAGAGAGAAAAAAAAACCTGTTCTATGTGTAGCTAAATGTGTTCCATAAACTTTTGGGTTGTTTACTATTCTACTATAATAAAAATAAACTATTTGGTGATATTTTTTTATTCATCTATTAATATTTTTAACGTCATTTTCAAATATCAATACCTTTTCTCCCATAAACATAGTCACTGTTGGCCTACGTCATTTAGAAAATCATTTCACCTCTCATCAATATGCACACAATACCACATAATCACAAAGCAAAAGCAAGTTTTTAGAAATTTTTGCAAATTAATGCTAAATGCAGAATCAAAAGTAGGAAGTTAAATTGTAAAAGAGGTAGAAACAGTTGAAAGGTAAAATCAGCAGCTGAGGGTTTGACTCAAACAGTTAAAATGGACAGAAGGAGGTATGAAGTCTTAAATAGTGCTTAAAGATAATTCATCGATCAGTGATCTCTGTGTAAGAGGAATCCAACAGAATGGCCCATGTGTTAATACACAGATGATAGTTGTGTGTGTGTGTGTGTGTGTGTGTGTGTATCTGTAAATGGACTGTAATTATATAGCGCTTTTCTAGTCTTTTCGACCACTCAAAGCACTTCACACTACAGATCACATTCACCCCATTCACACACACATTCATACAGCACTTGTTCTATACATTAGTGCTTTCTAACACATATACACACATTCACACACCAATGACACATCGGAGACAATTTGGGGTACAGTATCTTGCCCAAGGATACTTTGGCACGCGGACTGGAGGAGCCACCAAGCACCAACCTTCTGATTGGTATCTGGCCTGATGTTTTACTTGAAAATCTGCGTGTGTGTGTGTTTTCTATCACCAGCTGAAATTAACTGCCAAGTTACTCCTGATTAAAACTGCTCTAAAACCTGTTTGAAGTGAAAACTGTTGAACTGTGTGTGAATCCATATCTTCTATGTGGTGTGGAGACAGTTTGTAGCAGGATTTTGACAGAAAAGTAAGTCGAGTTCGATAAACAGCACAGACATCAGAGATCAGATGATTGTGTCCAACTGCACTCACAGGTTGCCATAGCAATATTAAGGTCTCAGCCTCTACTGTGTCTACTGTGCACCTCTTGAACTCCTCATCCTATCTCAAAAACTGACTCCCATCGATAAAATCAGCACCAGGAGATTTTACTGAACACAGACGTGTTATTTGTGTAGATAAAGTGAAAAATGACCACAGTATGGCAGTTTAAAAACTGGCCTGGTTTGGATAATGACGACATACACACCCATTATAAACTCAGAAACTGCCAGAATTGAGCATGAAATATAAACTGCTGTCATTCAAAAACTGTACAAGATATCAAAAAGCTGAATGCAAGTTTAATAGCTGAACTTATTGGGACTTGTTTAAAGTTTAAACAAAGTCATTAGCACAAAGTATGCTGAAGTAGTTGAAGTTAAAAGAGGCTGAAGTTTTCAAGGATTTGAACATGCTTTGAATGGGAAAAAATTAGCACAAAAAGTTGAATATTTTATGCTGACTCAGCATTCACACTAATAATTACTTTTTGTAAGTACATCTGCAATGTAATCACTGACTGCAACAAGTATTCATACTGACATGTTTTACTGCCCTATTTATTAACATTTAGATGATGGTGATTTATAGGGAGACAGTGGAAGTGCAGCAGAAGAGGAGTACATCTTAAGAATAAAAACGGCAGAGAGATGGTCCATGCCACTAACAAACAAACTGGCGGGTCATATTGTTCAATTGTTCTCCCCCATCAAATGAGCTCAGGCCACATAAATGAGAGCAGAATGTGTTAACCAATCAGAGAGCAGCATTTACCATAAGTCCCACCTATGTGTAGCAGGAGGAAAAGGGGGGGTGAAAGGAAACAGGAAATGACATGCTGAAAAGGTACAAGGAGGAGTCTCACCAGGGAGCTGATTAGGGAGGGAAATTCAAACAAAGGAGTGAGACTGGAAGGAGGTTTGAGACTGGAGGAGTGAGAGGAAAAAGGAGATGGAGAGAAAACAAAAAAAAGACTAATATCTTGGATAAAAACATGTATTTACAAGGTCTTTTCCTGACGAGTTTGAGATGGAATGTTGAACTTGTTGAACTAAGACTGTAGGAAGAGAAAAGGGAACCCTGGAGCAGCTGGACCTGTCCTGCTCGGTTTCCTAAGGCTTTTCTCTCCAGGTCAGAGGACACTTATATTCATCGACACTGCCAGATAAGTCCCACAGTAAGTGACTGTATGGCTACAGAACTATAAAATGAGACTGACCCATGAGATTTTGATTTGTGAGATTTGATTTTTTTTTTTTTTTTTTCTATCTTTCTGGAGGTTGAAATTGTGATTTTCTTCATTGATGTAAAAAAGTGAAATAATATAAGATACATATTGCACCTTTATTGGTGGGTTTTTCTCCTGTTCCTTTGTAGCTAAGACGCAAGCCCTCTCTGATTTAAAGTTATTAACAAAAATAAATTTGACAGGTATAGGTGGATAAGTTTATACCTGGCCTGTCTGGTGCCCAACCACCTTATTAATTTCTGTTAAGAGAGGTGCCTATGTTACAAATGGACTCCTGCAATATATTTTGTGTTTGTCTTTAAACAATACATTAAGTGTACTTGTTCTTTTTGAATGCTTTTTGTATTATTATTTTTATTATTACTATTTTGAGTGTAATTAATTTGCTAGAAAAGAGGCAAAATCCACAGTGTTTTCCGTAAGTACTGGCTGTTGGCCAGATGGCTGGATATCAAGGGTTAGGGTTTCAAGTCACATCATTGTCACTTTACATCATGGGTCGGGAACCTTTTTGACTCAGAGAGCCATGAAAGCAAAATATTTGGAAATTTATTTCAGTGAGAGCCATATATTTTAAAACTGAATTCAACTAAATGTGAGTATAATAAGCCTCTGAATTTATTCTTTTAAATAATGTTGTTATAATACTCACCATTAATGCGACTTCTGGTGCTGCATGGATTTGCTGATGGCTTTGTAGTCTGGTTGGTAATTGGTGAGGTTAAGCTTCATGCAAGCGTTGAAGCTTTCATCCGTTAAATGTGATCGTAGGTTGGACTTGATGTTTTTAAGATGTGAGAATGACAATTCTTTCCAAATCTTCATTCAGTGACTTGAACTTATTCACCCACATGTCTGAGGCCTTCAGGTCAGCCACTTCTGCTTCAAAATCTCTGACGGAGACACCAAGAATGTAACTCAGATTGGCTGTGTTCAGTGAACACTTGTTTGGATGGGTGATGAACTTAAAAAGACGAGTGTGCGTACGAAATTCTCCAAAGCGTGCTTTGAATGACTGTAGGAGACTGGATGTGAAGCCAGCCAGCCGGTGGAGATCAAAGTTTTGAGTGGGCTCACTTGCTGTGCATGCATCTTTAAATTGTCTCAGTTTTTCAAAATGTAGTAAACGACCTGTTTCAAGATCCATGATAAAGAGCTCCAGCTTGTTTTCAAAAGCAAACACGGCTTGTTGAAGGGATAACACTGTATTTCCAATGCCTTGCATTTTCACATTGAGCTGGTTCAGATGTTCAGTCATATCCACGAGATAGTAAAACTTGAGAAGCCACTCAGTTTCGGCTAGCTCAGGATGCTCGATGCCTTTCATTTCAAGGAAAGTCCGGATTTCGTTCAGGCAAGCTGCAAAACGGCTAAGCACCTTCCCTCTTGACAACCAATGCACATTGCTGTGCAAAAGCAGACTGTGATAGTTATTTCCAACTTCATCCAGCAGTGTTTTAAACTGCCGATCATTTAAGGCTCGGGCAACAATAAAGTTGATCAGACGAATGACCAGCGACATCACTTCACCAAGCTGCCCGTCACACATCTGAGCACAAAGTGCCTCCTGGTGTAGAATGCAATGGAAACTTAGGATGGGTCTATTTTCATGTTCACGGAGAAGCGCCACAAATCCTTTGTTTGTCCCCAACATACACAGAGCACCATCAGTACACACTGAGAGAAGTTTATTCATAGGTAGATTATTTTCTTGAGCAAACTCCATGAAAGACTTGAATAAATCCTCACCTCTTGTTGACCCTTTTATTGGCAGAACAGCAAGACTGTCTTCGCGCAGTGTGTCACCTGCAGCATCTTGCAATCACACCAAACTGCGACAAATGGCTTACGTCTGTTGACTCATCCAAAGCCAGGGAAAAGAACGGCGCTGCATTTATGTCCTTCACTTGCGTTTCTTCCACTTGGTTTGACATCATGATGGTACGATCATGAACAGTTCTTGCCGACAGAGACATGTCTTGTATCCGTTTGATTATCTTGTCTTTGTTCGGAAGATCATCAAAAAGTTCATTGGCTACATCCAGCATGAACGTTTTAGCATACTCACAAGATCCAGCAAAGCTAGCGGAATTACAGTCACCTTGCCGGGTCCATACGCAGAGTTGCTGCTGGCTAGCTTGCACCCTGCTCAGTAGCTCTTGGCACGCTTTCTTTCTGCTGTCTCCCGCAGGGTATTTTGATGCAAAGGTAGCATGGCGTGTGTCAAAGTGCCGCTTTACATTCGACCGTTTCATCGATGCAATTTTGTCATTGCAAATCAGACACACCGCAGAACCTGCTCTCTCCACAAAGGTGAATTCTTCAGTCCATTCTTCCTGAAATGTACGATATTCCTCTTTTTTTTTTTTTCTTTTCGCCATCTTCTTCGTCAAAGGGTTAGCTTTCAGCTAATGACCGTGCAGACTGATTCAAAAGGGGGCATTTACCTGTTTACCCAGCAACAGCCAATGTAGGCTATTATCATCCAATTAAAATTATGGACAATTGCTCCTGCAGCCAACTGCAGCCGAGCAGACTGATTCAAAAGGGGGCTTTTACCTGTTTACCCAGCAACGGCCAATGTAGGCTAAAATCATCCAATTAAAAATGGACAATTGCTCCTGCAGCCAACTGCAGCCCTGAACAGGACATGAGCAGTGGAAAATCGATGGATGGATTAAAACAAGTGAGAATATTTTATGTTTTATCTGCGAGCCAGATGCAATCATCAAAAGAGCCACACCTGGCTCGCGAGCCATACGTTCCTGACCCCTGCTTTACATAATGCTATAACTCTAATTCTAAGACAGATGAGGATTTTTGTCATCAGACATCTGGATCTCCAGTAATCAGAGAAACAAGCTGAGCAAAAAGCCAATGTCCCATGTCCACGTTGCAAAGAATCATTCTTTTTTTTAAAACTGCTTTATTCAATGAGACCTTGGTGGCTAATTCAGCTTCCTGTAAAAACCTCCTGAACGATGAACGCTGAAGGAATCCTTACCCAAAAACAAGCTGAGTATCTAGAAACAACGTGAGCTAATGTTAGCAGCAGCAGTTAACAGCCTGCTGGCCCTTATTAAGCTGATTTTGAAAGTGAAACTACTAAAACAATAACTCCTGCGAAGACCGTTAAGCATTGGCATTGTATTAACACACACCTGACTACTCCAGATACTGCCAAAAGTTCTGCTTTTATAGGGGTGCTCACAAATGTTGCAGGACTTTTGGACAGCAGTAATTAATTGGAAAGAATTAATGAAAGCTACTTTAAATTCCCTTTAGAATATTATTGATCTCAGAATTGAAATTTAAGGAGCTTGCTTTATGTATTTTATTTATTTTCCTTTTAACTTACATTCTGATTTATTAATTCTCTGGGTTTGTGTAATAGCAGTGTAGCAGCTACCTTGATGACAGCTAATGGGAATCAATATAAAGAAAGCAGACTGAAATGTTTACCTCACGTTACTGAACTGTAGATGAATACATTTTTTAATTAGCAGATTTTGCTCTTTAGGATAGAGTTATCATGGCAAAGAAGAAGAAACTATGTATTAACTCTGTCTTCCTCTACGTACGTATTCCAGCAGTTCTCCCTCCCCATTATTAGGTTGCTTCTCATTTTAGTGACCCTGGTTTCATGCCAATTGTGTTAATTTTCTCAATATGTAAATTTTGTTAATGTGAACCCCCCTTTGACTGGCAAGACTGCTGTGAGTTAATGAACCTTTTGTAATTACAATTGCTATAGCAACAGCAGTACCTGGGCCTAGATAATATTACATGCAGTCTGTTTTCACAGTCAGCAGACACAGGAGACAAAAGCCGATTAAAAACGCCTCATAATGCAGAGACATTGCCTCGGAGCGCAAATAGGTAGAAGCACAATGCATTGTTAGCCTCTGAAAAACAAAATTCTAATGCCATTAAGCCCACAAAATGCAGCATTACAACAGGCCCAGTATTTTCTCTGTAGCTGTTCATTAGATCTTGTTGTCTGGAGCTGCTTGGCCTAATGAAATCAACAATGAACCAATTCAAGACTTGACAGTTTGGTTCCGATTAATACAAGATGCTTCATAATTACTGAATTGAATGTGAGACATAAAAATGACAAATGGAGAAATGAAGGCCTGATTAACCTCTATGCTGAGAGATGTAATGGATCATGGAAATCAGAGGAGTGGAGTTGCTTTATATGTCCTCCCAAGTCATATTATGATTTTATATATTATAATATTTATTCATTTATTTTGCCATGATAGTAACTTTCTTAAATTAAAAATGCAGTGGATTCAATCTGTCTGTGAAGGTTCTCAGTCATCCAGGTCATGGTAGTTTTAAGTGCTGAAGTTGAAGGCAACTGGACTTCTTTTAGGTTCTTGAAGATGTTACACCCATCCGAAAGGCTCCTCTGTTCTGAAAACTGGTTGGGGAGTCCCAGGTATTTAACTTCTGGGGGTGGTTATGTGAGTCATTGACCCACTCAGTCGTTATGCGAGTCATTAGGGTCACATGAGCCCAGGTGTGAATGGGGGTTAAGTCTCCTGGGTAAGGATCTCAGGACTGCATTGTAGGTGGTGGAAAGTTGGTGTCGTAAGCCACCACCTCTGATTAGAGATGGACATTCCAAGTGGACATAGATGGCCTCTATTACTCTCTCAAACCATCTGTCCTCTCTGTCCAAGATGTGGACCTCGAATGAGAGTCCCTTCTCCCTCAGATGTAAATGAACTGCTGAGTCTTGCCCTGATGAGCTGGCTCTCCTGTGTTGTGCCATGCACTTGTGGAGTGGTTGTTTGGTTTCGCCTATGTACAGGTCTCAGCATTTCTTCCTGCATTGTACAGCGTACACAAGGTTACTCAACTTAGGTTTGGGAGTCTTGTCCTTAGGATGAAGCAGTCTCTGCCTAAGGGTGTTGCAACACTGGTTCATACTCATACTCAGCGGCTCATTTACATCTGAAGGAGAAGGGACACTCATTCGATGACGACAAGGTCCACATCTTGGACAGAGAGGACAGATGGTTTGAGAAGTGGATAGTCCCAGTATTTTCAGAATGTGTGTACACGTGGCAGTGTTCATCTGACAGACATAGGTGAGTTGTTGTACAGAGCTATGGAGAGTGGGAGGAACTATTTCCTGTAGCGTTCCTTGTGAATCTGTTGGAGAATGAGCTCTGCTGTCTCTTTATTGTTTCATGAAGGGAGTAGGATGAGTTGTCCATGATGAGCAGAGAGCAGTTTGTTCAGTGATCTCTTGACCTCACTGACTCAAATGTCTCCATCTTGTGTCCAATAACAGTTAACATTTTGTAGCACACATCGAAGGATCTGAGCTTCCTCAGGAAATAGAGTCTGCTCATCCCCTTCTTGTACACAGCATCGGTGTTGGTGCTCCAGTCCAGTCTGTCATTTAAGTGGACACCTAGATATTTGTAGTCCTCCACAATTTCAACCTCCTCACCCATGATGGTTATGGGTCTGGTCACAGTCCTAGTCCTCCTTAAGTCCACCACCAACTAATTGTTGGTGGTGGACTTGTTAATGTTTCGGAGCAGATGATTCCTGTTGCACAACTCCACAAAGTTATTTATTAATCCCCTGTACTCCTACTCATTTATACTTATTTACACCCCACCACTGCAGAGTCAACAGAGAACTTCTGTTCAGATGGCATGATTCAGTGTTGTACTGAAAGTCTGAGGTGTATAGAGTGAACAGAAATGGAGACAGGACAGTCCCTGAGGTGCTCTGTGTTACTGGCCACCGCATCAGACAGGGAGGACCCCAGCCACACAAATCTGATAGATAGTCAGCAATCCAGGATACGGTAGACATGCTGACACCATCCTGAGCAGCTTCTCACTCAGCAGGTTGGACGGCATTAAAGGCACTGGAGAAATCAAAAACATGACTTTCACTGTGCCTCTACTACTGGAGTTTTACAAGCCATCTCCTAACCTGGTCCACTGTCACAGTCATGTGAGGTGGTCAAGCCAGATGAGGTTGAAGAAGGGGGGTTGTATTCAGAGGTACCAAGCAAGTAGGGTGGTGATGAGGTGGTGGTGGAGTCAGTGTCTGAGAGGGGAGACTGGTCCTGTGTGGGAAGGCCCAGCAGGGGATCTTGAGCTGAACTTGTTGAAAAACACATTCAGCTTGTTGGCTCTGTCCAGACTGCCCTTCTGCTGGCAGTCTTTAATGCTGAAGCCTGTGATCTGCTTCATGTCCTTCCACACCTCCCTGATGTTGTTCTGCCAAAGTCTGTTTTCCAGCTTTTGTCTGTAAGAGTCTTTACACTCCCTCAGTCTCACCTTCAGTTCGCTCTGTATCCCTTTCAGTTCATCCTTGTCCTCGTCTCCAGCCCTGAAGGCTCACCTCTTCCTGTTAAGAAGATCCTTCAGGTCACTGGTGACCCAAGGATTGTTGTTTGGGAAACAGCAGACAGTCCTGGCGGGGATGATGTCATTCTCACAGATGTTAATGTAATCAGTGATACAGTCCATGATGTTGTCAGTGTCCTCCCTGTGTGGATTGCAGAGCACATCCCAGTCTGTGGTCTCAAAGCAGTCCTGCTGGGCCTTGCTGGCCTCCTGTGGCCATCTCCTTACTACTGCAGGAACATGCCGAAGTGTTAAGGACACCAGGCTGTATGCATCTGCAACATTTGCATACAGTAGGTACAGTGTTTTATTTTGTCCATGTGGTGCAGTCTACAAACTGGAGGAAAGTTGGGAGAGTCGAGTCCACAGTAATGTGGTTAAAGTCTCCCACAACAGCCTCGGGATGTTGGCACTGTAACCTAGCAACAGCGGCGTGTATGGCGTCACACGCTGTGGTCTGGTCAGCTGACGGTGGGATGTAAACACCGACCAGCATGGCAGAGGAGAATTCCCGTGGTAAATAACATGGGCGCATACTCACAGCTAAGAGTTCAATATCAGGAGAGCAGAGACATTCCTTCACAGCAACATGCCCAGGATTACACCACCTTTCATTCACAAAGATGACAATCCCTCCACCTTTCTTCTTACTGCTCAGTGCAACGCCCCTGTCTGCCCGAATGGTCTTAAAGCCGGGCATGGAAGTACTGTGGTCTGGGAAATCTGCATGCAGCCAGGTCTCCATGTAGCACAATAAACTGCTCTCCTGGTACTCCCTCTGGGTCCAAATCAGTGTGCACAATTCGTCCATCTTATTCCCCAAGGACCTTGCATTCCCCAAGATAACAAATGGATTAAATCTCCTCTTCTTTGCCCTCAGTTTCAGCCCAGCTCTGTACCCCAGGTGTCTCCTCCTGAACTCCGTCAGGACCTTAGACCTTGCTCCGGGAAGAGACGATGTGTTAGAGAGAGCTAACAGCTGATCGCACGTGTATTTAAACACGGTGCCACTCCACTCAGCCCATCTTGATGATGCCATCTTGCCATGATGATGCAACCATTAGCTTGCTGGTAGTGGTAGCTAGCAGAGCAATATCATTGGTCAGAAGTGTGGCAATTTGTGCATTTATAAAGCCTTTCTTTGATAGCGACAGTAGAGATAGGAAATACAGGGAAAGGGCATATGCGCCTTAACCATTTGGCCCATCAGGTCACCCAAGTGACAAACATTTTTAAATGTACATTTTCAAAACAGCATGGTTGTGTTGTAGTTTATTCATTTCTCCCTTGTTGATCCTGATCTGAGTATATAGGTGGAAAGACATGCTGTGGGTGACTTCCTGAAAATTCAGCTTATTTTGACTGGATCGTTTGGTCATTTTGTACAAAAAAAAAATTAATCACAGTGGATCATTAGTTCCTCAACACAAAATAAATAAATTCTACTTTGCCAGCTTTTCTTAGAATTGCTATAAGCATTTGGGCTGTTAGTTAAACTGTCACCAGGTGATTTAGGTTTTTTTTCCAATTCTCACCAACACATTTTCATCTTTTATTTGCTAGAAGTAATGGAGTTCAGCGTGCCATTTCTCTGACTCCCCTTTGTGATCCACAGAGAGGGGGACAGTGATAGAGAAAGCCCAGCAGCTGACAGCCTGTCATAGAGTTAAACCCAGTGTCAGCTGGGCTACACTTTCCCATTGACATTAATTGCAGGTGACAGGGCTAAGTACCAGGCTCTGCACAATGACAATGATGACTCTGGAGGAAATTCTCCATGGTCTCCCCTTCACCTACTGTGACAGGAGTGATTATGCAGACTGGAAACTTGTGGAGACCACATTATTTGACTTTGGCTGATTGAAGAGACATAATATGGGACAAATTATAAATTTCAACAGAATCAGTAAAAATTTCTCACCTTAATGGCTGATTTTATAACTTTTCAATATGGATGATTTGTAGTTATTTTCATCTTCATCCAGGAATGGGGAACCATCAGAAACCACAACAACAACAACAACACAACAAAAAACAACAACTTTACAGTGAATATGTTTAAAGGAGGTGATAGGCTAGCAACCCTGTTGACAAATAAAGTGAGTTTTTTTTTAACATTTTACTGCTGTAACGCAAACCACAATCTTTCTCTAACCCTAACCAAGTGTTTTTTGTACCTAAACCTGAGCCAAAGAAGCATGGAAAGGATTAGCATGCACTGCACGAAATTCTGAAATGTAAAGTCATTAGTAGTCATTGTTATTTGTACAGGATAGTAATGTTAGTTGGTATTACTTTGGTCCAGACTGAAATATCTGAACAACTCAAATGGATTGTCATGAAATTTGATACAGATATTGAGAGTGTCAAAAAGACAAATTCTGTCTTCCTCTTCCCACGGTTGCCTAGTGCTTGCTCATGGTGGGATTTGTTGGGTCTCTCTGTGTAAATTGTATAAGATAAAAAGTACAGTCTAGACCTGCTCTATATGTACAGTGCCTTGAGATAACTTCTGTTGTGAGTTGGCACTATATAAATAAAATTGACTTGACTTCTATCTCCTTTGGTAAACTTTGGTTATTGTATGAAATGTCTCAAAGTGTACCAGATAAATTGTACTCATTTGTGTCCTCCTCAGAAAGAATTCTAGTTATCCCCTAATTTTTTGTCTTGCATCATCATCAGGTCAGAATATTACTTTGTCCAGTACTTTGAGTTATGTACAAATATCTGTATAACTAACTAACATTCCCATCAACCACAACTGTACTTTGTATTTATGGTTCTATCTAGCAAGCATGGCAACATGCTGAAATAAGATGATCACCATGGTAAACATACCCTCAACATCAGCATTAACATGTTTAAATGGTCATTGTGATCAGCATGCTGTTAACGTTTTGCTTGAAGCACCCCGTGTCTAAGTGCAGCTTCACAACGCTGCTAACATGACTGTAGACTCTTAGGCTTGTTAAATACCAAACGTTAGTTATTAGTCATAAAGACATTAGTGCATTTGTAGTCATTATCTGCTAAATAGATAACACACCACTCATTGCAATTTTTGTTGACATCACCACAGAGAACTACACAGCTTAAAGCCATTTGGAACAGCCAACAAACAAAATCATTTGGTACATCTTTAAACTTGTTGTTAGGTTCATTCTCTGATCAAACACATCTCCCACCAGGTACTACAGTACATGCACACCCGACACCTTTCCTCCAACCTTTTCCTCCTTTCCATCCTTTTATCAACGCCTTGAGGTGTCATCTGTGAAACTGAAATGGCTGTTTTAATGGTCCTGAGGTAAGTGCTTGGAAGTCACTGAGTGTAATCACCTTAGAAATTTCCCTCTGAATCATTTCACATATTTGCAGCATTCCCATTAGTCTTTAATTTATGCCTTTAGTAGCTCTGCACTATGGGCCACTAACACTCTCAACTGAAACCCAGGGTAATAACAATAAATGTACTGTAGTGATGAAAACTTACATAGAATTCAGATTTTTCCAGTTCAAGCAGTCCAGTAGAAAAACTCAAAGTCATACACTGTGAAAAGACAGAAAAGAAAAATACAGACCATATTGGAGTCCAGTGCAACTCAGAGCTGAAAGGACACTGATGCAGAGACCAAGAGAACAAGACCACTTGCATTTCAAAAATAAACACATGCATAAGTACAGCTGCTAACCTGGCTCCAATGCCAGGATCCGACTTGGTCTATACCATAGGAGCCAAGTCTATACCATATATATATATATATATATATATATATATATATATATATATATGTATATATGTATATGTATGTATGTATGTATATATGTGTGTGTATATATATATATATATATATATATATATATATATATATATATATATATATATATATATAATCAATAACACAAAACCCAAGCCAAACAAAACCAGTTGGTGCTTGGACCTGTAATTGATATATCTGCTTTATCTGAGGCAGACCACACTGACCTGAGCAGTTTGGATTTTTTTTCTTTTTTCTTTTTTTTTTTTTTTTTTTTTTTGGCTTTTTAGTCTAATGTTTGGTTAAATGTGTGCTGTGTCCTTTAGTGTGTTGGAGTTGTATGGGATATTTGCAATCTGACATACATATGAAGTAGACCTGCTGTCTGGTGTGTGATGAGCCTGTCACAGGAGGAAAGAGGAGAGTGGATATTAATTCTCCTTTTGATACATATCTCTCTGTTCTCACAGAATCACAGAAACCCTTGGCTCACCAAAGCATTCCATCTGATGGATGGAGATCCTATTTAAGATAGGCTTCCATGCTACAGCTGATACCACCTGCCTGTCCTGCAAACACTGCAGCAGCTGCCTGATCATCCAGCAAGCCTTTTTCTTATGCCTTACTCTGCTCTCAGGCTTCCCAGTGGGCAGCCTGCTCAACTCTCTCTATGCTTTCCTGCTATGACAGAGGTTTACTGATGATCTTAAAGGATGCTTGCCAAACTAATATTTGAAAAATGGGATGTCACAGTGATGCCACTAAAAAGAAGTCTGAAGGGGTAAAAGTCATGAACAATGAGAAGGTCAGATAGAGTGGTTAACAATGAGAAAACAAAAGTGAATAAGAAAGTTACTTCCCGTTCTGTCCATTGTAATGTTAAATAAAACTGTGATGGATAAACTGTCTTAGCTTTTGGTTTGTTAACAACCTCTCTGATCACCTGACTACTAATCTTGAAACACAGTTTTGAAATAATTTTGATGTGATTTCAGCAATTACTTTCATGAGTACAATGTGAATTCATCAGGACTTCGAATGAAGGCTAAAGTTGATCTGAGTCAGCTAGATATATAAACAAGCAGCAACAACATTGAAACATTTTTGATACTAACTATATAAGGTGATACTGTCTATGATGCATTTTCAGCTTGAAAAGCTTGTTAACCCAAAGTAGCCAAAAAATAATACAAAAGATAAAAACATCAAGTACAGCCTTTACAAAGCTGCTAGCATGACTGTACACACTTTTTGTTTCTGGTGTAGAGGCCTCTTAATGCAGGGTAATGCACCTCTACTATTCACTGATGGGAGAACTCTGGTTGTGTTACTGTTTTTAAATGAAGCACTGAACTAGTAGTAACTAGAATAAGTAGTGTTTCTGTCACTGTAGCCAGGTCAGCTATCTACAGTATTATGGCTCACAATGATAATATCTAATATTTAATCAAATATGTTAGTGTCATGTATACTTCTGTTTTTTCAGTTAGGGTTTTTTTTACTGCAGACATCCATACAAATGTATGTGCACTGAAAAAAAGAACAGAGCAGAGTACTAAGCACAAGCCTAACTGCTGAAAAGCCTGATAGTTTTGTTTTGGATATTCAAGCATGATTGCCTTTTGAAATGATGAGTTTTTGTGCACAGGGATTGGTTGGGGATTTCCATAGCACAGTGTCAGGATGATATTGAATTACATATCAGTATAATTTAATCTTTGTTTAGTCATGTCGTATAGCTGTGAAGAAGAGAAGGTTTTAAAAAGAAACCACACAGCAACAATAACAAAACACTGATATAAATTAAAATATTATTTTAGTCCATGAGTCAGCAAAGTTCAAGGACTGACATAAGTGAGGGAGATGGAGAAGATTTAATGGTTTCAGCTACAATTTAGTAATTATGCAGTGGCTTGTCCTTTTTTAAACCATCTAAGTCTTAACCTTAAAAAGTATTTTGAGTGGTGCCTTTACCTATGCCATTATGATTCTCTAAAAACCTATTTACTGTAACAAATGACAGAATTTCTGGGGCACAGGGTCGTCAAGCACTCCTGCTGTCTTGGCGAGCTGGGCAGAGAAAGTGCAGAACACATTTGTGTCCTAGATGTTTCAAGGACCAATTGGTGACCAATTGGTGACCACACCCTGTACAGATCACCAGTCCTTTGCAGGGCTCATTTCATTCAAGTTGTTAAATTTCGGCCATGCACTAACCAACTGGGCATTTGATAATCAGTATCTGTCATGGCTAAGCAAGGACAGACATCATATCAGTAAAAAAAAAAAAAAAAAAAAAAGAATATGAAAATTTGTGATATGTCAGCTTTATGTTGAGATGGATCTTTTCTTGTCTTCAGTAAATGTTAAGTTGTTGGAGTACTTGTGGAGACCATGTGTGGTATTGCTAATGGCCTTCAAAGTCTCCAGATCTTAACCTAACTAAAAAGCTATGATAAATTTTGGAATAATATCTTAGACAGCATTCTCCTTTACCATCATCAAAACACCAAATGAGTTCAGAGACTTTAAGAATCTATGACAATGAAGTAATGAAGCTGTTTTGGAGGCTCAAGATAGAACAATACCTCACCTCACCTCTTTATACTGTTTTTTCCATTAATTATGTAAAATGTCTGTCAATATTTTTGACAGCACTAGCCAGATCTGGTCATGAATACGAAATTCAATTATTTAGAGGATTTAAGACCAGTATCGGGCACATAGGGTGCTAAATTACAAATGTTAACAAAGTCAGTACAATGGACAGATGTGAAAGCAGACATGAATTTAAATTTTGTTTGTGTGATTGAATGTTGATTTCATCATCCCCAACTGACATTTGCATTTATAGGGTTTGCTCAACACCTGCCTCTAATAAGCCACCTATTCGCTCTCCTTTTTTTTTTTGTATGTGTGTGTGTGTATGATGGAAAAATTAGTTCCTGTCCGTCAAATCCCGCACAGCTGTCACAACCAATGAAGGAGTCTATTTGTTTCTAGACTTTTCCACAATGTGCATTTACACCAGTACCAGGACACAGGGCAAGGTAGGCCAAAAATCAATAGAGACTGGACGCAGTGCAGTTCCTGCCTTCTTTTAGCCAGAATGACTGCAGGGAGAACAAACCTATAGACAATAAGTAAACTGTGTCATGTATATGTTAATTTACTTTGTGAACTATTATGTCACTGTTAAACTGTAAAATAAGTTGAAATGAATGAAAATGTGCTTGATTAGCAACACATACTAAGTTTTATCAACTAAATACAATATTAAATTAACAAAAGTGAAACCTAGAATTTTGTATTTAAAGTTATTTTTTATTTTATTTACTTTAGAAGGAAGACAGAACACAACAGGTGATATAGCAAAGGGTGTGGTGTGAAACAAAACAAAGAGAAAAACCCCGCAATCATTATAATCACAAGCAGGGTGAAAGCAGGTAATTCGGTTGGGGCACTGGTCATCCTTGGGAGCAGGAGAAAGGGAAAGCCACTTTTTATGCTGCACTCCGGTTTCCCCTAGTGACAGCAAGCTGAGTTTTCAGCGCTATGTGACAGTTAAAAACTGCAGCCTCGGGTCAGTGGTTTTTCTGTGCCAGCCTCTTGACGTCTGGGGAGAAGGAAGTGCCTTAGGACTGTCTTGGGATGTTTAATCCTGACTGTAGTGTATTCTGTACATTGTTATCCACGCTGCTTGCCTCTTGGATGGAAAAGATGGAGGAAAATTCTGAAAGAATTATGTCTCTCTTCTGAAGCTGCTTGCTGCTGGAGCCACATTCTAGTATGTCTAATTATAACTTAAAAAAAACTAGATTACCATGATATTGCTCAGGTTAGAAAATGTGTCTTTTGTGTTATATGTTCATCAAGATGAATATGTCTAACAGTAAAACTGTTGTCATAAGAAACTGTAGTCACAGCTTTTTTTTCAATGTATATTGAGTCACACTTCTTTCTGTCATTTCTGTCATTGAAGGCAGAAAAAAAGAAGCAAGGCGTCATTCATTTTTCAGTCAAACCTTTGAGACTGCAGAGGGTAGGATGGCTGAAAAACGGTTAATGAAAAAAAGGGTTTGTTCCCAGGCCATTATACTTCAAGCCATCCTCTGTGACATGCAATCCTTGGCAGAACATAACAAGGGGTTTATTTATTAATGGTCATACATGTATTTTAAAAAAAAGGCTTATGTACATGTTTTGAAGAAAAAAAATGCCACTAAGGTGTTGAAGGTCGTGATTGAAAGATTTTACCTTACTAGAATGTGGAGATATTTAATTGCTAATAACACCTGACAATTGTTGCAAAAATGCACAAAATAATCATTGGATCCACTGTCCAATTTTGGGATGGAAATCTGGGATATTAAGATATCAAGATCACTATTGATAGCCTATATCAATATTCTACATTAATATCCACACCATAAATTTTAATCAGTCTCATATCTGAGATTGATTGATTGACTAGACTTACTTGTAGTCTAGAAGACGTTTCACCTCTCATCCAAGAGGCTTCATCAGAACTTCATCAGAACTGATGAAGCCTCTTGGATGAGAGGTGAAACGTCTTCTAGACAACAACTAAGTCCAGTTGCTTTCGATTAAAACTTTCCTTGAGATAGCTATGACCTGGATGAATGAGAATATTCACAGGCTTATCTGAGATTGTGATTTCTCAATTCAGGGATCTGACTCACCATTGCAAAGAAACATACAAAACTGCTGGGTCTACATGTGTATTTACAATTTATTGATTACTAAAGTGAATATATAGAGAGAGTGAAAACATGAAATAAAAATAAAACAGAAATGTAAGGATGATCAAACTAGCATGGTGAACTAACAGCAGGTAGAATGAGCAGAGTGATATGGTGGAAGCAGTAATAGTTCTAGTCTATAACTATAATCTATTTGTACAGAATTTTGAGATGTCTATCAATGGTGAAATTTAAAATTTACTTATTTTATCATCAACCCTTGTCTCGAGCAGAATGTTAAGACCGGCCTACTGTGAGTTGCAGCAGCTGTAGACTTGGCTGGAACCCAGGAGGCTGAGGTTGCAGTGGTAACCATGGAAACACAGGATCCAGGTGGATTCTCCTGGAGGCCATGTCTCCATTTAACACGGTGACGGATTCTGCCAGTGTCTCAGTGGTCCAGCATTAGTTGAGTTTACTCGTAGACTTTCTGCCTTGCCAAACCTAGTTTCTTGCAGGTTTCTCTGCAGGCAGTCATGTAATCTTGCAGGTTAAGGAAAAATAAGCTCTCAAGTAGCCTACTTAACGTTTTCTGGATAACTTTAGAGGAGGCTGGTGTGGGCCAGATGACTCTAAAACTGTATTCAGATACTTTTGTTCCTTTGGCTTAACTTGACGTTGCTTGGCTTGAGGAATAGAGAAAGTCACTTGCCTGTATAGACAAAAGAAAAAGTTACCTGTGGAGCTCGTGGTGGAAAGAGAACAGAGGAACACAGAAAATTAAAGTGCAGTGGGGAATGGCTGTGTAACTTTGAGCTGATTTCAACCAAAGGCATTTATCTTTTAGTGCAAGTTGTTATACTCTTTCAGGATAGTGTCAGGTTTAAAGGGAGAGTGAGGTGGTCTCAGCCAATCAAGATTCGTTGTCCTCACTTTCTTTGTCTCAGAACGAAGATGAGATATAATGTGGTGGTGCTTATACTTAAAGAGAGACAATGCATTTATACAAGGCATATAACTGACAAATCTTAACACAGTAAAGCTGATTAACTGATAAAGCTGCAAAAGAATAAATTGTGTTCATCATTAGTAATAAATGAGTGACATTACAAGACATAAAGAATAATCATTTGTTTCAAATTACCTGTGAGAAACCTTATGTCTAACTTCTTTAGTTAAGCTTAGACATGGTCAATAGATGGCAGTATGGTTCCATCACAAATATTTGAATTAATTCCTCATATTACTATCTCATCTTAGCAATATTGTAGAAAATTCAGATTTTCACCGAATTCCTTGTAAGCATTTGATCAATAAAATGGCGGGCTTTACAAAATGTTGAGACAATGATGTCATATGGTTTCAAACATTAGGAAAGGAGCTGGTAAATGTTGCTCTAGATACACAGGAATGTGACATAATTTGTGGCCAGAGCTCTGGTGCAGAGAAAGATAAACAAGGAGGAGAAGACCCTGGTTAGGTCTGTGGATCTAAGAGAGTCCAATTTGTATGGTTCTTTTTCAGGTTACTTTCTTCATAAAGTAACAGTTTTGAATGTTTAATGCAGAGACACAGTTTGTTGCACAGGTATGAAGATTTGGAGAGTGGTTATTCCTAAATTCCATATGAACTGTGGTCCATTAGAACAGATTCTCCTGAACAGGACATTTGACCTTTGACCCTGGTTTGGGAGGAAGAGAATAGCAAGAGAAGAATATAGCATAACACGGGTTCCATATAAAATGTAAGGTGATACCAGTAATACAGCAGTAGTAATGATAGTAGTGATAACTGCTAACATAGCAATACAACTAATAGCCTGATCATAGGTGCCAGGCTGACGTCAGGCTGATGTCAGATGTCCCTACACAATACCTCAGCATCTTACAAGACTTGGTGAAAAGCTATAATCACAACTACCACAAAAGTATAAAAATGATGTCTATGCAGGTGACATTAGAGAACGTGTCTCAAGTGTCTCAAAACTTGTACAGAAGGTTTCCAACCTGAAACCAGGGTAAATTAAAATTTTAAGTTGAGGGGAGTGTGTGGCCATTTATAGACTGAATGATTATGAAGGCGTACATCATGGATTGAACAATCAACAAAGGGTTTCACATTATCCTGCCCTCCAACACCAGTAAGGATATGTTTCAAAGTGATACCAGTTTAAGTTACACAGTCGATCTGGCTAAAGCCATTGAATTGAGTGGAGAATGGGTGGTGACTCTGCACAATTGTTTACTTGATATAATTTACCATTGCATTTAGTATATTTTGAACTAAACAATATGATGGAAGAGCCACAACCCCGTGGTGAGTGTAAAATTCAATCAAGGAGGAGGTTACTGTCCAAAAGAGCTTCTAGACTACTTTATCCCAGCGTTCATAAAGTACGACCCCTCCACCAACACTTTTTAGGACAGCGTGGCCAAGTTAGTCAATACAAAATTCACACCTTTGGGTTTGAAAGTGAATGAATGATGGACTCCCTCCAACCATTTATCCCCCTCTTCAGCGGGCTCAAAACCAGTGTATATAATCTGTTTACACAAAACATAATTGATTATCAAGTGGTCACTGATAGCTACTCACTGCTGCTGGGTGTTGTGAACATTAAAGCTGATTTTGGAGATGCTCTGAGCATAAGGTATGATACATTACACACCTATGTCGAAGGACAGGTATGGGAACTTTGTCTACAGAGAGACTAATGTGAAGCTCCACTTTTAATCAGCCACATTTCAGCATCCTCTGCAAAAGACATGGCTCAAATTTGCCTGTGAGAGGATCCTCATTACCGTATATTATTATGAATGTGTGTGCCAGGCTGTAATCTTAAAATCTTACCTACCATTTTCTAAATCTGGTAAGATTTAGAAAATGTGAGAGACTAGACACATCATGACAATTAACGTCAAATTTCAGTTTTGTTTTTATAATTTGTGGTGTGCAAAGCACCAACACAGCACACCTCACACAAAAAGATTCTGTCATATATGGCATATATGTGTCTGTGACGGATGGAGGAGATCCCTCCAGTCCTGGTGCTGCCTGCTGAGGATCATCAGGCTGGACGGCTGGCACCTGGCAAGGTGTGGGTGTGGACACTAGGCCTGAGCAGAAGTACTCCACTCAGTGCAGGCAGTCTCTGCAGTTCGGTCTGCTTGGATTTCCAGCACACTGTGTAGGGATTGTCTGGGGCCTGGATTTCTTTGTTTAGTGGATTATGTTGGTTTGACTCTAAGTTCTTGTACCCACACACTCACACACACACATTGAGCCACATCACTTGCATACACGCATCCATGATACACTACTGATTACTGATTTCTGAGTTGCTTAATAAATTTCTTTGTTAAAAAGTTATGCCTCGTGTGGTCTCCACCTTTTTGTCCTGTTCCCTGACTATGGAACATGACAAAATGGGGGCTCGTCCAAAGCCTAGGTTGTTGTAGGACTGGTTTATGTACTAGTGTGGTTTTGGTGGAGATTTACACAGTGATCTGATAAGTGCAGAGCTTTAGTTTGGTACTGGTTCATCTAGGTTGGAGATAAACTGGTAAATGTTAATTGTAGGAAGGTTTTCACAGGTGTTCCCCTCTGTTAGGTGTAGCAACAGTCACTAATACAGGGGCTGCTGCAGTTTTTGAGCCACTTGTTGTTTGTTTATCTCCATTGCAGTGTCTAGGTTACTAGATTTGCGTTCAGATATGGCTACCATTGTAGATGAGTTTGAGTCTCCTTGTTTTGGAATAATGCACAAAGGAACAGCTGCTCAAACTAGCACATTACTCATTCGTCGTGGATGCCAGGTGCGCGAAGGAAACCATCAAGCGTATTGTGCAGATAAATCTCCAAGAGGAAGGAGTTCTGAAGGCAGAGGATGGTAAAAGTGGTCTGTGCCTGGGTTAACCTTTGAACAGCAAAAATAATTAATAATGATGAAATATGTCAGCAGAAGATTGCAAGTTCTACACAGAGGTAAAATACGCTGTACTAAAAGCTTATGAGCTTGTAGATGAAGCATACCGCCAAAAGTTCAGCTGGAAGAAAACTGGAAAACAAACATATATGAAGCTTAGCAAAAGTTCAATCAGGGAGACTGTCTATCTGCACTGGGCTGCTGAATCTCAACTGCTTCCTGCTATCTCTAAGCCCCACCCGCTAATTCTGTTTTCATCCAATTACAACCTGACACTCTCATCTAGAGCCAATCCTGTAAGGTGTATCAGTTTAAAATGTTCTCTCTCTCTGCTATCATTCAGCTGTCATTTCAGTATTGCGACGTTGCACGACACTAGCAGTCAGGATAAGCGTACCAGATTATCAGTTAGGACATTCTCCAGCCTCAAACTTTTGCTCTCTCAGTTCACGAGCCGGAAAGCATGCTGCAAAGCAATCTTTTCCTTCTTCCGTTCTTCTTCTCCCATAGGGACCGCTGCTCCTCCAGCTGCGACCATGCCGTCATGCTGTTCCAGCCACGCCGGCACCTGACGTCCTCCTACACATGCCGGTGAGATCACTTCAAGCTTCAACTCAGTCTTCAGGTTTAAACTGCCTTAGCTTCAGCGTTCGTAGCGCAGACCGATACATCTCAGCCGTGTTTTGTTTTCCAGTCTACTGTAAGCACACCAGAGGCTGTCCCCACTCTCCGGCCTCTGCCATCCCAGTCCTGCGCCTCTGCTAGATAAGCCTCACATCACAGCAGCAAAAATTTCACCTCGTATACATACAAAACCCCACAAGCAAGTTAAAGTTTCAGTGGCATCGTTCCTGTTCTCAGTCAATTTCAGGTTTGCTGGGCTTCACAAGCAGTAGTAGCAGTCTTTGTTTAATCTACGGTAGTGCAGATCTGATCCCTCTGCATCACCAGCACCTCAGCTGGATGGGGTTTAATTTAAAAAAAAAAAAAAAAAAGCATCTCATTGGTAGGTTTTTTTTGGGGGGGGGGTTCCCAGGGCTGGCGGGTGCAGTAATGGGCCTACCTTGTTTTCCAGGTATGGTTCTTCCCTGCCTTGTGTGACATTACCCCACTGCAGTTGCCTGCATTCAGAGTCGTCAATAGCATTGCAAAGAACTCTGTGCTACATGACAAGAAGTCCATCAATATTATAAATAAGGGGTCCCCCTTTAAATGCAATCATACATTAAATGAGGCGCCTCACCTGGTCGGTCATCAGGCATAACTTCATCTTCACCAACAGCACATGCCTGGTAAATGGTAATCACTGATACTTATCCCATTTTATTTTCAGATCTGCCAGAGTCACTGCCAGGCCCAATCCCATGCTTGTCCCATAACTAATGTTCCATAACTAATAACTAATGCTAGCTGCACTAGTTATGGAACAATTTCATATTGAGATTCAGCCAGATTTGTATGATTTTCCTGGGGTCTTTTAAGAAATGTTGTTTCACTAATATTTCCCCTGCAAAACCAGATACTTTCTCCTTAATTACCGCATTATGTCTGCAATTTCAAGACTCACTATGGTGTGCCATGCTTGCCAGGATTCAATTTATGCTTAATGTGTTGATCCCATTTTCCTAGCCTTCCTAATACAATTTCATTACTATTAAAATTATGCTCCCCTTCAGCACCTATAGGTGCCCATCCACATTCTGTTTCTGCATAATATGACATCTGTCCCAGAGAGAATCTGTTTTCCTCATTCATTTCACTCACAGTGTATTTTAATATAGTTGCTGCAAACTCAGCCACAATCCAAAGAATATTCCAGCCTCTCTCCAGTTACAGGGCTGCTGGTCCTTTCAGCTATGGTCAAAGGACCATATCAGATTTTGCCTCAATTCTAGCTGCTCAGCGTTCTCTGAGCAACTTCTCTGAGAAGTTATGCATATACTGGTCATGATTTCTGCTCATGTTCTAATTTTCTCAGCATCATTACTGGCAATTCCCCTGCTTTAACTGC
Source organism: Lates calcarifer (assembly GCF_001640805.2). Taxonomy (NCBI): domain Eukaryota; kingdom Metazoa; phylum Chordata; class Actinopteri; family Centropomidae; genus Lates; species Lates calcarifer. The sequence goes on from NC_066835.1 coordinate 1,128,968, forward strand.
TAGTGATTCCCTCTGCTCCAGGTAACAGATGTCCTATCACCTTCCAAGTTCTGCTTCTGTCCTGCTTAGAGAGGGTCATGTTTTAACGTCAGACAATCACACCATGTTAAGCATGGTTTAATCATCACTCATAAGGTTCTTCACAAGTGTAATCTATCTCCTCAGCATATTCAGGTTATTCGTTTAGAATAGGTACTGCCACCTCAGTTCCAATGCAAGGAATCCCCTCTGCCTCTCTTCGACAATGGGCCTCTGCTCCTCCTGCACCTACTCCTCATTGCAGTCTAGATTCCGCCTCAGCTTTGGCTGCTCAGCTAGCTTCGTAGCCCGATTACATATATGTCCTGCATATACTGGTGGTTGTGGTGGTGTCACAAACATTCTCTGTGGCCCTTTGCATGCTCCCCGTTTCACTTTGCATTTCCTGCATCATGGCATTCCTGCATTCCAGTTGCATTTCCCATTATGGCCTTTCCCACATTATTGCATTTTCCTGCATCCCTTTTGCATTCCATGCATGGCCTCTTCCCAGCATTTCTCCTGCATCACTCCTGCATTTCCTGCATAATGGCATAATAGGGCAGCGTTGGCCCAGGAGGTAGAGCGGTCACCCACCTGCTGAGGTGGGTGGTCGTTCCCCGGCTCCGCATGCTGAAGTATCCTTGGGCAAGAACCCCAAAATTGCCCCCAATGTCTGCATGCATCAGGGCGTGTGTGTTAAGAAGAGCACCATGTTCATAAGTTCCCTGCGAATGTACGTGTGATTGGGTGAATGTGACATGTAGCGTGAAGTGCTGCAAGTGGTCCTGACCAGAAAAGCGCTTTATAATTACAATTTACCATTCCATGCATTTCTCCAGCATCATTCTCACATTACCTGCATAATGGCCATCCCTGAATTTCTCCCGCATCATTCCCGCATTCCCTGCATTCCCTGCATAATGGCCTCCAGTGTCATTCCCGCATTCCCTGCTTTATAGCCATCCCTGCATTTCTCCCGCATCCCTGTTGCATTCCCGCATTATGGCCATCTCCCAGCAACTGCTTTTCCTGTGCATCACCATTATATTCCCCTGCTTTATGGTACTCCCCCTTGTTTGCTTCCTTTCCTCTGATTTAGGTTGCTCATCAGGTACAGTACACCTTACTTTTGGGGGGAGGTTCTTCTGCGCAGTAAAGGGTGCAGGCCACGCCTTACTACTCTTTGTTGCAATCTTCTTCCATGCTCAAGTCTTATTCCACCTTCACGCAATTCATCCCTCTTCATTTTTCTTCCTTCTCACACTCTTTTGTTCTCCTATTACACTGTCCTGATTGAAATGATACTTCACTCAGGAAAGTACTTGACTCAGGAAAGCTATCCCCATTTAGCATGATGCGTCAGGTATGGTTTTCCTTTAATTTGGGGGGGGGGTAGTTTCCTATATATCGGAAGCACCACTTAAAATCTGAATGCTTCCCATGGGTATTCCTGCTGATCAGAAGTTCCCTCACAGGAAGCCATGCCAACCTCAGGCCTCATTCTCTCCTCCATGTCTTTCTCTCTGTGCTTGCTCATAGTGGGAATTGTTGGGTCTCTCACGCAGTAGCATAAAAGACAGTCTATGTGCTCTATACGAAAAGTGCCATGAGATAACCTTGACTATGCTATAAATACTTGACCTGACGAAGCCTTACTCACCATCACCGCCACCAGGTCTAGGCTCCGGGGGGGTAGTTTCCTATATATCGGACCTACAGACCCTTTCCAAAGACTGCAGATTTGACAACTGGCCAGAAGACCATCATTGATACCCTCCATAGGATGGGTAAGCCACAAAAGTTCATAGCTAAGGAGGCTGGCTGTTCACAGAGTGCTGTGTCCAAGCATATCAATAGAAAGTCTAGTGGAAGGGCAAAATGTGGCAGGAGAAGATGCACCAGCAAAAGAGATGAGCGTGGGCTTCAGTGGATTAGCAAACAGAGAAGATTCAAGAATCTGGCAGACATCCAGAAAGAGTGGAATGAGGCGGGAGTCACAGCTTCAAAAACCACCACATTCAGACGCATTGGGAGATGGGCTACAACTATCGGGTTCCACGGGTCAAGCCACTTCTGAGCCTGAGCCAACGTAGGAAACGTCTCAACTGGGCCAAGGAGAAGAAGGACTGTACTGTTGGCCAGTGGTCCAAGGTCTTCTTTTCTGATGAAAGAAAAAAGTGTGACTTTCATTCAGGAATCAAGGTCCAAGGGTTTGGAGGAGGACGGGTGAGGAACAGAACCCAAGCTGCTTGAGGTCCAGTGTGAAATATTCACAGTCAGCCATGATTTGGGGTGCAATGTCCAGTGCAGGTGTTGGTAAACTCTGCTTTCTTAAATCCAAGGTCACCGCCACAGTACCAGAATGTTTTAGAGGACTTCATGATTCCTTTTGCTGAGGATCTGTATGGAGATGCAGATTTCATCTTCCAGCAGGACCTGGCCCCTGCCCATACCACCAGAAACACCAAAACCTGGTTTGATGCCCATGCCATCACAGTGCTTGACTGGCCAGCCAACTCGCCGGACCTAAACCCCACTGAGAATCTATGGGGTATTATCATGAGAAAAATGAGGGGCACCAGACCCAAAAACAAAGAAGAGCTGACAGCAAGCATCAAGGAAATCTGGGCTTCCCAGGCAATGCCACAGGCTGATTGCATCAATGCCACGGCGCATCGAGGCAGTGATTAAGGCAAAGGGATTCCCAACCAAGTATTGAAGATTGACATATCATCTTGAAAATACCATATTTTTAATTTCTTTCTTTTTTTCCTGCAAAAACTGAGAAGTAAATGGTGATTTCTTCACAGTATTCTAATTTTTTGAATTCCTGTTTTCGTGGGATTCTTAACTACTATCGCAGATCATTATTTTGAGGAAATGTTACATTTTGTGAAGTTCACTGCTAGAAAGCTACTGCGATAACTATTTTGTTTCCACACTGTTGCTAGACCATTTTGAGTTCATATGAGCATGATTACAATTAAAAATGATTTTTACAGTTGGTTACATGTTAAAATGTTATTTCATATATTACATTTGAAGTACAAAAAAAGACAATAAATACATAAAGAAACCTGTCACAGAAAGATAAAGGGATTAATTCATATTTACATTGTGTATATCTGTATGTTAAAAACAAGCACAGTATTGATTATGTTTTTTCTATCTTGTTTTAGTTTCACGCTTTCCTTGTAACGTCAATAAACCTGTGGACAATGGGAGAACTGTCTTCAGAGTCTTGATGTTAGGAAGACGTTTATCTGACTGCTAAGTTATATACAGGACACATATAATGAGGGCAGCACATAAACAAATAAATACTTGAAATCGTTTAAATTGTGGGCCCTGAATCTATAATCTATGAAAGTTTAACTTTTTGAATAGAATTATGGAAATAAATAAGCTTTTCCATAATATTCTAATTTTTTGGAAAGGGTCTGTATATGAGTAGGTGGTGCCTTCCTGTCAGGTGGGAAACATTAGACAGGGTTATGTACTCCAGGATGACATGCTGTAGAGGGTTTGGGCTCTGTAGAGGTTTGGGCTCCTCGTGGTGATGGGGTTAGTGGGGATCCCATTGTGCAAGTGGCACTACCTGAAAAATTTTGAACATCAGTGATTTAGGCAGCACATGATAATATTGCAGGTCATATGGTGGTCAAAAAGACTTACCATTGGGTGCTACAGCATTTTTTCTGGCCCTGTGTGAAATGTGATGTCTCCAAATATATAAAGACATGTCATACTTGTTAGGTTACCAGTAAAACAAATCAGTCTCTGAAACCAGTGCCTTTGTGTCCAATTCCTGCAGCGAGTCAGCTTTTTGATCATTTGATAGTGGACTGTGTAGTACCTCCTCCTTGGCCCAAATCTGGTTGCTCTTATTTGCTAACAATAATGTGTCAGTCCACTAGATTTCTGGCTGCTTATCCATTGCGGTCAATCACTACACAGTCTGTGGTGAAGGCTATTAGTGAGTTTATATCTGTGTTTGGAATTCCAAAAGTTATACAAACAGATCAAGGGTCAAATTTTACTTCTCCACTGTTCTCCCAGGTTCTTAAACAACTTAATGTAACCCATAATATGTCTTCAGCATACCATCCACAAAGTCAAGGGGCACTCAAACGTTTTCATCAGCATTTGAAATCATTGCTGCATGCGTACTGCACTGAGTTAAAGGCAGACTGGCAAGAGGGTCTGCCATAGCTTTTGTTGGCAGCCAGAGATGTTGTGCAAGAGAGTACAGGCTTCAGTCCCAATGAGCTTGTCTTTGCTCATACTGTCGTGGTCCCTTGTCTGTGATACATGATCAGTGGGTCACTTCTGATCCCCTGAAAAATCTAATTTCTTATTTAAATGGGTTCAGACAAAGGCTTTATGAGGCAGGGGGATTGGCAAAGCAAAATTTGCAAATGGCTCAAAAGAAAATGAAGCAGTTGTTTGACCAAAAAGTGGAGCACCGTGAGTTCTGTGCAGGTGACCAGGTGTTGGTTTTGCAGCCGTTGATTGAATCCCCTTTTCAGGCTAATTTTAAAAGGTACCAGCATCATTTCTCAGTTATAGAGAAAGAAGCACTGGCTTTGTTCTAGCTCTGCAGCATTTTGATGTTTATATTGGGTTAGGTTCCCAGTTGGTTGTCTATACTGACCATAACCCTTTGACTTTTTTGCAGTCATTACAGAATCCTAATCAAAGGTTGATGCGGTGGGCATTATTTTTGCAGGTGGGAAACATTAGACAGGGTTATGTACTCTAGGATGACATGCTATTGAAGGTTTGGGCTCCTCGTGGTGATGGGGTTAGTGGGGATCCCATTGTGCAAGTGGTATTACCTGAAAAATTTTGAACATCAGTGATTCAGACAGCACATGATAATATTGCAGGTCATATGTGGGTCAAAAAGACTTACCATTGGGTGCTACAGCATTTTTTCTTTGCAGCCATATCATTTAGATATCCGTCACATTAAGGGCAGAGACAATAGGGTGGCAGATACTTTGTCGTGTGCACATGTCCCTTATGTGCCTGTTTTTGTGTTCCTCTCCTCTCCTGTTTTCAGGTCGCGGTACCATTCTCATGTTCTCTTAAAGGTGCTTCTTCTGGATCCAAAATTGCTGGGTCATGGGAAGGGGGAGTGTTGGTGAGGTAATGGGGGGAGAGGGAATTTTCTGTGTGACCTGCTATGATGTTCCTTTGGACAGTTTATAATGATGTTCCAGTTGATTAGTCTAGTTATGATAGGAGTAATATGTGTTTGATGTTTTTGCTGTTGTTGTTTTTTGTATCTCACCGGGTCAGAGTTGGTACCTCTGTCTTATTCAGGGGGGGTATGATGGATGGAGGAGATCCCTCCCAGTCCTGGTGCTGTTTGCTGAGGATCATCAAGCTGGATGGCTGGCACCTGGCGAGGTGTGGGTGTGGACACTAGGCCTGAGCAGAAGTACTCAGTGCAGGCAGTCTCTCTCTGTAGTTCGGTCTGCTTTGATCTCCAGCACATTTTGTGGGGATTGTTTGGGGCCTGGTTTTCTTTGTTTAGTGGATTATGTTGGTTTGACTCTAGGTTCTTGCACCCACATGTCGCATGGGTAAAGTAAGATTTTATTGTATGTCGTTTTAACTCCCAGTGTGTTTTTAATTTACATTTCTGATTTTAGTGTGTGGTTGTGTTTTATTGCATGTATTGCACACTGGGAGTATGTTGTGCTTTTATTCTGAAAAGCCCATGCAGATGTGACTCCCCACGGTGTAATCACCTGCATGTCAGAGCTAAAGATTGGCGGGGCCATATAGGCTTCGGAGGAAAGGAGGACGCAGAGAGCACAGACGAGGCGGAGGAGTCACAGGGGACAGGCTGCAGGATCACGCCGGAGCTGCCGTTGATGGAGAAACCTAGGGAAAAAATTGTTGAAGGTTCCATGAAAAAGCGGGCAGAGTGATACTCTGCCCAGCGGTGTGAGTAGCGATCTGCAGACACCCTCACACACACAAGTACAGGTTACACTTGTACTTGTGTGTTTAAAAGTGCAGTGACTGCTGTCCCGCTTCCTTGTTAATTCGAGGTCGGCGTTCTGAGGAGGACGAATGGGTGGTGCAGCGGCGTGGCGAGACCACCTTAGCGAACGGGCCGACGCTTCCACGGCGACGGAGCCTCTTCCGCCGGCATTCGAGTGTGTGCGACAGCCCTGGCCTCTACAGATAAGACTCTGGACTGCTCCATTGGACTCTCCCACCATTTAGTTTTAGCCTCCCTCCTTTTTAATACCTTTTTACCAGCCCCGTTTTTATAGTCTTTTTAGTTTTATCTGTGTTTTTATATTTTTAATATATTTTATGAATAAACCCCCATGTTTCTGTCAAGGATCTGTGTTCTCTTGGTTTTAGCAACTGCTCTCTCGTCTGATTTTTAAATCACATTCATTTTTTATACATTTTAATTAAATTAAACAAGGCATATAGCATAACCCATTTACATAAGGAAAAATTTGGCGTTGTCGGCAGGGTCAGGCCTCGAGAGCAGCTGTGTGAGCCAAGAAACTAAAAACATGATGATGCCTGTGTATCCGGGGGCCCCGTGGCTGCATAAGTTTAAAGGGCCCGGGGATGATTTGAAGTATTGAGATTGGAAGGAACAGATAACTGGGTTACTGGGAAGACAGGAATTGACAGAGTCGAAGAAAGTTGATATTGTGCTGGGAGCGCTAGCTGGGGAAGCTAAACGTCAGGTTAGCGTATTGGAAGAGAATGAAAAAGACCAGGTTCGCAAAATTTTCCTCTGTCTAGACTCTTTGTATGGAGACCGTACCCCTGTGTCCGTTCTACGATCACAGTGTTTTAGTTGCACACAGAGGCCAAGTGAGACTGTGCCTTTATTTATTCTGAGGTTGCGTGAGTTATATTGCAGGCTGCGGCGGCATGACCCAGACAACTCACCCTCTGATGCTGCCTTACGAGATCAGCTGCTGCTTGGGCTACAAGAGAGCCCCCTGGCTCAGGCCTTGAAGGTTTATGCTCGCTGTAACCCTGAGGAGGACTTTGCTGCCATCCGCCAGGAGGCGCTATTACTAGACGCGGAGTATGGGAACACACAGACTGAGGTAACATGCTCATCTGTAAATAACTCTCGTGTCTCCCCTAAACCAACGCAGGGATCTGACTGGAAGGAGACTCTAAAACAGGAGATCATGGAGGATGTGAAAACACAGATGGGAGGACTCACCCAGGAACTGCTGAGGGAGATTAAATCGCTTCTCCAACCAGCCGCAGTTGCCCCACAGCCCTCCAGAAGGCCTGAGAGAGAAGGGCGGCGACCAACGTCATATGCCAACGACCGGGACAAACAAGGTAGACCTATCTGCCATAGGTGCAGACATGCAGGACACATAGCTAGGTTTTGTAGGGAGCCAAACGTTTCGCAGCCGGCTTTAAACTAGCCATCCCTGCTGCTGAGGTCCGAGGGGCAGGGGTTGCTGATTCACCACTAGGAGAGAAAGGGACCACCGAGGCATTTATTGGGCAAAGTCCTACCATAGGGGTGACCATTGATGGAGTTAAGCTGCAGGGGTTATTAGATACAGGGTCGCAAGTTACTTTAATGTGAGAGAGTTTTCTGGAAGAACACTTCGCCGAAGCTAAACTTGAGACTGTATTTTTCCGATTGAGAGCAGCTAATGGTTTAGAGATCCCCTACACTGGCTAGCTTTGAGGTGGAGGGCATTAACATACCTGGGCGGGGAGTTGTTGTTGTGAAGGATGAACACTGCACACACCCGCTCATTATAGGTATGAATGTTGTCACTGCCTGTTGGAATGCCCTGTTTAAATGGCCTGCAGAGTCTGTTTCCTCCCCACCACCACTAAAGAATCGGAGGGTATGGAGGGATGCCTTCACTACCTGCCGACACGTTGAAGTCACTATGGAAGAGGATGGGTGGCTCGGGTATGTGCGGCCAGCTCGCCGGAGCAACATAAGGGTCCCCCCGAAGAGTGAGGTGCTAGTGTGGGGCCGGGCTCGGATGGGCCCAAGAGGGACAGATTACTGTGCCCTGCTGGAAGCACTACCAGATGGCAGTAACGTGGGTGTGGCCAGGACGCTAGCAGTGGTAAGGAATGGCAGGGTCCCTGTTCGTGTCTGCAACCCACACCCTTACAGTCTGTCTATAGGTCGGTACGAGAAACTGGGGAAGCTGTACCACGTAGATGAGACTGATGTGCATGGACCTCGTGATCTGAGCTTGTCCCTGGAAGAGGATGGAGTGGTTGAAGTGGCCTTAGTGGACGCAGCAGTGAACCTTGGACAGAGTGAGCTCCCACAAGAGGTGAGAGATTTAACTAACAGACCAGATCTGTCTGAAAATCAACAGGAAGAGTTGCGTGCCCTGCTGCTGAAGTGGGAAAAAGTTTTCGCCAAGCATGATGAGGACTTTGGCCGGACAGACGCTGTGCGACACCAGATCCACACTGGTGATGCAGCACCCATCAGGGAGAGGTATTGGCCCCTGCCCCCTCTGATGTACAAAGAGGTGAAGTCCCTGTTGTCAGGTATGCTTGAGAAAGGAGTGATTCGAGAGAGCTGTAGCCCTTGGGCTGCACCCATAGTCTTGGTAAAGAAAAAAGACCGTTAGTAGTTGGAGATTCTGTGTTGATTACAGAAAATTGAATGCAGTGACCCATAAAGATGCCTTTCCTTTGCCTAGGATAGAGGAGACACTGACCAATTTGAACAGACTGGAGTGGTTTTCCACCCTTGACTTAGCCAGCGACTACTGGCAGGTCGAGATGGACCCCCAAGACAGGTAGAAGACTGTTTTCACCACTCCACTTGGCCTGTTTGAGTTTGAACGCATGCCATTTGGATTGTGTAACGCTCCAGCCACTTTCCAACGGCTCATGCAACAGTGTTTAAGTGTTTAGGTGGCAGAGTCACTGCTGGTGTATTTGGATGATATCATCATCTATTCACCCGATTTCTCCTCTCACCTGCAGCATCTGGATGAGGTGTTTCAAAGGCTGTGGCGGCATGGACTGAAGCTGCGGCTGGACAAGTGTAAGCTCCTGCAACGCGAAGTGAAGTTCTTGGGCCATGTGGTAGATCAGCGAGGGGTAAGACCTGACCCAGATAAGATCTCTGCAATACAGGACTGGCCGACCAACTCCACTGTGAAACCGGTGTGAGCCTTTTTAGGATTAGCAGGCTACTACAGATCGCTTTGTAGCTGGGTTCGCAAAAATTGCACGTCCCCTGAATGCACTGTTGACAGGCGCCCCTGCTGACAAACAGACAGAGACTCGGTCAGTACAGTGGTCCTCCAAGTGCCAAGCATCCTTTGACGCATTAAAGGCAGCACTCACACAGGCTCCTGTCTTAGCATATGCTGACTACTCCCTGCCGTTCATTCTGTATACGGATGCCAGTAACCAGGGCTTGGGTGCAGTGTTGGCCCAAGTTCAGGGGGGGCAAGAACGTGTCATAGCCTACGCGAGCCGTGGTCTACACCCAGCTGAACAGAATGACGCCAACTACAGCTCATTCAAATTGGAGCTTCTGGCACTCAAGTGGGCGGTAACTGAGAAGTTCAAAGACTATCTGACTGGTGTGCAATTTACAGTGTACACTGATAATAACCCTGTTGCCCATTTGCAGACAGCACGCCTGGGTGCAGTAGAACAGTGTTGGGTTGCCCAGCTTGCCTCCTTCAACTACAACATCAAGTATCGTTCAGGTAAAAGCAATGTGAACGCTGATGCCTTGTCAAGGTTTCCAGTGGGGGTTCCAGATGCTGAACCATTTTGAGTCAGCCTTGATGAAGCAGCTCTGTGACACTTATGGTATAACCAAAAGTCGCACAACACCATACCACCCAGCAGGGAATGGTAGTGCAGAGCGTTTTAACCAGACGTTGTTGAACATGCTTCGCTCACTGGAAACAGCTAAACAGAATCGTTGGCCTGAGCATATTCCTGAGTTAGTCCACGCCTATAACAACACAACACATAGCTCAACAGGTTATGCTCCCTCTTTCTTGATGTTTGGCAGACACCTACGGTTCCCTGTAGACATAGAACTAGGAGTGGGTCCCCAGCAATCTTGTCACGGGCTAGGTGGGTGGGTGAAAGATCACCAACAGAGACTTTCCCTTACGGCATAGCAAGGCGAAAGATGGGCGAGGCAGCTTCTCAACATAAACGACATTATGATAAAAAGGCAAAAGCTATGCCACTGCTGCCAGGAGAGAGAGTATGGGTGCGGGAGAGAAACAGGCATGGCAGAGGGAAATTGTGTACTTGGTGGGGTGCTGACCCCTATGTGATTTTGGACAAGGTGGGAGACACAGGGGTGGTGTACCGGGTACAACCAGAGAAAGGTGGCCGTGAGCAGACTGTGTATAGGAATGCATTAAAGTTGTGTACAGCACCTCCTGCAGATGTTTTACCACCATCAGGTGAACCCAACAAAGACTCTCAGAGACTTACAGAGACTCAAAGGTTGCCAGAACCATTGTTTTATGGGTTCCTACCGGCAGCCCTGCCTATGCCCCCACAGGATGGACAGCTGGGAGCAGCGCCACGACGCTCCACTCGGCCTAATTTTGGCCAACCGCCAGAAAGGTACAGAGACTGAGTTGATTTTTACGTTGCAGGGACTGACAACGTCAAACAGTGGGGGGATGTCGCATGGGTAAAGTAAAATTTTATTGTGTGTCGTTTTAACTCCCAGTGTGTTTTTAATTTACATTTCTGATTTTAGTGTGTGGTTGTGTTTTATTGCATGTATTGCACACTGGGAGTGACTCCCCACGGTGTAATCACCTGCACCTGTTAGAGCTAAAGATTGGCGGGGCCATATAGGCTTCGGAGGAAACAGGAAGGAGGACGCAGAGAGCACAGACGAGGCGGAGGAGTCACAGTGGACAGGCTGCAGGATCACGCCGGAGCTGCCGTTGACGGAGAAACCTAGGGAAAAAATAGTTGAAGGTTCCATGAAAAAGCGGGCAGAGTGATACTCTGCCCAGTGGTGTGAGTAGCGATCTGCAGACACCCTCACACACACAAGTACAGGTTACACTTGTACTTGTGTGTTTAAAAGTGCAGTGACTGCTGTCCCGCTTCCTTGTTAATTCGAGGTCGGCGTTCTGAGGAGGACGAATGGGTGGTGCAACGGCGTGGCGAGACCACCTTAGCGAACGGGCCGACGCTTCCACGGCGACGGAGCCTCTTCCGCCGGCGTTCGAGTGTGTGCGACAGCCCTGGCCTCTACAGATAAGACTCTGGACTGCTCCATTGGACTCTCCCACCATTTAGTTTTAGCCTCCCTCCTTTTTAATACCTTTTTACCAGCCCCGTTTTTATAGTCTTTTTAGTTTTATCTGTGTTTTTATATTTTTAATATATTTTATGAATAAACCCCCATGTTTCTGTCAAGGATCTGTGTTCTCTTGGTTTTAGCAACTGCTCTCTCGCCTGATTTTTAAATCACATTCATTTTTTATACATTTTAATTAAATTAAACAAGGCATATAGCATAACCCATTCACACACACACACTCACACATTAAGCCACATCACTTGCATACACGCATCCATTATACACCACTGATTACTGATTCCCTTTTTCTGAGTTGTTTAATAAATTTCTTTGTTAAAAAGTTATGCCTCGTGGTCTCCACCTTTTTGTCCTGTTCCCTGACTATGAAACGTGACCATACACACTCAGACAGCCCAAGGGGAGTACTCTGCATTCTGCATTGTGATCATGCTGGGTAAAGCTTTTTAACACCATGTTTGACAAGTCTGCTTCGTCAGATGTACTGAATAGGCCTGAACCCCCTCAGCTGGATCATCACAATGAGTGAATATGGATACAGATTCAGAAGTAAAACTACTATCAGCCACTTCCTATAGAAGTACAACTGAGGCAGTTTGCTACTGTTTTGAAGGTATTTTATCATATATCATTTATCATATCACATATCAGTTTTATTAATATTAAATGGTAAGAGGTGATACTAAACCCAAGCTTGGATACTTTTGAGGGAAAGGAATGCAGGGAAAGCAGACCAAGCCTTTACAGATTCTTACAAGTTTGAGCTGGTTTCAGCTGGTGTTAACTCTCTATCTCTAACACCACTAGCTGTATGCATTCCTGCGACAAGCATTTAGTGTTCAGCAAACAGGCAGAGCTCTGTTCACCTGACACAGAACAATTGACAATAAGGTTGCTGAATGGGAAAAGTCCAACAGCCAACTGACCATTGGTCACCCAATCAGTCTCACTCAGTCATAGGTCTTTGCATTTGAGGAGCTGGCATTGGTGTTGCAGTCCAGCCAAAAATCTGGACAGGCTGAAGTGTGCAGCAACAAGGACCATAACAATGGTTTATTACAACTGCAGGCATATACAGTATGTAATCGGAGTCAATTAGGCCTGTGACATTTACTGCCATAAAGAACGCCCTCAGGGTGGTTTACTGGTGCAAACAGCAAACAAACATATTTGCAACTTGTTTGCCTGCAAGTCTCCAGAAAATTCATAACAATATCAGTGTCTCAGCATAGAGAAATATAACCTCTTATATGTCAGTCTCAAAGAGTATGAATTCTGTCAGTTTCTCTGGGCTACACTTTTCCACCACTACTATGGCTAATGTTTTCCTCTACACTCAAAGACACGGATAAAGTGTGTGGGGTTTCATTTGGAGTGGTGAGCTAAGTGGGCAATGTCCCGACAGATGTTTTCTTCTCGGGCAACACATTTAATTTTTAATGTAATTATTATCTCAATCAAAACACATACTTATTGTCAAACTGTAAGGATAACAAGTCTCCCTGTCACAAAGGTTTAAAAACTGGGACTATTATGATTTGATGGACACACTGTATAGAAACAATTTCATCACTGTACGACATCAATTCAGTAACAGGAATGTTCTCTCATTTCAAATCTCAAATGGGAACCCAATAAAATAAAGAAGGAGAACAAAATGTGAAAGTATGTTTCTAAACTAAATACATTTTAATACATGATAAAAAGCAAAGTCAGGTTTCCAGAAACAAGATAATCAGTCTTGAACCCTGGGCAGCAGACAGTCAGAGGACTTAGATGACCCTCTGGGTGTCAAGGCACAGTAGATATAGTGTGAGTCAAGAAGTGGACCACAGTGCCAGCCGTCACACAACTCACCTTAACACTCACAATACTGTGTGAGAGGGCTTTTTAACCCCCAGTCAGAAGACATCTAATTGCTAATCTATAATCCTTTTAATGCGCTTTTGCCTTTTTCCGATTGATCCTTTTCCAACAGGAACAGTGGCACTGGGGGCTACATTAATCCTGTTACTGAAAGCCTGGAGTGTGGCTCTAGAAATCCAGATAGCTCTTTTACCCTTGTCACCCACACTCCCCACCCAGTTATTGTCTGTAATTGATAACCCCATCAAAATGAAACAAAAGGAAGATAAGATGACATGGGCTTTGTTCAGCTGCAGAAGAGAAGAGTTTTCTCTGCGTTGTATATGTATTGCAGTCTGTAAATCATAAAATTTAAACATATACAGAATTCATATCATTTATCAGGGTGCAAGGTGACCCTGATGAAAAGTGGAAATAGACAAAAATTACTGAGGTGGGGAGAGGGCTGAACCTAATGTTTCAAAAAGGCAAACCCCTCTTCAGTGTACAATATTTTCTTTTCTTTGGATGGAGATATAATGTGACAAGATAGGTGAACATGGTGTGCTAAGTGACTGCTACTCATCAGACTGAAATGTGTTAATCCAATTTAACCTATATAGACAATTACTTTTTGTCTAATTGCTACCAGAGATAATCAAAACCATGGAGGTTTGATGATTCACTTTTAAAATATGATATTTATATCTGCAGAATAATTTAAACTATAAATGAAGACTCTGTTCCCTGTATTCAAACTGGATAATCAGCACAAGTGCAGGGAAGCTGATGAAAAGGAAATATCCACTCACAGAGCTAAAAACAATGGAGTTGCAACATATGCAGGCTCCTAAAAACAGCAATTCTGTCTGGAATACCCTGCTTAGCCTGCTGTCACGATTGCAATGAGTGGGATGAAAATAGATGGAGGGATGGATGGATAAAAACCATCTACTTCAGAAAGCTCTACTCACTGTAAGGGCTGACTTTCAAGCAAAACTACATGAAGAGACTGACTTTTCTCTTTATTGACTCCTCAGGAAACACTTTGAGTGTGGTGACAAAGGTGGAAAGATGCTTGCTCTTCATGTCAAACAGTTAAAGAGCAAATGATCAATTCAAGCAATAAAAGAAAGGTGTTATTATGAAGGATCAAAAGTTAGTTAACCATGCATTCAAAGATTTTTCTCGTATTTATATAGAACTGAGTGCACAGTACAAGATAATAGCTTGAATAAATTCTTGAGGAATATCTCACTTCCTGTATTAAATGTAACTCAGAAAGATGAGCTGGAGACTCCCATCATACCAAAAGAGATATAGATTAGAGACTGCTATAAAAATTTCTTTGATCTGGCAAGACTCCTGGAGGTGATGGCTTCACTATCATATATATATATATATATATATATATATATATATATATATATATATGTATATATGTGTGTGTGTGCTTACTGCCACAGTATGTTTTCTTCAAAACAAAAAAAAAAGGAAGATCGCCAGTTAATGAACAATTTATAATCTTTAATAATATATTTTATAATCTTTTAATCTCCTAAACAATAATTAAGTGCTCAAAACAAAGTTCTCACTCCCCATTAGAAGAAAGCTATTCCATCTCTAGTGAATCAGGACCAGGTGGATCCATAGCTGGGCATCAGTCTATGAATGACATGATGAGGCAGTTTCAGGAATAGTGCCAGCTCAAAGAAAGCCTTTGATAGAACAGAATGGCCATAATTATTTACATTTTTTTCATTTTTCAAACATGAAATTTGGTCCTGTCAGTATGAAGTGGTTTATTCCTCAGTCAGAAGCAACAACATTGTTTCTGATCCTTTCCATCTATATCAGGGGACACAGCAGAGGTGCCCAACAGTCTCCCTCAGTATTTTTTATTTATTTTTTTTTTTTTAGCTCTTGAACCCTTAGCCTGTGATATTTGTGAAAATCCAGAAATAATGGGTATCCCAGTGGGAGGACATCAGTCCAAAATTAATTTATATGCAGATGACATTCTGTTGACATTATCTGATCCATTAATCAGGATATTACAGATAATCCATTCATTTAACACATTTTCAGAATATAAAATAAATTGGAATAAAAGTGCCATCCCACTAAATTATTTTACCTGTTCTGATAAATATCAGAAGACCAATAAATAAGATTTTCAAATCCCAGATTTATCATTTCACCCATTCAAAATGTTTTGGGAAGATAAAAGTCATCTCAATGCACTTATCATATAGAGCAGGTCTAGACCATACTCTTTAAAATAGGTATTTACAGAGAGAGTTACCTCCATGAGCAAGCACTGGGCGACAGTGGCAAGGAAAAACTTCCTCTTAAGAGGCAGAAACCTTGAGCAGAACCAGACTCAGGGTGGGTGGCCATCAGCTTCGACCGGTTGGGTTGAGAAAGAGAGAGAGAGTGGGGAAGGAGGGGAGAGCGGGTAGAGAATAGCGAGAGAAGAACATAGCATAACACAGGTTCCATGTAAAAATGTAAGGTGATACCAATAATACAGTAGTAGTAATGATAGTGGTGAAAATTAAAGTATTAACTGCCAATGTAGCAATAAAGCTAGTAGCAGTACAGGTAATTTATTGCAGCAAAGTACTGGCTGGGTGTGCTTACAAAGCAAATAGGTAATATTGAAAGGAAATGCCATAAATCCATTTTCAGAAAATTCAGAATCCTTTTTCTCTCTTATTTCCAATTAAAACCTATCATTAAAATAACCTCAATGGATACTCATGTAAGTTCCAGTGAAAATCTTGATGCCTAAAAAAATGAGAGAGGAATGGTTTCAGGTGTATCTAAGCTTCTTCTACTGATGTTCTCTTGTGTGAGCTTGATGTTTCTGTCCACTGAGTTGAGTTTGAAGGTCTGCACCTCCTGGATTTTAATTTTGATCCACATAGCTAAACCAGTGGCTCAGAACTGTTCCCCTGAAGGCGTTCAGGGCAACTTCTTGCATGGAGAGGCCACAGTGAAAGATACTGGTGAGCCCATGGCACAGCCATGCTTTTGTCTCCACCTCCACTACTACTACAATGATTGTCATTACACTGGCTAGGAGCACCAACGAACCAAGTGACACCAATGGGCTTGATAACGCCCCCGCAGGGGTTAAATACCTGGGACTCTCCACCACTCAGTTAGAACTTAGGAAGCCTCTTGGATAAGAAATGTCTTCAAGTACCTATAATTAAGACCAGTTGCAATCTTCTCATCTAACTCATATAATGCAGCAGACATTCATGCAAACCACTGCAAGAAAAACAAAAATCGTGTCTTTTTTTTGTGCAGGGAGATGTTTTGATGCAGTGTGGTGTCCTGCAAAGATTGATTTTAGGGAAATCTGCTGGATTGCCTTACAGCTCAACAAGTAAGTAAGAGACTGACATTTATTTGTGTAGCCCTTTTCAGAGACACAAGTCCCATATGCTTTACAAGAGCATTATACACAACAAGGGAAAATAACATAGATGATGAAGCGGCCACCTGATGTAAAAAGTACAAAGCTAAAATAAGATAAAGAGTAACAATAATCTCAGTAGTTCACAGTACTTACTAAAGTACTAAAGTATTACTATTAATTTGACAGTGATTCATTGATGCTTCAATTAATGTAGAATATTTAAATGACGGCTAGTTGAGCATTTCCATTTCAAGTTAGTGCTGTATTTTCATTTTTATATTTCACTGCTGCCGTTATGACTCCAGACAGAGTATTTTATAGTGTGAACACAGAGTGTACCATCATTTATCTTTTTTGGGGCTTAGCAGATAATTAACTTAATTTTAACTTGATTGTGGAAAAAATGTTTATTAAAAATCTCCACAGCACATACATATACCCACCACCCCCATTATATTACTATACACAAACACTTACACCTGACCCTTGGGGTCATATATGTGTGTGGAGAAAGCAATCTGCCCTGCATTAAACTCTATTAAACCCAAGCCAATACTTCTGTCAGTGCTGAGTTCATCAGCCACAAAGTTTATACAGAGAAGCCATTTACAGTAGTTCTGGAATTAACTGTGCTTAAAAAAGGAGAGGAGAAAGGAAAAGGTCAAAAAGATAAGGCCTGGAAGGAGTGTGGCAAAAAGGGGTGTGTACTTTAGCAGGTAATTAATTCTCCTGGATTAAAATGCTACATGTTTCATCAGACATTTTCTTAGGCCCTGAGGCAGTGCTCTTTCAGACACAATCAGTATTAATTAAATTGTTTTTCATAGTGTTATTGAACTTTTAATAAGGATAACAAACACCCATTGAGGGGCACTTAGAGCTGTCTAAAGCTCTCGAGTCCCAGAGGAAATGTATATCATTAAATATGAGGGTAACCTTTATCTTGGAGTCATTTCAGACGCACTGATGTAGGTCTAATGGAGTATGAGAATGTAAATGGGAGTGGGAGTTACAAATTTGATATAGTTTGTCAATTAAGGTGGTTCACACTGATGTGTCCTATGGTATGGTCATCATATGTTTAAGAGTGATTATTGAAACATAATAGGCACTTAAAGGTATCCTATACAAAGTATGTATGTGATAATCCTCTTGTGTTATCAGACTAATCCCTGAATGATCTCTTCATAAACTCATGCTTAAGCATTGTCTAAACCCACAGAATTTAGATTTTGGTCAAGATTTAAAAAATTCAGGCTGAGTTTTGAGAATAGGGTATAAAATGTCACACAATGGATACACAGTGGTTGTAATGAAATGAAACCCTGAGTTCCGATACAGAATGTCCAACAGCCAATTTTAGATTAAGTTATGTGGCTGAGTTTATCTAATTGGCTTTCACAGTTTTCCATCAGGACAAAGGCTCATGGAATATTTTTCTGTACTGTGGAAATCATAACATACTAAATTTAATGTTGTGTAATCAATATTTTTCTATCAACAATGGAGTAGATGACTGTGTATACTGAGAAAGGTGTCATTTATAGTAACTGATGCACAGAGAATCATCACCAATTCCTCTTAGCATTCCTCTTAGCACTGGGGAGTTTATTTGCTTCTTTTAGCTCATTCACAAAGAAAAATAAAGGTGCTAACTGGAACCAAAAATGGTTCTTCAGAGTGATGCCATAGAGGAGCCATTTTTAGTTCCAGAAAGAACCTTTTAGCAAGTGGTTCTTTAAAGAACCATTTGCAGAGATGGTTCTTTAAAGAACCCCAAGAGGTGCCTCAAAGAGGGAGAAATGTTGACATTAAGTCCAATAGATTCATTCATTCTCTTTGAAAAGAGAAGGCAGGAGTGTGGCTGTGGCTTCACCATCTGACCCTGCAGAGAACAAAATAAATTATTAGGAATGCTGCAATGATGATATTTGAGACTTTACTTCAAGCCAAGAATTTCTACAATAGTGTCTTAAAAGTAAATAGAGAAACAAAAAGAAAAATCTACATACAAACAAAGATGAAAAGACAAATATTGTGCCGCGTTAACGCTCTACTGAAATTGATGACTGATGTTTTAATTTATCTAACTTAATGAACATAACAATTACATCTTTAAAGGTGGAGTGAAACTTAGCTGAATAGGGCTGTGTGGCTTGCCATTTCTTTCAGCATCAGTGTGTCTTTCCTCAACAGACTGTAGGCACAGGCTCTTCAGGTTGCTTTGAGGTGGACACAATCCAGCAGGTCAGCTTGTTGAATTCCCTGATCACCTGTTTGTCCATGTGAGCTTTTGATCAGTCTGATGCTTCTTTGAGTAGAAACAGTTGAAACTACAGACATTAGGCTTCTGTGAGCATTCATAGTACATGACAGCAAAATCAACTCCATAAACACTAGCAGTCATTAGCTAAGTATAGAGCAGAAACATTGCCAAAACAAGCACATTTTCAGTAACAGACTACCAATTACAGTGAAAAAGAAAACCCACTGAGATTAAAAATCTCTTTTGCAAGAGGGTCCTGACCAAAACAGCATATAGGTTACAGAGTTGCAATCGTTCATACAAACACACAAATATGACGCATAAATATACAAAATACAAAGTACATAAGAAAAACTAAAAGCAAATTAAAAGCAACTAATTATCAAGGACATCAAATCAGTGCCAGAAATTAGTCAGAAAAAACATAGACAATATATCTCAGTCTAGATAGGAAATTTCATGTCTGTTTTATGTCTTGAATAAAAACACTTCCAAATGAACATAACATTGCTACTTAACGTTATTTAGATTTTCAGCTCCTCCCAGCATGTGTGTGTGTGTGTGTGTGTGCATGTGCAGGTGTGAATTAGTGAGGGTGAACAGGAACTGTTTATTATTTACTGTTATTTATTGTATTGTATTTGTGTTAAAGGTTGGTTTGTTGGTTTCCACAATCAGGCAACCATTCCAAACAACTGGATTTATATTTCATTAGTTCAACAGCAAATGACTTGACATCTACTTTGATAATAGGACTTGATAATTGTTCAAGTAATTTTTAAATAAGTCAAATGCAATAATTTATTGCTTCTTTGGGTCCCACACATTTGATATATTGTACTCTGAAATACTGGTCAAACAGAACAACATATTTCAAGATGTCAACCTGGAATTTGAGAAATTGTGATGGAAATTTTTGGGGAATTTTTACTGTTTTCTGATGTAAATAATTAATTGATTAATTGACAAAATAATCAGTAAATTAATTGAGACCATCCGCTGAATGAAGTGGTTCTTCAACTGGTGACTGCTCTTTGAAGAATCAGTGAGCCTTTTAAAGAACCATTTAAGAACCATAATTTTTCTGGTTTACGACCCTGCAGACTTTGCCGTCATCCGTCTCGTTATAACAGTCAGCTGTTTTCAGCTCTAATAAACTCTGTACACTACCTGCTCTGCACCAAGCAGAAGACAGACACAGCTGGTGGCTGGCTAATGAACATAATAGAGCATTTAACAGCTAAAGAACCAGATATTTTTCTTAAGAGTGGGTCGAGAGGAAATACAAGTTGAAGAATGTGCTGTTGAAAATCTGTTGAAATCAAATTTAGACCAAGTCTAAATGGATTTACAGTCAAGGCTGCAATTGAAATGGCTCTAAATTGTCTTTAATTGAAATGAATGGGACATGTGGCAGTATGTATTCAAAGGCAAAAGTGTGCTGTGACTGTACCTTTATATTGATCACACAGTGCTCAGGGCAGAGGGTGAGCATTGGAATTGGGCTTATGCTTCCAAACAACTATGAGTGGTGCTAGGAGATGACTGACCTACAACACTACATCAGTGTCCTCCTATACATTCTTTGTTGCTATAATAGAATTTCTGGAAACTGGAAGCAGTCCCTGCTGTGCTGACAGTTCTTCTGTCACTGCCATTTAAACTAATCTCCATGAAGTGTTTCCTGCAGACTGTTAATTTTAAGTTACGTGTTTTCATAAAATTCTTACAATTCAAAAAATGCCAGTAAGTACAAAATAAAAAGCACGCTTTCAGTTTACTTTTGCCCTTTGAAAATGTCATGCAAATACTCCTGCATTGTCTTCTTGCTCAGTCACAGTCATGTAATACACAGTGACTAATGCATTCTGCTAAAGAAAGGTGGACAGACTCCAGCTGAGAACAAATATAAGGGAAACACAGATGTAAAGATAGTCTGTCTCCTTGTAGAGAAGGCCTGCTAGCTGGAAGAATTCTAAGACATTTAAATATAAAATCGAATGTTTTCACTGATAACTAACCTTCAAGGATCTCTATCAAATAATTTCCAGAAACCTTTTCACTAATCAATCCAACAAGGCCAGCCCGGGTTGCAAAAAAAAAAAAAAATTGCTGCTATTATTATATAAATATTTATTTAATTGTATTGGTTATTATTATATTGGTTATTTCAGGTTTAGTTAGATTTTGAATGCTTTCTTAGAAACAAAGTTTCTGGAATGAATGTTACCTTTAGGGTACTTCTGTTACTAAAATCCTCCTCAGGGTTTTCTCTGAAAACAACTATAGAAACCCAAGGCACAATCATAATCCGGAATATAATAATAATAATCTTACGGAAGCAACAAGCAACAGTTTGGAGAGGAGTTGTAATGGCTGGTGTGTAACTGTGAAGATTCAGAAAAGATTAACAGAAACTAATATTTCATGGAAATTAAAATTATTAAAGCTGGAAGGCTTTATGCTGTTAGTCTGAATTGCTGCAGGAATGTGGGGCAACAAAGCTAAGAAGCAAATTGCATTAGTAAGTTGAAGAGAAGTGTATTAAAATGCAAATGTACAGCTGTTAATAGTTCTTCAAAAACCAATAATCCCCCACAGTCAGTCATGTGTCAAAATGGTTAATGGAAAAATATCCCAGAGGCACGGAGGGTCCTTTTTCCATTCCACTTTTGATTAACGCAGAAATTCTGTTCAGGGAAAAGCATGGTTTAGGTCAGGATAGGATTGGCAAAGATGGCTTAATGTGGGCAGGATCCCAAACTCACTGTCCTGATTTGCAGATATGTCTTCTCATGGGAGGAGCCCTTATCATGAACAAGAGGACACAAGGCTGCATATCAGATCTGCAGTTATTACAGGCATTCATCATACAGCTGAGTGGGACACAACCTGTGCAGCAAATGGTGATGTGAAATAATGTTGTGTGCTGCTAACTGGAGAGGCAGGGGGTTAGAATGTACAAGTGGCAGGACCAGTAGTAAATGCATGTTGTTTCTTTTCTTTTTTTCGTGGCAGATTGCATAATTTACTTATTTGTACACCTTAAGGCAGAGTAAGGCATCCTGGAGAAAGACTGTTGATGTTTGAACTCAGCAGCAAAACAAACACACCCCTCCCCTCAGTGCTCCTACAGAAGCTCAGCCCCAAACCTCTCAGATGCACACCACCATGGAAACCAACAATAATAACTGACTGAGGAGGGAAATGGCAGAATCGGATGTGTCTGGTTTTTCACAGCTGAAGCAAAACAAACATAAAGTGTCATCAGAGGAAAGACATGCACACGACATGCATCTGCAACATGAAAACTAGCACCCATTGCAAGAGTTAGTGGTAGTTTTTACAGAACTCCAGTGACCGAGGACAGGCCTGTACAGTGATACTCGTGTAACAGTGTCAATTAAACAGTAGTCCCATCCCATAAAGAGAATACTACCTCCCCCCTTTTGTTGTTTTACTCAGTGGGTGAAGTGACATAGAAATTCATAGAAATTTCTCTGTTAGCTTATCTGGTATTACACTAGTTAGCTTACTCACTAGCTTAAAACTTGAAAAATGTTAACATGTTTTGTCATTTGATTTCTTATGTAACCAGTGGTTACACTCCTGATCTAACTAACATTACACCAAGAACTAAAGGACAAAACAACCAGTGCCTCTGTCACTGCCTTTCTTTTTACATTTATATTTCTCTGTCCATTTCCTCTCAGGCTGTTTGTCTGTCGCTGATCTGTGGCATTGTGTATTAAGTGCATTATATTCTACTTGCTAACCCTACATTTGTAAGTATTTATAGTGGAAAACTATGGAGTAACATTTATTTTATCTCAGCATTCATATTGGCAAAGTATAATACCCTCTGAGCCACATTTACTGTACTTAGTGTTCTTGTTAATCTTTTACAACACATTATATTTATCAGTATGAAAGAGCTAGACAGAACTTTTTTATTTTAGAAATTATTTCAAAATATTACTCTTTTGTTTCTTTTGACCATTGTTACTTGACTTTTAAGTATGGTATGGCACTGAGCTACCTGGCTGTGGCTCTGGCTTCTAAATCATTACTTAGCAGCTCAAATCTTTCTCAAACGGCTCTGTTAGGACCCCAACCCTCTGGAACAGAACACCAGAGGGATGTGAACCAGAAACCTCACCGTCTGCCTTTAAATTGTCCCAAAATGTACCTTTACCAAATGGATTTGGCATAATTATTTTATCTGTAACTTATTTTATCTGTTACTTTTATGTGTTACTTTTATCCTTTATTTTTACTGTTAGTTTCAACTGTTTCATGTGTCACTTTGTTATCTTTGATTGTTTGATTGTCCTTTGTGAAGCACTTTGTAACAGTTGTTTTAAAAGGTGCTATATAAATAAAGTTATTATCATTATCATTATTTTTATGATAGAGGCCTGTTGGTTGAGTAGTCTATCACTGTTAGGCCCTAACAGCAGAGTGAAATATCTTGATAGCTTCTGATAAGTTGCTGTGAAATTTTGTATATCATGGTCCCGTCAGGGTCAATTGTACAGAGTTTTGTGGTATCCTGACTTTTCATCCAGCACAAGCAGCAGGTTGGCATTTTTGTTTTTGCAGTGAAATGCCCAACGACTATTAAATGGACTGCTAAGGAACTTGGCACATGCATTAATGTTCCCTACAAGAATAACCTCTGACGACATTTTATGACTGTGAGCTGTAGCCTACTTTGGTTTGGTGCTAAATAGTTAATGTTAATAGTGTTGAACACTAAATTGAAATGTGATCTTATGAAACATTACATGCAAGCACATTGAGAGTGTGAGCATGTTAGTATTTTGAAAGTTAGCCATGCCGAAGCACAGCATCTTAGAACTGCTAGCGTGACTGTAGACTCTTACAGCATCATTCTAAGAAAAGACATCATGTTCAATAAATGATCAGAGTTAATCCTCTTGGCAGCATGAACATTTCAACTTGACACTTTTTGTCTGAGGATAAAGCTACAGGAAAGCTCCAAGTGTACAAAGTGGAAAGGACACACTGAAGGCTTGTACAGGGTCTGCTCTGGGGCTCAAGTTACAACAAGAAGTTACAACTCAAGACTTAAAGGAAAACACCTACAGTATGTCTTCAGTATCAGGTGGTTCTGAAGAGTTTGCAGCTTCTTTTTTGTGGAGGCCAGTTGTTAAAAGGTTAGACTCACAATTCTTATGACATATTCCTGTAGTGACCTCGCATACAATCTTGATCTTACCGCAAGATTTTCTAGGTGTCATTCCATATGACTGCTCAGGAGCATCTGTTTCAAAAACACTGCCAACATGAAGACATTTAGTCCAGCAACACACCTGCTGCATCAATAGTATCCAGAATCCACAAACGAGGAAGATTTCTATCAGAAAAAACTGCTAAGGAAATGCAACAGAGAGAAGCAGAGGCTCAGGCTGCTGCCCAGTATCCAGGCCTGCTGGCTCTCTGGCAGCCTGCCGCACTGCACCATCACCAATCCAGTACAATATTGCACTGCATTGTGTTCCAGTTGTCCCAAAGTTCCAAATGAAACCAAGTCATTCTACTGGACTGTTTTTGCTGGATTTTATTGTTGATGTTTCCTTTTGGCAAATATAAAGTGATACTGAACATGAGAACATTTGTTTCTCTGCTGCTGTAAATCAGTTATTTGATGACAATTTTGAAATGAGTACAACACAAAACCCTGTAAAACCTCTAAACCCCATGAACTGATCAATTGTTTTCAAACCCCATGTCTGCAGATGTTGTTCCTTGTATTTCCCTGATATCATGTTGCTGTCACTGCACTGATTGAGCATGTGGTGGCTGGTTCACAGTTAAGTTCATGCAGACTGCAAGACTGCTGTTAATCTACTGTTTTGATAGTGTATGTGTCTCCTGGAAATTGTGTTTATACATTACTACATTGTTTTCCTTATCGAGTTGTGGACACAAACATAATCACTGGCTGGATTGTGTTCAGAGGTAACATCTTTTGAAGTGAATGAGGCTCTCTATGGACTGCACCTGAGTTACTAGAAGTGGTTGGGGTGGATGATGGGTGTAAAAACTGGGAGAGACTGGGCTTCACATGCACAGCCTGTCTGTGGTTTAGGCAACATAAGCACTTTGGTTAAGGTCAGGGAGGGATAGCAGTTTTGGTAAATGTTAATAAACATACTGTGTTTCAAGTCACAGTGTGGATGTTTTCCTGATAACCATAAAAAGTGTCACTGCTGTAATCACTACATGTGGATCTTGTACTGCAAGATCAGATATCAGATATAAGTTAATCCCAATCTTAACTAAGTATTTAATTGCCCAACCTTAACCCTGCCCTCACCATAGTTTATTTTCCATTACCACAGTAATGGTAAAAGTAAAACTGTCAATGAACATTAAAAAGACATACTAGCACTCTGTCTGGTTATATGCAGGATTGAGAGCACCTACAAGTCTTGAGCATAGTCTTTTACCAGTAATTTCATTATATGTCATTGTTTACTTGATAAGGTATTTTAGTAGTTTTTATTCTGCCATATGTACCAACCAGATGATTACCTTATGTTCTTAATTTGACTCATAGTTCTCAGTGTTTTCTTTCCTTCAGTCATTGTACCCCTTTATTTTGTTTAATTTATTAGTGTGACAAACAGACAATACGATATAACAATCCCCTTCAGGTCCTCACTGAAATCAATGCAGAAGATATCCTCTGTGGCATAGCTTTAAAGTTGAAAGAAGTCTCTATGTACACTGTATTTAGAATTAATATGAACTGCTGTATTGTGTGTTTTCTCCTACACTGATGGTGTTTAGCCATATAGTATCACATGTTCAAGAAATCTCTACTGGCTTGTTAAAAGTGAGCATGGAGGGCAAACTGTTGGAGGCAGCTCCTTAATGAGGACAGCTATAAAAGCACCCTGCAGACCGCCAATGAACACACAAACCTGGCATCCACTTTAATTACTGATAAGTTGTGAGCTAGCTAAAGGCAGCGGATTTCCCTCCCCCAGAGGCTCTAATCTGTTTAAAGCCGACTGCTGATCCTAACTGCCGAGTTGGAGGATTCGATGGCAGGTGCCACTGTGAAGTCCCAGAACAGACGCTATCAGTCTCACATCCCAATCTCCACATCTCTCAGGGATCGAAATACAAGTTCGCCTCTATGTGTCCAACTTTCTGGCTTGCTTAATTATTAGGAAATCTGCTCAATCACACATGGTGTAAGATCAGAAGAAGCTCCAAGAGGTAATTATAGTCAGGAACAAAGCTTTTGTTTTCTGGGTCCCTTTTACTGTGGAAGCAATGTGATGCTTTCCACAGACTGTTTACATACACTATGTACACTATACACAGTCAAAATATGGAGCCTGTGTAATTTGTCATGACACATACTGAGTAATTAAGTAATTTCTTCAGCCTCTAGAAAAACATTATTTTTTTGTAGTGAAATAAATTACACTAACTAATTAACTAATTTTAACCAGTTAAGTGGACAATTAAAACACATTTGAAACACATATAATTCATCATGACAATTATCTTTACACACAGTGTAAAGATAAGACAGACTAACTTTGTCTCTTTGTCAGTGAGTCTGTAACACTGAATTACTGATGGTGACAAAAAATATTACATATAGTGAAGCTGCAGGATTGTAGATCCAGAATGGTTTCATTTATTTATTTGTTGTCTTCTTCAACTCTCAGCATGTCTGTGCAGTTATGATAAGCTCTTCTTATTTCTTTCTTTTGGATGAAGTCAGTGATTCACTGAGATGAAGTACATTTTGATCATGAAGAAATGGATTTCTGGATCTCTAAAACAAAGCCAGTACAATAAGACAACTCATAAATTCTTTAGACTAAAGTTAAATGTCCTAATGTACATATATGTACATACTAATACAATGCGTTGTAGAGACTAGTAATGTTAGCATTCACTGTAACTTCCTCTGAATGAAAGCCTAACAGGCAGAAAATACTAAAAGACACTTTGTACGATTATTATACATGATTTACATTTTCCATCAGAAGCCCTGAAATGGACTGGCGATCTGTCCAGGGTTTCATTGTGTACCGCACCTTTTGCCCAATGTCAGCTGGGACTGGCTCCAGCCCCTACAGATCTCTTACCAAACAGAGACTTGCTAAGTAGCCAAATGCTGTTTCATTGTCAAATGGTTATGGGAGGATGAGAAAATTACAGTTCAACCCTGACTGTGTGTCTCTGTTTGGAACAAGAAACTCAGGTTCACTCAGGGATAACAAACCCAGAGTGTTTAGTGAACCTGCTCTCTGGAGAGCAACAGAACACAGGATAACTGAGAAAATGCAATGATTCATCCCCACATTTTCCCCACTGCAAGAGGATTACTGTATATGCAAATTATGGTGAAAATACACCAAAGTATACTATAACAGTACTATTACAAACATCACACAGGGTAACTAAAAAATTGTATAATGATTAAAAAAGGATGAGCATTGTATCATAAGAAAATTGATATTCAGTACAGCATCGGGTAACATTTCCATGGCCTTTAGCTCATTCACTATAGTGTTACGTACCTGTCTGCCTTTTTGTTTTACTTCTGAGGGCTGGGTGAAAATAGTACCAACTGTTTATCATTCACTGTCCCCTTGTACAGGCACCAGGGGGCAGGGTGGAGGACAGTGTTTTGGCCAGAGCTGCAGCTACAGTGCAGCTGGCTGTGAGCGATAATGTTTCTGTGTGCTGAGCCTACAGTGATGCATACATCAGTTGTCTTCAGCTTTGGTCAACGTGACTTAGTTATCTCAATGAGTATTAAGGTCTGCCAGTTCTGAATACAAACAAGAGTTGGCACTTAACAGCACAACAGTGACTGTCTCACCTGTATGCAGCCTTCAGCTTCAGGGTTATGGTCCTGTTTCTTCGGCATATATAGATACAAGATCTTAGTTTTTCAGCACCTTGTCCACCATTGTCCACCAAACCAAGCTGAAATGACCATTACAGACTGAGGTTTCTGACTGTCCATGACTGCAGTATTCTGGTTCACAGCAACAGTGCAGCTATCTGTAAATTTGCCTTAATCTGTATTATTCACTTCATTGTGCTGTTTGTTGGTGTAATCCTCATACACTGATACAGTACAACTGGACTCCATGATAAGTGAAAAAAGTTGTTAATTACTAAAAGCCTGTGCAAAGAGATGTCAGTGTCAACTTGACTGCTACAACAGTCACTAGCTTGGGAAACAAATCCCCCACTGTCCTTCTGAAGTAACCACTGTCCTTTGAGTGAGAAGAACTGAGAAGAACCCTAACCCCACCCCCATTTTAGTGAACTAGCCCCTACCACACCTTAAACATAATTTATTTTGCATAACTAGGATTATCTCCAATCTTAACCGTACTGCAGCTGCTATGTGGAGATCCTGTGAAAAATCTTGTCTGGAGGCAGTGTTGTGAAATCACTGCACAGACTTTTGTGATCAGAGATTTATAGCCAACTAGCAACTGTTCAGATCAAAATGAGCACACTTTGAGTCCTATCACAACATGTTATTGGATGTTGCCATCATTCACAACACAGTTACATAATGGAGGAAATTCACTTTTCTCTGTGCTGTCTAATTCTCCTGTCGAGCCTCTCTAAACCTTTAAACTATTCTGTTGTAATTCAGTATATTACTTCACACTGATGTGTGATTTGTAGCCCTTTCTCATCCACAGCTAAGAGGTTTAGTGATATGTAATCAGACTTCAACAAATGATTACTTGTTACAGTAAGAACTCACATGTACCAGCATTCAGTTGATAAAATGTACTGTATTCTTTAATTCATATTTACACCTCCCCACCTTCCCCCCAGTAAAGAAAATTTCAGTGAATACTTTTAATATATTTTTTCAGTTTTACAGCCTCTGTACAGGATTTCTGTTTTCATGAAAATTCACATCTAGGGCAGCAACATCATTTTCTTTGCTAGAGGAACCAAGAACAAGCATAAATGGAGTGAACAAGAGGAGTTAGCAGGAAGGGGAACACAGCTCAGGGGGGCATGTATAGAAGCAGAAGCAGTTGGGATAAACTATGTACAAAACAAACCATTCATACAAATTAGGCTCTAAGATATAGAATTCAATACATTACATTTGATATATTAAGTGACAATGAGCAAGCCCCATCTCCCCAAACAAATCACTGATCAATCAGTCAGGTAATCAGACATTCAATCAGCCAAGAATGAAGCAATCACCCAACAAACTCAACATCTGCCTGCACTGGCAGCTGCTAAGGATTGACAGTGTTACAGTATCTGAGCATGTTAACACATTTTCTCTCCTGAATGAGACTTGCCTGAGGGAGAAGCCTGCTCAGTCCAAGCTCACCCCTAGATACATAAGACCACCTCACATTTCTAAAAGCATCAGACTCACATTTAAATCTTCACTGTCCTTTTCAGATACCTTGCAGATTTTGTAAAAACATCCGAGCTAGCTATTTATTTTTTATTCTTTTTAAATGAGGAGTTAATTTTGTTTTCTAGTTAAGCAGGATGAACTGCAGAGCGTAGATAGCACAACAGGGGCAAACAGATAGGTTGTTATCCAGAGAGTTAATTCATTGTATATGATAATATGCTAAGAGTTTGACAAGGAGGGTGAACTAAACAAAAAGCAAACACAAATGGACAGAATTTAATAGTGATAAAAACCCTAAAACAAACAGTAAGCCTCTGTTATCTACACAAGGTTCAACAGAGGTAAATCATAATTCAGGAATGAAATTCTAACTGATAACACTTATCGTAATCAGAGTTTTTGAGGTTATTCTAGCATATTACGGTCATATACACCTTCTTTTAACAGTCAAAATGCAGAATTTTAAATTGCAATATCATTTGGGATGGTTGACACTCTGGTGTGGACATGTTTGGGGACAGAAAAGCTAACATACACATTTCTCTGGAATTGGTAGAAGCCCGAGTCTGTGCTCTGCTCGTACATGATGTAGGTGAGTGTCTGGGACTGTCAGCCAGAGGGGAAGTAAGGTGTGTCACTGTGGTAGTTGTAGTCCGGGCACACTTTCTGGACCAGTTTGTAGTCGGTGCTGTAGAAGGAAATGAAGATGCAGATGACTTTGAAAGGTTTGGAGCAAAGCCAGGAAACATGGCTCTGGGTCTGCTCCTGGTAACAGGTCTTGGACGGGTCGAAGTTGCAGAGTGTGTTCTTGGCACCCTTCTCCACCTTTTCGTACTCAATTCGGCAGTTGAAGGACTTTGAGTCCTTTGCATCAATGACGGACTGCTGCGATGCCACATCAAACTCCACTATCTTTGTGGGAGGGACCAAGCTGACAGACACGTTGCCCTGACCTGTGGAGTTGTGGCGGAAATAGACACTGAAGGTGCCATTGCCGTGATCCACAATCTTACCAGTGATCAGCAGGTTGAGTTTGACCGTCTTGATGTTGGAGTGGAAGTCCCCCCAGCCAAACATCTTCTTGAATTTCCCTGTCTTCACCATAGGCCGCCGTTTAGCCCGTGGCCGTGAGTCTTGCAAGTCTGTGGAGTTCCTCAGCCAGTCCCACAGATCCTGCTCCGAGTAGGGCTCTGGAGTGTCATAGTGAAGGTCCAAGGCTGTGCTGTTCTCTTTACCATGCAGAGTCTGTGACAGCAGCCTACTGATTGACATATCCTTACTGCTTTCTGTCCATACATGCTTTAGTGTTGATTTGGGGCTTCCCGACTTGACGTGGGCACTTGTAACCTGAGAAAGAGAGAAAAAGAGTATCCCTCAGATGATATATAATATGTGTCACCTGACTGTTTACATATCTCTCCTGTTAGCCTTGTTTAACCTGTTAAATTACCCATTAATGGGTCTGTGATGTCCTGTTTCACAATAAAATCTGTGTAAGAACTATTTGTAATAATCATAGGTGAAATTCAGTTCCAATTAATTAAAAATTTGGATTAATTAAATTCAAAACATTCAGTTCACATTCACCCAGTTGCTCAACACGTTATGAAAATTGTTAACATGTAAACATACAAAAGACTTGTTTGCTAGGTTGCTGTGTTCCTATTCAGTATTTTCTGTGCTGATAGTTTCATCTTAGAGAATCAATCGTATATAATACTAAAGGACTGTGGATTTTCAGGAGGTGGGTGGGCAGTAAAGGGGTTTCAATTTAAAGGCCTAGAAGGGCTTTGGCTGGTCATTCCAATACAAGAACATACTTCTGTAATGGGTGAAGTGACGCATCATGAGATATTACTTATCTTTATCTTCTATATCATTCAGGAAATATTGACTTTCACATTCAAGCATGCCATTTTCTACGAAAGTGACCAATCAAATGTTTTCCACGGGGGTTAGAGATAATCAATCTTTGCTGCAAGCTTCCAATTTCAAATCATGATAGCAAACAGCTCCAGATTGGGAATTATAGTGCAACAAGCTGAGTGAGAAAGAGAATACAGCAATCAAAGTAAAACATATTGCTCCCATCTCCGCCCCCTGCCAGAGAGAGGGAGTATCTGCTGGTTCACACAGATAAAGGCTGTGGCTGTTCAGCGAGTAAAGACCAGACTATTAACCAAAGAGTGCCCCTTGAATTGATGATTGATGAACCAAAGGGTTTTCCACTATTTAGTGCCAATGAGCGGAATTAGGTTCATACAGGCCCCACTGCAGGTATGTGACAGTGATTGCCTGATTTCTACTTTAAGATGTGACAGCTGTTTCGTCTTGCTGAGGTTTTTGCATTTTGCTGGTTGTCCCCAGGATCGATACTTGGAAAATAAGGTTTTGCTACCAATCAGTTGGCCCTTTGAATTGAATTGCCTCACGGCATATCTCTTAGGACCATAGG
Organism: Lates calcarifer; assembly: GCF_001640805.2. Taxonomy (NCBI): domain Eukaryota; kingdom Metazoa; phylum Chordata; class Actinopteri; family Centropomidae; genus Lates; species Lates calcarifer. The sequence goes on from NC_066835.1 coordinate 1,160,728, forward strand.
GGCATTGAGTCTCCTTTACACATACTGTTACAAGGAGAATATACCTGTGCTGTAAACTATGTCACAGCAACCCTGTCTCCTACAAAATAACATTTCTATACAACTAAACTGTAAACAGCAATGCACCTTGGTTGCTTGTTTAGACTGAAAGAAGCTGACAATCTTGCTTATGGTGGGAACTGTTGGGTCTCTCTCTGTGATTATAATAATCTAAAGAGTATGGTTAGACCTGCTCTATATGAAAAGTGCCTTGAGATAACTTCTGTTGTGAGTCAGCACTATATAAATAAAATTGAGTTGAACTGAAATTGTGTTTTAAGTCACTGTGAACTTTTTCTCCATTAAATCACACTACATTTCTACTGTTGGTTAAAACCAGAACTATAATCTATTCTACACTGAAAAAGGGCGTTAACTTGTTCTAAGAAGTCGTACACATCTTTGTGTCTCTGAGGCACACATTTACAGTTTTAAAAGGTGTATGTTACCTGTGTCCAAGTGAAACTTACTGTCACAAACAAATCTGTCTGGGAAGAATTTAATGATATCGTCAGTAGTATTCATTTCAACTATGAAGACTATGACATTATAACTATTAGTAAAAAGTCTGAACTGATGAGAACTACATTTGAAAACATAAACTATTGCATGACAGAATGTATTATGAATAAAAATGTTACATCAGTAGCTTTGGTTAACAAACAATATCCAGTATTGATGAGAGTGAGTCCTTACTGTTAGCAACCAACCAAATCTCCTTCTAGATCTTCACCAAAGGGATGTTATTGCATTAATGTTATCTGACATTATTTACTTTAGTAGCCTAGTTAGTGATAAGGTGGCTCAATATTTAAAGTGTCAATAGCACTGATACTAATATCAATAGCACTTTGGGTATAGATACTTGTTTAATTTGGTGTGGTACAAAAAAAAACAAACAAAACAACAACAACAACAAAAAATACATGGACCTGTGTCATGTTTAGTGGATTTACTCTTTGCCTCCCTGCTTCTGTTCAGGAGTCATTTACTATTAAAAAAGGTTGTGTTATGTGTGCGTGTGATTCCGATATTAAAACACAGGACTAGATCAAAACCAAGAGACTTTATAGTGGTCAAACTGTTGTGGAATTGCTGTGAACTACTACTATCAATGGAAAGTAGCTACAGCCTGCTCGAAAAGTTGCTAAGGCTGCTAGATGGAGTAATGTGCTGATTATAAGATAAGATAAGATAAGATAAGATAAGATAAGATAAGATAGACTTTATTTATCTCACTTGTGGGAAATTTACATGATTACAGCAGCAAGAGACAAGAGTGACAAAAATAGAAAAAAAAGGTAAAAAAAAATTGTAGTAAAAAGTGTAGCAATCAGCAATTTGTCATCATGTTGCATTCTGTCTAGTGTCAGCTGGTTTCAGCTCTTTATGTTTGCTTCTCTTCTCCTCTCTGTGCTCACAGATGCAGGATTTTAATACAGCTCAGTTCACTGTAAAGCTGTTAAATTTTTTCTGTCTCTTTTGTATGAAGTAGTGACTGAGTGAGTGGCTCCTCCAGCTGCTGAAATCCTGATTTTATTACCACGACAACATATGTTTATAAGGAGTCCGGCCACAAAATAAGGGACACATGTAATGTTTGGCAAATCCTACAATGGTGATGAAAATTTACTCATAAGTAGTAGTAATAGTAATAATATGTTCAGACCATAAATAATGATACATGACTTCTCCCCATATAGTACTACATTGGTTGATTTGTGGTATAAAGTATCAGTATCAGTACTGATATTAGTGACTCTAGCTGGCATTGCATTGTATCTGACTGAAACCAAATCATGTGGTATTGCTAACATATAGTGAGTCAGTGCGCTTCTGAATAATCATAAATTCTGTGGAATGGAGAGCACAGGCAGCTGCAACAATGCCAAGGGAACAAGAACAACAGTGAGTGAATGGCTCTGTTCAAACAGCCAGAGTTTGGGAATGACAAGTGGATTTTCAGGAGGGGCGACAGTCTGTTGTATTATAGTCTGGCATATTCAGGTAAACTGCCTTTCCTGTTAGATGAGACTAATAACTGTAATCATGGTAACTGTACACATCAAACTATGATGAACTTTAGTCTCAAAATGCAGTGAATATAAGAAATGAGGCTAAAATTAGACTAGAATGTTTTTAAATTATAATGACAAAAATTTTAATCATAATTTAATTGTGATTGAAACTAATATATTTTAATCTAAAAACTACAACTAGACCAAAGTCAAGTGCCAAAATGGTTGGAATGGTAATCATTAGCCACCAAGCTTTGGAATTGAATAAAGAGTTCATCTCTTTAGTTCATCCAGACCTAATTGTACCCTAAGCATAGACTGTTATAATAATTATAATAATAGACCAATCGTAATAAACCAATCACCCTCTGGAAAATATGTTCTACATTAGACATGAAGAAAATCAAAAGTGACAAAACAAACAGAAGCTGTCTGAAGTTAACAGCCCTCTCAGTGGAGCTGAAGAGGATCTCAGGGGATCTATCTTTAGCCTGAAGGTTTAAACTCTAAGAGCACTCAGCTGCATGAGGCAGACACACTCAGCAATCATTTCCTATTCAAACAGGTGAGGTGCCCCTCTCATACTGAAGGATATCACAGTGTGGTGCAGGGTGAGGATTACATTGGAATGGATTTATGATAATGTGACTGCTTATCAAGAGAACTGGAAAAGTCCCTTTTTTCATGGCACATTCAATAGAATTTATGAAAATATGAACACAAAAACACAAGACAATCCGCTGATGCAGTTGGAATCTTCTTTTTCTTTCTTATGATCCTCATAGAAATTCAGTTTGTGTAGTCAGTTGTAGAAAGCGACATAAAACTATGATATAAGCCAGCAGTGAGAATTTCTTTTATTTCATCTTTACTAGTAGTAGAAGACAATTTATGGTCTTTCACTAAAATAAAGGTATCAATACCACATTGTAAAACAAAAACATTCAGTGTTAAATCCTTACATTTTATGTTACAGAGCTATTATTACATCTGCGGTTGTAATTTTTTTATGAGGTAGCTGGTGGAGATGGAGCTAGTTTTATAAACTGTTAATATAATTTATTGTATGGAAATGCATCATATTCCATATGGACATTATACCCTAAACAAAGTAACAATGGCAATAGAGATGTGGAGGAAGAAAAAGTACAATACTGCCTCTGAAATATTGGAATAGTAACTAAGCTTAAAATACTGTAAATACAAATTCTTAGTTAATGCAGGGCCAGATTAATTTGCTAGCTCTTACCATTTGAGTTTTTAATTGGGCTTTAGAGATGCGGGTTACTAAACAAAGTTGCAATTAATCTGATTGACACTAAATATTTGCCTCACAGACAGCTGAGGGCCGTTGGGGCCCCTGAGAGCCTTGGCTCCCTGGGCAGCTGCCCAATTCCTTTAACATTTACTAAAAACTATAGTGCACAGCTGTCTCTCAAACACAAGTAAACAGTGCATTTATTACAAACAATTTTAAACAATAGATTAACTAGGTGCACCCTTTCTTGATCCCACCCACAAAGCTCTGATTGGTCATTTTTTTTCTCCAACCAGTTTTCAGGCTCAGACATCATCTAGTATGTTTTGGGCTGAGGGCCAGTGGGTTTGCTGGATCCTGGAGCTGCCAGCTGCAGTATGCTCACCTGAGGGAATGGTGCATCTGGTAAACATGTCTGGCACTGCAGCCAACACAGGCCTCGCAGATACCTGACTACAGGCCAGACAGCCAGTTGGTTGCCTCCAGGCAAGGAAGACTGCTGGGCATGGCAAGCAGCGCTGTCTCTGTCTGTACTCTTCAGTGCAGACATGATTTCTTTACTAAAGTCTGTGCACATGCTGCAGAGCACTTCAGAATTCTCTGTTGAATGAGACTGGTAATTTTCTACTGTTGAGTCTGCAGACATATTATTAGATATTACTAGATATGTAAAAACAAAGAAAAAACAAAATAAAACAAACCCCGCAAAAAATTTATATAAAAAAGCCTGTTAATGTGTGTGTGTGTTTTTTTCTCTCAATGTAGGTATTTTTGTAGGTATCATTTTTTTAAAAATATTTTTTTAAATAATTATTGTTTTTAATTTAAAATTCCTCCTTCCCCACGTCTCACCTGTTCTGAAAAGAACAGTTTCCTTTTGGCACAGGATGTGTCATAGTGTGTGTGTGTGTGATGTAAGCTGTCTGATAACTATAAATGTACACTCTGAGTGACAAACTGATAAAATCTCTAATACCTCATACATGCTGTGGGTACATATTGTAGGTTGCAAAGAGAAACAAGAGATTCATCAGTAAGAAGAAGAAGCTGGATGCAACATGGCCACTCTTAAACATAGATTTTAAAATTCTGTTTCTACCCCCAAGCACACAGTGCTCAGAAAGAGCACAACATAGTGCAGGTGTGTATCATTTTTTTCTAAGACCTGAGACCTGGAGAGCTAGCATGTGAATACTGACAGGCCTAATTAGTTATTCGTTATTTCTCACCATTCATAAACATGTTAATCTCTTTGAGTGATTGACTAAAAGTGTCATAGAAGTATTTGCATAATGCTGCACTGAACATCTGCTGTCTGGCTTCTTTGAGTAAATTTATAATGATTACATTATTATGACAATAATGTGATAACACATGCACAACATCATACATCCAGTGTGATGGGCCTGCATGTGTTACTAATTTAACTGAGTAACACTTGCTACTTCAATCAGTTCACAGGTGTGAATGTGTGTGAATGGTTGTTTGTCTATATATGTCGGCCCTGCAATGGACTGTTTATCTGTCCAGGGTGTACCTCACCAATGTAAACTGGGATAGGCTCCAGCTCCCCCACAACCCTTAACAGATAGCGGTTAGATAATGGATTAATGCCTGGGGGTTGGGGGGGTTGGTGGAAAACTGAAGATGGTCAATGAACATGCCACCATGAGGGGGGACTTCAGGTGTGCAGTGGGTGTGTCAGACACACCCCTCCTCTCTCCATGATCCCATTTGTGTGATTGGTGATCACACATGCCTGGCCTGTGCAGAGGTCTGCTGCTTGGCTGTGCTGTATAATGAGTAATTATCTTTAATAAGTAATATGATAGGGAATACTGCATATATTTTTTTTTATTCCACAGATTCCACAGGAGGAATATGTGTTTGACACATTTATTATTTAAGGACAGACAGAGAGAAGAGCAAAGGCTCTGCCATTCAGGTTCAAATATGCAGTGCTCCTCCCCACCTGGTCTGAGAGGGTCAGTGCAAGTCTAATCTAAAAGTCCAAAAGCTACCAGCAAGATTTCAGTGGCAACATTTATGCTGCGGTATAAAGAAATTCAAATTTTGTATATTTTCTGTGTTTCTTATTGTATTCATAGTTTTTTTTTCTAGAAACAGGTTTGTGCAGGTTTACACATTGTTGGTAGCTGCAGTTGCCTGCTAGTGTTAGGCTGCTTGTGTAGAGCAATGTGCACTGTGTTATTACAATAAACTGTTTGAATTTCAACAGCATTAACTAACTGATGAATGATTGATGATGTTATTGTGTCAGATACACAGTAACATCACTAAATTTGACACAACAAGACAAAAGATTAAAAAATTATGGAACAACCAAATGATCAGATTTTGAGTTGTGGGGCTGAGCAACCAGTCACAGGGTGGAGTGAACCAACAGGCTGCCAAAGTGCAACCTAACACCATACAACAGAACACTAACAAATACTATGATGCAGTATTTATCACCTTCTATACAACTGTGGTACTGCAGCTAAAAAAAAAATCCCATGTTATGAATGTGAACATTCCCCATACGCCACCATTAACAAGGTGTGGAGATGCCTTAAACAGGAAAAAGGTCTTTGTATTTTAAATTTTTAAATCATTAACATGTAATATTTAAAAAACTTTCCCAGATGTGTGATGACTTCTCAGCGTGAAGTCCACTTCTTATGATGCATACATGAGTGACACTTAAAGAGGGACACACATGGACCCCCCCCCCCCCCCCCCCCCCCCTCATCCTCTGATACAACACCATGTTAGAAACGGTGGAACCAGTGGAACTTGAATGACTTTATAAAAAGGTGGCCAACATGACAGCTCCCCAAAAGCCAAGCCAAAACATCTCAATCTCCCCCTGGTGGCTGGCTGCAGTATAGGTAAATAAAGCCTGCCCCCTCCATGTTATCCGATGGGGCATGAGCCAAACTAAAACATCAAAACATGAAACATGTCATTTCGGGTGGTTCTTATCATGCTGATGTTTGGTCAAGTGTTAATTTTTCTGATAAGTTTAGTTTTTATTATTTTAAAATAGGGTGTGACATCATGATTGACAGCTGTGATTGACTTGTGATTGGTCAGGTGGGTATATGGGTGGGACTTTGAGACCATAGCTTGAGCTGCTTATTACTACTGGCAGACTCCAAATGATGTTACCAACACAAGATGGTAACGTTCATATTTATATATTTTGGCTTCATGTTTTTACAGTGGGAGGAACTGGAGATGCTTCATCCATCTTCATGTAAAGTCACTGGGACATAGTTAAATGCATCTTAAATCCATGAGTCTTCTGCTCCTATTTTCATAACTTCTTACATGTTGAGATGATTAAGCGTTATTATCCCTCAGTATGTTCTGGGGGTAGGTCTCTAAATACATCAAATATTTGGAGTTTTCCAGTATTTTGTGTTGCACACCTTTCAGGCCACACAAGTGCAGAGCACACTAAAATGACAGGCTGTTATCTAGCAGAAGTAATACTATATGCATCATTGTCCAAAATATTCAGCTGTTAGCTACATAAAGCTAATGAATAATGTCACTGAGGTGTAAAAACAATAAGAAAAAGAATATTTAAACTAAAATGCAAAACAAATGCTAACACTAACAGACACTAAAAGCTGTTTAACTCAACCAAATTGCAGTAGCAAGTCTCTGTAGGCAGGACTAGGAGTAATAAGCCTAACAAGCCAGCTAGCACTGAGTCTACTGTCTGCCTCTGACACATGAATAAGTATCCAAGTACCCCCTTCATCATTCTTTAAACTCTAACCCTAACCCTTACTGACTGCAGTTTGGTGTTTGGGCAGCGAGCGTGTAAGAAGCTGGTGTCAACTGAAGCTGAGTTGAGTTAAGTAAATGGCTTTGTATTGGAATTGTCTCTGTTGTGCACACAGCTACAGTAAATTTTTAAACTTTATCATACAGTACTTAAGTGAGTTTTTAACACTGTTTAAGGTCATATATGCTTCCATTCTACAGCTGGAAGTTTGTTGGTAATAAAAGCCAAGCAGGCAGGAGAAGGCGAGAGCTTTTGACATGTTGGACTGCAGCATATGGCTTTTTCCTGGAGGTAGAACATACCAAACTCGAATAGTATTGAACTCACAGCAGTAAAAAAGGAGAGAAGATTAGTAAGTTAATTTTTTGACAACACTAGTCATTTGGAGTGGGGAAAAACCTTAATAATATAAATCAGCCACACAGATTTACTGCAGTGCCCTAAACAGTGCTCTTTCTCGAAGAAATCCAAGGAGTTCCTTCATTTGTTCTTGTAATTAACTTGTCGCTTTTTGCTGAACACACAGGTATTATTGATGTGGCCATCTTATTGCCAACAGCTGCAGAGTGGGACAATAAATCAAATCACAACACTTGCATTGTGACCCATGTTGTGTTGTGAGCTCTATGGTAATTTGCTTCTCAGTGACTGAAGAGGGAAATGGCCTGAGAGTGTGGATTGTATTAATTCATACTGTACAGGCTGTAGTGGTTACAGCAACAACAGATACCAAAGGAACATACACCAGTAACTACAAATTGTTCATTTTAGTTTTATGACAAGCGGAAAACAGAGTCAAACAGAATCCAGTCAAAGGCTTTGGTTTCCAAAAAATGAGCAGTGTCGGCACCATCTTATTTGCTTTCTTACAGTCCGATAAGACAGAAGACAAAAAATCAGAGATGAGCTCCAGATTCTTTGGTTCTTTTGAAAATTTTCAAATCATCATACTCATGCTGAGGGAGTTGCAAAGCAGGGCCAGAATGAAATGCTAAGCAAAGAATGAAGGCCTGAGCACAATGTGGAACATGAAAGAAGCCATCTGAAAACCCCAGAGAATGAAAACTGAAAGGAGAAAGAGAAAAAGAGGAACATTTGAGGGTGTTACAATATAGGAAGAGGAGGACTGAGGAGGATTGATCCTGAATATATGGACTATTAACCTTTAGTTCAGTAGAGTGTAAGAAAAAATTAAGCTCTCACAGGCTGTACACAGATAAATGCACATACTTGAATTCTTCTAAGGGTGTTCATTTACAGCTAACATGTTTTCTAAAGTATCACAGTTTCCTACTTAAAGAATTACACATTGTGCAGCTGTTTTTGTTGTTTAACATTTCGGCTGGTGGCAATAAAATGTCAAGTCAGCAACACACTTTAATAATCCACAAGTTAATTTCAAGAGCAAATTAGGACTTTTCACAGATTCAGTGGCTCTTTCAACATGTTTTATTTCAGTCTTTGCCTGTTAACTTTCAGCTTTTCTACAGGAATGCCTGTAAGTGAAGCCTTAAAAGTTATAGCAAACAATTCCTGTTGGTGACCCAACTAAACCCTCTGTCTGTACAAAGACAGGGTTGGAACAAACTATGTTAGAACACCCTCTGATGCATTATCCAGACAATACTGTACTGCATGTGGATATGTTGATATCAGAGTGGTGTGAAAAAGACATTAACAGAGGAAGACAGACTGGTTGGTCAGAGGTTCATCATCATCAGATAGTGAGCCTAAACATTAGAAGAACAGAACCAGATGGAGGCTTCACATGATGAATAGTAGCACAGTCTCCAGACTGAAACCTACTGGAACTGGTTTGGGATGAGCAGGATAGAAGGTGAAAGCAAAGCAACAAGTGCAACACATCTGTGGGAACTTCTGTGACAGTTTTAGTTTTAACAAACTCTCCAAACAATGTTTCATTTCCATTGGAGAAAGGAAGTCATTACTGTGTTCAGCTGCTGAATGAGTCAAACGTTTAGATTCAACTTGAGAGCCAAGATTCCATGATTCCTTTAAAAAAAAAAGGGTTATCGTTTATTGTTCCATACTTTCATTTCTGAGTACACTGAGACATTACACTGTGTAACACCTGGAAAAAATTAGATTTTTTTTTTTTTTACTGGTACTGTAGAGTATGTTCTCACAAAGAATAGACTTTGGTTTGGTATGATGGTGCCAGATTCAGAGTGCATCCACACCTGATGTTTGGTTCAATTTGTTTCAACTGCTGTTAAAGCTGTCAGCAGCCTGAGACCACCTGAAAAGCAGGTCTGAGTCTGCTTTTAAGAGAGCTCTCATGGTTCTTCCATAGTATGACAGCAAAGCAGACGAAGCAGGATTTACCACTTGTACAGTATAATCATACATATTAATGTGCCATCAGGTTTTCACATTGATACATAACAAAGTCAAAGGTGTTAAAACAGAGTTGTGTTGTATGCTGCATCATGCCTATTTTCTCCCTGTTAATGCTCATAATGGACTCATAACGCTCACTATTTTTGATGAGCTCTTCATGACAACAGAGAAGATAAATAACCACACATCAGGTTCAGTAAAGTGCAGCATTACCTGCTGTCAGTCATTTGATTTTCCTATGTGAGTCCATGTTGTCATGTTTGTGTCAAATTTCAAACCAAATATGTAGCCCTCTGACTCCTGCATTGATTTTCCAATGCTGATCAGTATGTTTACCTCTTGTACACCTCTCATACATTGTGTGTGATGGTGCACAGCAACCTGTAGTCTTTTAGTCCCAATCAGTATGAAAGTGCTATTGCACATTGTAAAGTAAACTGAATGTAAGTGTTGTTCAGGTCATTTTCAGGTGTTGAGAGGATATTTGCCCTGCAAGGTGTGTGGTTGCAAACAGTACTGAGCATTTAAAGTAGTTGCAAAACAGAACAGAAAAAATACATAACACAAAAAGTCTTTTTCAGTGAACTGACCAAATAAATTCTACACGTGGGAAAGAATTCTGCTTAATACAGATTACAAACTATCCACTGATGTGTTTTCTGCTCTGGTACATTTAGCAGCAAATTCAGACATGACCAAAACATTCCCAGGCTGCACATTGCATATAATGTTCCTCAGAGGAAATAAGTCATGAAACACAGTCACTAAAGGTTATCAGCACACACACAATATGAGTTTAACTATTAGTGTTTGGCACCACACTGTTACTAAGTGGTGCTCGAATATCACAGTTTGACCATGTACTCGCACTGCCTGATGGTCATGTAAGCAGACTGTCAGACACATCATCAGAGCAGACTTCCTTTTGCTCTGTGTCTTGTTTCAGTCTTGTGCTCTTTCTCTTCTTACAGGGCCTTGATCTCTCCTCATTACATGAAGAGACAGGAGACACTGAGACAGACTGAATCCACAGAAGAACTGCAGTAAACCTCAAAGATGATTGGAAAGACCTCCCTGCCAAGTAAATTGAATTCTGCAATTCTATGAACAGAAAAAATGTCAACATTTGCTGTTTTAAAGACAAACCTCACAGTACATTTTTTTTTCTGTTCATGGATTTACTTTTGAAAGCATCCTCACTACCCCTAGTGCCATCAAAAATTCCCACAATACAACAAGGAAAAATGACATCTTGCATTTACACCACTTTCTGCCAGCAGTCTAATGGTGTAATGAGACTAAAAATTACAGCTGTCGGATGCTCGCATTTCAGTGATGATTCAAAATTATGAGTCACAAATCTCTTTTTACTGCTCACCATTGAATATCGTTGTATAGTTGAGGCAAGTACTATGAGGGAGGGGTCTCAAGGTTTTTGTCTACAGATCTCAAGAGTATGTTTGCACAGAAGATGTTGCATTTCATTCTGCTATTGAATTATTGTTTTTTCACCTTTAACTGGATGTTTTTTTGTTTGATTTGTTTTGTTTTTGTCCAGACTTCAAGTTATTTAACAAATAATCTAAACTCAAACTCTACATTTTAAAAAGTGATTACTGGGACCTTTTACAATCACTTCATTAAATGCATGGCTGTGATGAAAAACAAACAAACAAACAAACAAACAAAAAAAAAAACCTAATTTGCAGACATTATTTTGATGGGTTGTGTTGAAGCAAGAATGTTGGTTACTCTATTAACTAAATGTTGTGTGTAATTTAAATTCAGATTCCTGCATTTATGTATTAGAAGTGAATTTTAAGTTGTGGTAACTTAAAACCCTGACTAAAGTGGAGAAAAATTAAGTTGACTCTAGTTAACTCTAGAGTGTCACAACCACACTGGGTTCCCCTTCACCCAGGGGAACCCAGTGCGATGGGCACTAGCTCTTCAGTCTAAAAGTATAAATGAGCTGTGCCCCAGTATAAATGTCACAATTTATAATGCCCCACTTGAGCTTTATGCCTAGCAACGCCCCGACCTGGGCTCTCCTTCACCTTATGCTGACGAGCACCAGGTATGCTCTTCAGCATAAGGAGGTGAAGAAAAGTCAGATGTGGTTACGACACTATTTTCTTTAATGTTAAAAAGCGCCAGCAGTTCAAAACTCAAACTCAATACAGTGAAATTCATAATCTGTTCACAGTGTTCAGCTGTGAGTCTACCTCTCGGCCTGTTTCTAATTTATAATACTCCACTTGAGGTTTATGCCTAGCAACGCCCCTGACCTGGGCTCTCCGTCACCTTATGCTGACGAGCACCAGATATGCTCACAGGTTAGCATCAGCTCTTCAGGACTCATGTGCTGGATGCCAGAGAGAGCAAAAGAGCTGGTGCATCAGCTTTAAGTGAAGGAACCTGACAGCTTCAGCGTCAGGTGAAGGAGCCTGATGAGGTTGTAATACTTTATAGTTATAAACATTGTCATGATTAACGATGAACTAATGTATCACGTAGGGTATTTAGTCTAACTAACCTTGTCTTGTTAGCTAATAATCACTATGACACTGATATCTGAAGTAACCTATGTGCAGTGCACTTCATACTTTGGAAAGAAAGCCTGTTTTAGCTTATGGTATTGACATTGAACATGTAACAGTCTTCCCACAGAATCCTGTTCTATCAGAAGATCACTTTCGAATTTATATTGCTTGATTATGTACTATCAGCAAAAAACATCCTGACTAGAAATATTTCCGATAATACAGTAGCTAAATTCAAAGAAATGATTCCCAATAACTTAGGTCCAGTGCCTCATCTTAATTTAGCAGAAGCTACTCCCTCCCAGCTTGATCATCTTGTAGACAGTGTTGCAAACTCACTACGTACTACTCTAGATTCCATCGCCGCCCTAAAAATAAAAAAACAATAAAGAGAAAGAGGCAAGCTCCATGGTTCAACTCCCAAACCTGTACACTGAAACAAACAGCACGTAGACTTGAAAGAGTGTGGCGTTCCACCAAACTGGAAGAATCCCACTTAGCCTGACAGGATAGTGTCAAAAGATATAAAAAAGCCCTCTGTAATGCAAGAGGTGCCTATTACTCATCATTAATAGAATAAGAACAACCCCAGGTTTCTTTTCAGCACTGTAGCCAGGCTGATAGAGAGTCACAGCTCTATAGATCCATGCATCCCTATAACCCTCAGCAGCAATGATTTTATGAACTTTTTTAATGATAAAATTTCTACTATTAGAGACAAAATTAATCACATCCTGCCTTCAACAAGCACTGATTTATGTCAAAACACAGGATCCATAGACTCAACTGCAAAACCTAACCTCGACTCCTTTTCTCCCACCGACCTCCCCCAGCTCACATCAATTATTTCGGCATCTAAACCTTCAACTTGTCTCCTAGACCCCATCCCAACTAGGCTGCTTAAGAAAGCTCTGCCCTTAATTTGCAGTGCTGTATTAGATATGTTAAATCTGTCCTTAGTGACAGGTTATGTGCTGCAGTCGTATAAAACAGCTGTAATTAAACCTCTTCTAAAAAAGCCCACTCTAGATCCAGACGTATTAACCAACTACAGACCTATATCTAACCTTCCCTTTCTTTCCAAAATCCTAGAGAAAGCAGTTGCAAAACAGTTATGCGACTTTCTACAGAATAATAGTTTATTTGAGATTTTTCAGTCAGGTTTTAGGCTGTATCACAGCACAGAGACGGCACTTGTAAAAGTTACAAACGACGTCCTGATCGCTTCAGACAACGGACTTGTTTCTGTACTTCTTGTTAGATCTCAGTGCTACTTTTGATACGATTGACCATCACATCCTTTTACAGAGACTGGAGCACTTTATTGGTATTAAAGGAACTGCACTAAACTGGTTTAAGTCCTATCTATCTGATAGGCTTCAGTTTGTACATGTTAACAACTACTCCTCCGTACACACAAAAGTTAGACATGGAGTTCCACAAGGGTCAGTGCTTGGACCAATCCTCTTCACTCTGTATATGCTTCCCTTGGGCAATATTATCAGGAAACACTCCATAAATTTCCATTGTTATGCAGATGATACACAGCTTTATCTGTCGATGGAGCCTGATGAAAACAATCATCTAGCCAAACTCCAGGCTTGTCTTAGGGACATTAAAACTTGGATGACAAGCAATTTTTTATTACTGAACTCAGATAAAAAAGAAGTCATTGTATTTGGTCCTGAACACATCAGAAATACATTTTCTAATGATGTGAGTCATCTTTGATCAGGATATGTCCATTAACTCACGTATAAAACAAACTTCTAGGACTGCCTTCTTTCACCTGCGTAATATCGCCAAAATTAGACATTTTCTGTCTCAAAAGGAAGCAGACAAAACTAGTCCATGCATTTGTTGCTTCCAGGCTGGACTATTGTAATTCATTATTATCAGGCTGCCCCAAAGTCTCTAAAGACTCTGCAGCTGATTCAAAATGCTGCAGCACGAGTACTGACAGGAACTAGGTAAAGAGACCATATTTCTCCTGTGCTAGCCTCTCTGCATTGGCTCCCAGTCAAATCCAGAATAGAATTCAAAATCCTCCTCCTCACTTACAAAGCCCTTAATGGTCAGGCTCCATCTTACCTTAAAGATCTCATAGTCCCCTACAATCCCACTAGGACTCTGCGCTCCCAGAATTCTGGTTTACTGGTGGTTCCCAGAGTTTCCAGGAGTAGAATGGGAGGCAGAGCCTTCAGTTATCAGGCTCCTCTACTGTGGAACCTTCTCCCAGGCAGACACCCTCTGCACTTTTAAGAGTAGGCTTAAAACTTTACTTTTTGATAAAGCTTATAGTTAGGGTTGGCTCAGGCTTAAACCATCCCTTAGTTATGCTGCTATAGGCCTAGACTGCTGGCAGATTTCCCATGATGCACTGAGCTTCTCTCTCTCTCTCTCTCTCTCCCTCTCCCCCCACAGTATGGATTCATATCCCATGAATACATGTTACTAACTCAATATCTTCCCTTTCTCATAGTATTGTGCTCTTCCATCTCTCTCTCCTTTTCTGTCTCTTTCTGCAGGTATTTCTGCCTCTGGAGCTGTAGAGTCTGATCTGTGATGACAAGTCTCCTGCTGCTTCTACAACTCCACTCAACTAAATAAAATTGAATTGAATTGAATTGAATTGTTGTCATGGCTCCCTATATAGACACTTATTTCATGCACACAAATCAAGTAAAACATGCACGTTTTGCTTTTTCGTTTTCACATTAAAATTTTTTTTTGACGTAACCACTCCAGTCCCCTCCTTACTCACTTTACATGCCTGGAAAAACAGACAGAGTTAAGACTGTTCTGGAAGATCAAGAATATATTCTGACCTTCAGGTCATGTCATGATGTCATCCTCTGGACTAAAGTGTTGGAATCTCACTGCTATAATAGGAAAGCTTTCATGTACAGTAGATCCTTGATTTTAATTTGTCAATAAAATAATTTTTGTCTCATAAAAATAACACTTACTTTACACTACATACAAGAGAACCATGTCAAACAAACACCATGTGATTCGTTCTAGTAAAACATGAAAACTGTTCCTCACACTCATTCCTCTCATTGTCTTGGAATTTACAAGCAGAACTGGGATTTTTCCTGGTGAAACTGAGAAGTTAATATGTCCTGAGGTACCATAAATCAAAGCCAGCTTTATTTTGTCAGCACGCAGATGGCCCAAATACACAACTCACCTCAATTAAGAACTGAGGAGTGGAGCTAAAAGAGAAGAGTGTTTGGAGAGGGAAAGGGCACCTGTTCGCCTGTCATATCTGCAGCTCTTCTGATCAGCTGCTCGGAGCTTCCCCCTGAGTTGTTTCAATGCTGAATTAATGATGGCAAACAAAGCCAAAGCCTCCTCACGGCCCCTTTGTGAGTTCATTCTCTTTCCACTTTGGTCCCTCTCAACTAATCTTCAGTGTCACACTTAATGAGATTTTCAGTTTGTAAAGTAAGTGGAGCAATAACTCCCCCAGCACTGCCATTCCCACCATCGCCTTGAATGCTTTTAAGCAACCACTTCTGCACCTTCTGTCTATTCCTCCTTTCAGTAAATGATGCATTATGAAGGATTACTATTATTATACAAATCACATTAAATTATTCACACTGCAAATACACAGCTCAAAGTACAGTATGCATGTTATGTGTGGTGTTATTATTTCAGCAGTTTTTCAGTCTTGGATATTAACAAACAATGAGTCATTAAACATTGTGGAAATTAGATAAATATGCATATTGATATTAGTTAAATTGAATAGATTATTTGTTAATTCTTTTGCCATCTGCAAGACTCTTTTATTTCACGTAATTAGTGCTTCGAATAGTGTGATGTTAAAAGTAATCTCTCAGGCAAATGAGAGGATCTCATAAAGAACAACACATTTAAATGTTGGCCTCTATACAGAAAGATGTTAACTATTACTACACCCTGTTGTTGCCCTCTTGCTGTCATCAAATTGTATTCATTAACCTCTGATATTTAAATGAAGGACTGTAGTACTCTGTAGTATTCCGGTCTCAAGATGTTTTTCAGCAAGTCAGATGTGTGTCAGGCTGGTAGCATGTTTGACTCTCACACATCACATTCTTGTGTCTGTTCTCTGCCCAGTCAGTCAGTTGCAATCACCAAACATTGACAGTTAAGTGCAACATTTAAGCCTGGTAAGGTTAAGGTTTTTCACTGGACTGAAACTGATTACATCTCAATAAAAACAATCAAAACAATATTGTCTTCTTTGTGAACTATTTGTTAATGTGTGTGTTTATTATTTCAAAGTTTTTATTCCAAGGTTTTAATTATTTGCAGTTACAATGAACACAGATGAGAATGTTTTCCTACAACTAAAAGAGTAGGTTCACATTTTTGGATTAAAAGGTGCCCATATCAACGTTAAAACACTTTTTGTTTGTAGAAATATTTTCTCATCAAATCAAATCAAATCAAATCAAGTGAATATTCCAATAATATTCCAAAAGTTACTTTTGAAGAACACTGGATAGTGTTTCTATGCTGAGCCACCAGCTTCCCTCTGCGGTTCAGCAGTGCTATATATTTTGTCCCTCATCACCTACACTGAAAGTGTATTGTAATGGCCAGTATGAATAGGAGGAATGGGTCAGTGTTTATACAGGACCCAGACTTGTTTTAAAACAGACTTGGAAAATTGGGAACCTATCTATCAATGTGTTTGAACATTTTAAAGGCGTAAATAGTATTAGCCTACATTAGAATCTTGCCATCTAATCTAAATCGATTAAGTGCTATAATATCATGTGAAAATGAGGATACATTGCCCGTGGTGCCATATCTGTTCAACATAAAGTGATTCTTTAAGCCGCACACCCAATAACAAAGGACCTTTTCTTTCAGGAATAGGCAGTGAAGTTACTCCAAACATTCAAGAGTGTAGCATTTATGTTTCAGAAGCCTCTTTGAGAAGAAAAAAAAATCCCATAAGTGATTTAACTTAATTTAACTTGGCACAAGACAAAAACATGTAAGGTGAGATGATGCCATTTGGATGTTAAATGGCATGCTGATGGTCTCAAATAAATTAAAGATGAATGAATTCTACATAAAATTGACATGAGAAGTTCCTCCTCCCATTTTTTCCCAAACAGAACTGTTTCTTTGTGAGCTGCTGTCCTTGACATAAATCCTTGTCTGTAGCTCTGTGTTTCTGAGAACTTGATTTGGCAGCTTTTTCAATATTTCATATACATTCTATAATGCAAGACAAATGTTGTGCTAGTCTTGACAGAAAAATCCACTTTTATTTGAATTTCTGAATGCACATATGATCCTGAATCTGAGGAACATTTTCAACAAAACAAGAACCAACCTGAGTGCAGTTTCCAACATGTCAGTGAGCTCATATTAGTGCTTTTATAGTCTGAGTTGAACTGAACTGTTAGTCTGCTGCTGCCTCCACACACACAAACACACACACAGTGTTGAGTTGAGTACAGCCAGGATGTTGCGTTTGCTCTGAACTAAATAAGATATTTGAGTAGAGACACTGTTTGACTGGTTGGCATCTCTCAGTCTAAACCACACCCACTTATATTGGAAGTCCTGCCCATTTACAGATCATCTCATTTGTGACTGCAGATTTATGATGATTAGCAACATTAATGTCACAATGCAATGTCAATACAGCACAAAGTACTGTCTTCATCTAACATTTACATTTTCTCTGTAATATTTAATTAAATGATGATATTTGCATGATGCATGAAGAGAGCATTGTGAACAGCATGTAAAGCACCAAAAATAATCAGCATTACATTGTTACAATCCACATGGTGACAAAAATACATCATCCCAGCTAAAGAACAGCTCTGCATTGTTCTAATGATACTGAGTCACATGAGTGCTGGTTTATTCAATTTACCATCTGTTTTGATTTAAAAGCCTTGCATTTGACTGGAACAATATTTTACAACATATACTTGAAAAAATATGATGCAAAACATTGTTGTCAATAATATATAGTCTAGAGTTTTTAACTAATGGGATACAGCTATAATAGATATCTGTATATTCAGTTATAAAAGAAAAAAAAGGTCACATGTGAGAAATGCAACAAATACCAAAACCCATACAACAGTGAAAGCCCAAATATTTAGGAGAACACCCTCCAAATACACAAGTGTGCTAAATACTGACACACATTCAAATACATGCAAAATAAATGACTACACTGGAAGTGCTAGGTGGTGGGCTTGATTTGAATAATCAGTTATATTACAAATAGTTTTGCGCGTTCATCAGACTTTATGTGCCTTTATGTGCCTAACCTAACTAAAGATTTAATCTTTTTCAGGTGAAAAGTAACCATTTAGATTCCAGATATGTAGTCAGTTTATCTAAATGATATCTGTTTGGAAATTTACTCTGACATTTTTGGAAATGTGAGGAGCTGCTCACAGTCTGGCTCCCAGGACAACCAGGTGGTCAGTGTGCATGATAGCAGTCTTATCTCAGCAAACTCTTTGGTAATTTACCACTAAGTCTGATGTCCACACTAATTTGAAATGTGGTATAGTTCCACTGGGAAGATAAAAATTGGTCTCAGAGTTGAAATATCATATTTGTTGCTGCCAGTTTGTCTGAAGGTAAAGCTGAATACATAATGAATACATAGAGTTTAACAAAAGCTGCAGTGCAGTCTATATTCAATTTCACTTTATTTTCTTGGTGTACTTTCCAGATCTAATGCATTAATGGGTATATCTTGTTCTACACTCTATCAATTTTTTTCAGACAAAAAAAGTCTGTCATCACCCCTGTTAGCATCCCAGAGCACTTTGTGTGTAGCTCATCTTGCTGTAGTGTTTTTGTTTGTTTGTTTGTTTGTTTGTTTTTGTATATATATATGTGTGTGTGTGTGTGTGTGTGTGTGTACAAGTAGTCACTTTTCTTGAAAATGACTACACTGTATGTTTCCCCAAACCAGTATATGACTAGTTTACATTATTCTGGTAAAAATAAAAAGAGGACGGTTTTAAATTAAAGTCATGAAGATGATTAGATCCTCAGTGTCAGACAATGACACTGCAGCAGCCATGGATGACTACAGATGTCATCTTAGATTTTATTTGGACACTAATTCAATACAGTACAATAATTAAACATTGGATCAAATTGTAAATTCATCATTATCCAAATGTTGGCAGGGAATGATTTACATTAGCACTAAGGTTAGTTTACCTGGAATAACACTCCTTAATGTCAACCCCCAGACTTCTAAGACCCTGATGTATGGAAAAATATACTCAGCAATATGATGGAGACTTGTCTGCTGCTTTATTTGACTTGCTGCTACACCCACAATGAAGACTGTTCTTCTCTCAAGAGCAGAGATGTAGAGGGATGAATTGGGGTGTGCTGGAGCTGTCCTGGGATCTTTTTTAAGATGGGGAGTAAGAGCAGTCAGGTAAAGAGTTGTTGCCTGAAGTCAAATTAAACCCATAATCCAATAAACTACCATTTTGCCTCCACTGACCCCAGAGGATCTTGTCTCAAACCTACGGTATGACGAGCTGTAATCAATATGATATAAGAGCTGAAGTCAGCTGAGCCTAAAAGATGTAGTTATAAGGGTTACTCCAGCTCTTTGGGTTTCTTTTTGGTTTGCTACTGTCCATCATTGATTTTCAGGTCATGAGGTGACATTAAAGAGGGAGAGGAGGGGGAGGACAGTGGAGCAGGATTGAGTACCTATATATAATGTATTTGCTGAATCAGCAGTTATTATTTAAATGTGAATAGTCAGTGGAGTAGATACTAATAGGAAGCTAGATCGAATAAATGAGTGATGCAAATATAGATTTCTCAAGATTTCTTGATTATGTGTGTAGCCATGTAAGCTAGCAAAGGTAACAATTTCAAAGCACAAGACTTTTGCTTTACTGTCACATGCTAAGCAACACAGGTGGTAACAGAAAATAGTGAAATTTGGTGTATTCAAGCTCAATACATTATTAATTTTACAATCATTAACATTAATTCACAGTTGTATAGGAAAAACTTTAATTACAATCAAGCTTCTGCAGAAAAAGAAGGCTTCGTCTAGGTTCCTTAGCCCTCCCAGTTGTTTCAGATTCATCCTTTTTTAGAGTGTACTTCCACAAAAAAATGTCCGTGGTAAAATAACGCTGGAAATGGGATGCCACTCTTGAACACACCAACAAAAGCCTTCAGCAGAATACGAACATTTCTATGTATTCTACAGTTTCTGTTTGGAGAGAGCAGGAAATGTACTGTAATGTAATCTACTACCAGAATGCAGAGTGCATTAAATAACAAACAGCATACATTTCTTTCCAAATGCTTAAGAGAGTTTCTCATGCATCTCAAAAGATGCCCTCTGTCATGACCCATCCCTGTGGCTTTAAGTTCCTGTTTTATTTTGGAAATTATCCTCCCTGGTGTGTCCTTGGTACTTCCTGTCTCTGCTGTTTTTTCCACCTGTTTTCATTCTCACCCATGTTTCAGTAGTTAATTATTCCCCATGTTTATATGGTCTTGTCCTCAGTTGCCAGAGTATTAGGTTAAGTCAGGTTGTGTTTCTTGCATGCTCCTATATCCTGTCTGTTTTCCTGTAAGGGTTACAGTAAGCTGTTAGTTCTGCTTTGGTTTGTAATAAATTTCTGAACTGCTAGCCTCGTCCCAGTGTCTGCATTTGGGTCCTTGCTCCTGTGTTCTTTAGCTCAGTCATGACATTCACAACATCCAACTAATCAACGCACAAGAGGGTCATGGTCTTTTTGTGCAGGTGTAATAGGAAAATTTGGTAAGTACTAGTGTTTTAACTACAGTCAGTTGATCCACCACTGTATCCCAGACTGAAATATTTCACTATTGGATGGATTGCCATGAAAGTTTGACATCGCCCTAATGAAAGAAAAAAGTTTTGGGTTTGTTTCATCAAGCACCATCATCAGGTTTAATTTTATATTTGTTCAGTACTTTGGTTTATGAACAAATTCCTGCTAAACTAATGATGTCCCATCAATTGCACTGGTGCTAAATAGCAAATGATAGCATGCAAACACAGTGGACTAAGACAGTGAACAGTATACCTGTGAAATATCAGCATGTCTCTAGTGAGGCAGTAGGACTCTAAGTTCTGTGCTCTGTAATTATTAGAATTATGAATGATCAATCCATGAGAGCTTTGTGTCATCAGCACCACTGCAACAGATGTCCTTAATCAGATAAAATAAACCTCCCCCCAAAAGTCAAAATAAGCAGCCTGAGTTCTGATTGTTATGCAAAAACTGCAAATTAATACAAGTAGACTGTGAATACATAAAAATAGGGCAGACTGTTGCAATAACATAAACCCAAGATAAATAATCTCAAATAAATTCTCAGAGGTCATAAAATGAAATTCCAGTCCTCATCATTCCAGTCTCATCATTCTATTCCAATTAAATTCTCACGAACTGCTTCCTATTCAAAGCATGCTGCCCAGCTGCATTTCTTAGATACACTCCTGTGACGGCAGTTCATTTTCATTCTGATGAAGTCAAGCGCTTACCTGCATCTCAGAAGTGCAGCAGCCTCTGAGAGGGCAGGACGAGTGAATATGAGGCTTGCCACACAACATCAATGTGGAATCTGGGTAAGCTCAGCTGTAAATGAACAGATTATCCCTTTATCAGCTTGACTGAAACCCCTCTGTGAGGGGAGGGAGGAGGAAATGTGGGGTTAGGCTGACGCTATCACCACTGCTCATTTTTGAACATCATAAGCCAGGTAGGTTTGAGCAGTATTTCCTCTATTCTAGCTGCTAATAGGAAAATCAAAGGCCTGTGTCGCGTCTGAAGCCAGAGGGTGGAAGGTTCTAAGTGAACACTGTGTTCGGGATTTCATGTCTGTCTTTCTATCTCTGTCTCACAAACCAGAGCAGCAAAGGAATGTGAGCTGTTATCTGTTACATGGGGACTAATTGGCCCTTTAATTCCATATCAGATCAGTGTTCCCTTCAGTGGCTCTGAACCAGCTGAGTGGTCATGCAGTGTCATTGTATCAAAGCGCTCTGTTGAGGTATGGCATATAGCAGACCTGTTAAAAAGTCACTCTGGGCTCCTGACAGGTGTGCCTGGGAGCAGTGGGCTATGCACTGGTCACATTATCTTAGGCAGGTTTTCTCTATGACAAGATGTCTAACAGAAAAAAAAAAAAAAAAAAAAAACACCAAAGTAGTCTGTGACTGGGACAGACCAAAGATCTAAGGAAGGATGGAGATTTAGAAAACCAAATACATGCTTGGCTATTAAATGATATGTGACATTACAATTGTTATAATTGTTCATTTATGTTTTATTCCTTATAACCATCCCCCAACAAACAGCACACAGTTCTTATAGAACTTTTAACTTGAGAAAACTAATTTGTCACAGCAAACAGTTTCACATTCTGTGAGGTAGAGCATAGGATTCAGAGTACTGAGTAAAGCATTATCCATTCTACCAATAAACCAACCAGGATGCTACAGACTACATCAGATTGTAAGAATCTCAGTAAGTGCTTGTCAGATTGTCCAACAGTGGCTGAAACCCCCTTTCAGTCTGACAGTCATGCTCACTTTATATGCAATTGGCCAAGTGTCTTGGAGGTGTGAAAGCAGGTTGAACTTCTACTTTTCTTTATTTCTTCAACTACTTCCATCACTTTTAACGCACACAATGGAGTGCAACACAATGGATGCCTTTGAGGAGACATGTTGTGGAAACATGACAACCTGGGGAGACAGCAACAGAGTTTTCACCTTTTCTTTGAGTCTGGCCATTTGGAACAGGTACAGTATAAATATGTCTGCCTGTAGACATGGTTGTGAAACCTGTCATATGGCCTAACTCAGAAACATTCAGTTCTCGTTAATCTTACAGATTGATTTCCAATGCTATCTGATATTTTTGAAAGTTTATCAGAGATCTAATTTGTAAAACATTGATTGTTAACCCTGGCTAAAAATCAGCTGTGGACAACATGAATCACAAGCTGCAACAGATGATTTAGCTATTAAAATAAAACAATTTGTTTCCTTGGGTTCATGAACATGTTCAAGAAATTCCATGACACTGCCAGTTAATTTGATAATCTTGTGAGCAAAGTTGACTCTTTTTCCCATCATTCATTGTCTGGGAAACATTAATGTGCTCAGAAAATTTCCTTACAGTCTGCCTATTAGAGTTTTATATCGCAAATTTTTACTTGCAAATCTCACTGGGAGTCATCCTCTGGGGACCTGAATATCCATTCAACTTTTCAAGAAATCTAGACATGAACCAAATTGTTGGTCAAAGGGACCCTGAGACATGAAAGCCAGGAGATCAAAACTCATTAGGATCCATCCTCTATGTACCATGAGTGATTTTCACAACAACCACACCAGTAATTATTGAGAAATCTTGATCTGAACCAAAATAGGATCAATACATAGCCTCAGCTCGCTAACATATTAAGTCTTAAGTTTGACTGCCAACTGAGTAAAAACTGAAGGGATGAAGTATATGCTGATGACTTTAATTAAACATGAGTGTGTGCAAGGATGTGTTACCTTCTCTGTAACTTTATATATTTGAAAAGAAACCCAAGTCCCTCTCAGGTTGTAGGTCACCTTTGTGTATGTAAACCTCCCTCCACCCCACCCTCACCCCATTTGAAGAGCCTCGCTCCAAAAACAAGCACTGTTATTTGAACAAAAGGTGCACAGGTTGACCTTGACAGTGTCAAGACCTTGTCTATTGTCCAGCAGCACGATGGAGCTTTTGTAACAATAATGTCCATTTAAAATGCTCATTGTCCTCTCAGTGTGCCTTTCAGCTTGATGCTGTGTACCATTAATCACACAGGACAGCAGCTGGCTGACATCCTCAGACTGATGGGAGAAGCTGAGCTTAATTGTACAGGCCAGAGAGGAACAGAGCTGGACTGTGTATATTCAGAGTGTTGAGATTGAGAGGGTGAAAGGGGATGTGCCATAGCATGTGTATGGAAAAGAGAAAGCATATAACTTCTTCTGATAAATCATATTCCTCTGTGCCATTTTGTGTGTGTGATTGCTTGAGAGAGAGCATGCATGCAGCAGCTTGCTGTTGCTCCTACTTGTTTTCTTATTTTTCCAGCTTTTTAGCTTTCTTCCTTTGTCAACTCATTTAAACGGTGCCCTTTCTAAACACACTAGTAGAGAGTTTTAGTCTGATTTTTTCATTGTGGAATTACTTAGTAGTGAGTGTAGTGTTATGTATTCTCACTGAGCCATGCTACTGTACCAACAAGTCCAAAGTTCAGTTGTTTACAGCAGGGATCTGCTGAAGGTGCAGAAGCCAACTGGCACAGTGATCAGAACAACTGACATCCCCACAGAAATCAGGAGGGCATGCAGAGGACGCAGAGGAGGAATGAAGTGCTGAGGGAATAGTGCTGGGTCTAAACGGAGACTGATGGAGATATCAGCATTAGCTCCCTTCTATCACCATGGACAACATAAAATGGACAATACAATGGACAAGCTAACAACCCTGCTGAGAGTATAATGTTATATGTTTCACAGAGACATGGCTACGATCACTGTTACCACTGACAGCTTTCAGACATTTCATAGCCCAGATATTACAAAACAGGCAGTGTAAAGGATGTCTGAGTACTAATGGTTTGATCTTTAGTGTCTCTAAATTTAAGGAGCAGTCACATTTGAAACATTCCTACGTAACACTGGACACTGTCTTGCTTTCCTAGCCATGTGAAACAACTTACAACATGAGCAGCACAACTGATAAACCCAGAAGGAAAATTTAAAAATAAAGGAAAACTCTGGTTGTGTTCATTCATCAAAAATACATGTTTACATGTTCAAAAGTGATTGAAATCAGTGCTTTAGCAGCCTTTGTAGGAGCTGCCAGTATTTATGTTTTGTTAACCGCTGAGATTCTATAGAATGCAAGTTTCTGTGAAAAAAAATCTGATCTGAATTAATACTGGATGATGGCAAGTTTCCAGTGGTAGTGATTCTTTGATATCCATTGCATCCTGCATTCCCCAACCCCAGTTTTCTGTTTTGTCTTTCTTTGGTTTTCTACAAACAATCTTAAGCTAACATAAATTAAACTCAAAATTTCCTCCAGAGTTTTCACACTAGATGTCTTGCAGCTTTCTTTTTATAATTAGGCTTTTGATTTGAAAAATATCAGGAAGCATTGAGAGTTTTGTTGACACATCAACTTAACATTAGGTAAGAGTACAGTATAAACAACAGGTGGAATTTAAAACAATATTACTAAAACTATAACAATATTATGAAAACAGAAACTGCAGCAGAGCAGCAGAGTGATGAGTACAACATGACTCTGTTCTTGTACTGAGTTCTCTGGAAATACACATTAAACTAAATCTACCGTGTGAATGCTAGTGGTAGGCCACAGGTAATTCTTCTCTCGGTTACTAGACTTAATTTGTTTGTGCTGGCCACGCCTCCTGATGTTTTTTGAATAGCAGCTTTTCCAACTCCAACTACAGATGCAGCTTGCTTTAAATGAAATGGTTCAGGATTTTTCCAGTCTGTCTTACAAAATGTAGCTATAGTCTCCACACTGGCCATGAAGCTTTTCCCATGGAGAGTGTGCTGTAACAAATAGGGGACAAAATTCACAGCTCTCACTCTGTGTAAAAATGCATTCCAAAGTTCAGCTGAGGCTTGTATGCAACTTCTGCTGTCCCACTGAGCTAAATCAAGTCACTGTCTATTTCAGACAAATTGTCCTTTTTTGTTCCCCTGGATAATCCTTTGCCAGGCTGTGACAGAGGAATACTTATCCACTTTAGCTGGAAGTGAATTTGAACTTTTCAGATTTGATAGCTGGAATATTTGTTCAGTTTATGGTTTTGGGACACAATTTGGTTAAAACTCTGTGTTTGGATTGTTTATCTTACAGTCATGCTTTTTCTTTTGTCCTGTCTCATCTGCACCATACAAGACACAGAACATGGTTTGTGTCTGCATGTATCCAGGTCAAGGTTTTCTGAGAGGACTGAGCTGTGGCTAAACAGCAATCAGAATGGACATACGATCACAATACTACACAATACTAGCATGTATGTGTAGCCCATTTCGTGAGAAAAAGTCTGAAGGGCAGTGTCATCACCAATTGAACTAACAACAGCTGACAGTGGAGTAAGAGCAAATAAACCCATGGTACTGTTATCAATCAACCAAACTAAAGTTCCACTGAGATAGAAGCGAAGATTATTGCTGACAAGCAGCAATGATTACAGTTCTGTCAACAGCAGTCACCTGCAGGATAACAATGACATTATTGGCCTTAGCCTTTGTAGAAACAAACATGTAGTCAAAGATATCTCTCAACACATAGATAAGACATTGTATCAACTCATGTATGTATGCTTTGCCATACAGTGTGAATTCCTCCTCAAATTCAAAGTCCAACATGATTGTTTTTGTACTGTGTTTCCGATTTGCTCTGTTTGTAATATATGAGTAAGAATCTGGTACATGTATCCTTCCGCCACAGCTTAGCAAAGATCTACTATCTGAGGAAACATCAAGGGGGAAACTTGTCCTAAACAGTCAAATCACTGCAATTCATATAGCTCATTTAAAAACAGTTTAAGAATGGACATTAACAAAATCATGAGGCAACCTAAGACTATAGACATAAAGAAAGGCAGGTATCTAAGTTTGATTTTATTTTCAGTGGTGGGACAGGACCTAATGTGGGACAGGAGACCATTACAGAGCCTGTGGACAGCAACAGAAAATCCACTGTAACTTTGAACAACACCAACTCCATCCATCTCAGTGATGCCGCTGAACATGGCTGAACAATTAATCAAAATACTATCAAAATTGCAATACGTCCAAGTGCAGTATCTGATTCACAGGAGCTGCATTTTTTTGATGAAGCAACATGTGTCACAACATCACATTATGAATGAAGCATTGTGATGCCCTGGCTTACAAATCATATTCTCCAGAAGCATGGTTGGTACTGACCCCAGCAAAAATCACATCATCCTCATTTTATATTGTTTTCAGTTATCCATTAAGCCATAAAGACATTTTTGAAAGCTGTCGTACCATCAGGGACAGCTCATGTCCCACTGTGACAGGTACAAACTGACTCACAGTCTTTTCTATCAGGCCTAAAACATGTCTGGTACAGGAACACATGTCAGTCTCTGCACTAGGCTTTAACCGTTTTCACTGGAACTACTTGGTATCACATTATTAATTCTTAGACTGTTGACAGTGTGTTTTATAGAGTAATAAGAACACCACCTCTCAAAATAAATGGTGTTGTTTATTTTTTAAATATTATGTTTCAGTGTTTGTATACTGGGGTGAGATGAATCTGAATTAAATGAAAATAAACCAAAATACTTCCATAACATCTGGCCACCACCAGAGATCAGTAAGAAAACATTGTTTTTTTGTTTTTGTCACATGGCTGAACTCACCCAGCCTCACTGAATTTGATTGTACCTGAATTGTTTTGATGCACCTGACAGTGTTGTCACAGAATACTGACACACACTGCAACATAACTCACCATTGAATCTCAGTGACTCAGTGTCAGTTGAGTGGTCTTCCTTGTTTATGAGATAGTTCCACTGTAAAAGTGTTGATCTTAAAAACCATCCCAAACATTATTTCATAAACTGAAAAATACATGATGGCAAAGCTGACACCGCGGCTGCATTTTGTAGTTAACTCAGCTAGTGTGTGTGTGTGTGTGTGTGTGTGTGTGTGTATTCAACCTGCTTTGCTGTTGTAACAAGCTAAATAAACAGTAAGACAGCAGAGACGTGCATGTCTTGTCCTCAGGCTAATGATAAAAAATATTTCCATTTGTAAATTTTCAGCCAAACACATAAATGTTCCATCGGGGCGTAGGAATACATTAGTAAAAGAACTCAAGCTAATGTCTTAATAATTACAGGGCATGATTTATGATTGACAGGTGCTTTTTATGTCAGTGAGTTACAGCAGGTAGGTAAGCAGGTAAGGTAATGCTCAGGCATCAAACACAATGAGAAGATTCTGTTTTCCTCTGACATGCTGGCATGTTGTGAAAGATGCTTTCGGTCTGTCAGTCATGGCGGGATGACACGGCAAGCTCAGTATCTGGTTGCTCAGGAGTGGACACACTCTATCAGCACAGTATTTCCTTTCCTATCCTCTCCCCCTGCTCTGCTGCAGCTTAAAGTCTGAATTTATGCTGACTGTAAGAAATCTGCAAGAGCAAACACATTCAATTAACTCCACAGACCTTTTTCTGTTGAATGACTTTACTGCCTGAGCCATTAACTTGAGACTTAGAGCCAAATAGTTTTTAAATTTTAGCTGAGTCAAAGATACAAACTGGGGTTTTATTGGGAAATGTGCAACTATAGGAGACATTCTACAGCAGCAATACTGCACCCAGCCCTATTCAATGTTGGCCTCATTACTCAAAAAGTAATTTTACTAGTTTTTACTGTCTGGAAGTAGTCATTCACTACACTGCTGCTTCACTGTTACACCTCTGAAAGTGGTGAGTGTAACTGTTCACATCATCAGAGATGAGGTTAAATCAATTTCCTCTTATGGGAAGAGTATTTTTCAGTTAAATGAATTCAGTAGTCTTTGCCAGGCTGTAGCATCTCTGACCTTGTTTGTGATGTAAATGTTTATATAGAGGAGCAGTCTTACAACTTGTCTCTGCTGTGGAGAGTTAACAATATATTAATGACGCTGCTCTTAATGCCTTATATGGAAACAGAAAAGAAGAATTACACTAAATGGTCATTTTGATAAATGTTCATTATTTGTGTGTGTGTGAAAACAATACTGTGCAGTTTTTGCAAGTGAATCCAACTTCCCTATTCCTATTTTTTGGAGAGATAAGTGCATACATATTCTATGAAATCACAGCTACTCAAGTAAATAAATCTGCACCTTCTTGATCTAAAATTTGCATCTGTAACTGTCCAGTCTCAGCTCTCCCTCAAACTCACAGCAGTCACATAGAGATCTCCTGTATATCACCACAGTAGAGTGGTGCTCTGCGTCCTGAGCAGCTAATGTTTTAAGTAATGGCTTGTGAGGCCTGACAGATCAGCCATGCTCTTCCTGAGCTGCGGGCATGGACGCTCAGAGAGCCAAGCAAATCCATCAAGGCGACAGGATGAATTAGTGCCAAGACACCTCACTACCTGTTAGGAAGAACTCCCATCAGCAGTAATTGATTTGATAAATGCTGGAGAGGGGAGCTCTCTGTGACAGCGAGCCACACAGAATGAGAGAAAGTTCTGTGAAGATTCTTCACATGAAGAAGCTGTGACTTAAAAAGCTTGAACTTAAATCATAATTAAGAAAAAAAAACCTACACTCCTTGTGATGTTCTGTCTCTCCAACAGTTTGATGTTGTTTGTGTTGTATTTTGTTCCTTGTTTGTTCATGTAATACATGAAACAGAAACACCTGGGTGGTTGATCTAATTTTGTGATGTTACAGGCTAACTGTTATTTACACAATTCCTTTAAAGTGATGATTTCACTACTGTAGGCTTTGAATCAGAACTGTATCACCTTTTCATATTACAATTCACAGCTGCAACAAAGTAGCCTCAAACATGATCTTATACAATCGTATAAATACAAGTTAGTAGGTTATAGATTGAGATTGCAGTTCCAACTGGACAGCATCAAATACAACACTAGATATATTTTCATGTCTTTAATAACATTCTGTGGGTCAGAGCTGATCACACAGACTTTCATCACTCAGATGAATCCAGGGAAGAAAACAAAACTACAACATTATCCTGCTAAATGAACTCAGACCAGCTTCCTCCTGCCCTCTGCTGCAGTAAACCTGGACTCACAGGGAGCTGTAGTCCTGAGCTGGCTCTGATCCTCCTCTCTGTTGTTACTGCTGCTTGATGCACAACCATTTCAAGCATTTGGATTTGGATCTTTCCACTGAGCTTTTCAGCCACAGCTTTACATTTTTCTAACTTGTTCACAGAAAGAGAGTCAGCAACAGTCCATTGGCTGTCTCAGTACTTAAACAGGGAACGGGACCATATTGAACATATTTAAATGAGGAGCAGACCTGAGGAAGATGACAGCCATACAGAACCACACTGGGCCACAGCCTGCTCCACTGGACTTATCACCACCACACCTATACCTCTCTCTGTTTTGACTTTGTCCTCTCTTTCTTGTGCTTTTTTTTTCCAAATTGAGCCAATCTGTGTAGGTGCCCTGGTTTTCCTGATGGATCACTCCAACATTGTGGTATAGTTCATTTTGTTAGTGTGGTTTTTACAGCTGATCTTACAAATAAAGTTGACTTACCCACCTACTTATAACCTGTATGCTATTATTTTAAAAAATGTTATATATACTTTAATTTGTCATTATTTCCTTATGTGAATTTAACTCACAATCTGATGCAGCCTAACGCAGCACTAACATAAACCCTCCTTCATGAAGATTACAATCTTGAGCTTTTATTGAAAACTGAGAGAGGTCATGGTTCAACCTCGTGGTCATTTTGGAGGCTACAGTTTGTGGTGCTGTTAAGCTGTATTCATGAAGGATGATGTATTGCAGACACTGCTGCTGTTCAGACTACATAAGGTTTAACTAGACTAGGCTGTACTTAAATGGCCAACTGAGTGTATATTGTAATATAAAACTAAATATACTGAGCTAGAACAGTCTGTTTTAATAGTGGGTGGCACAGTGTGCAAGTGGTTAGCACTGTTGCATCAAGAAGGTTCCTGGGTTTGAGCCCTGGTTCAAGCTGAGGGCTTTTCTGTGTGGAGTTTGCATGTTCTCTCCCTGTGCCTGCGTGGGTTCTCTCCAGGTACTCCGGCTTCCTCCCACAGCCCAAAGACATACATTTTAGGTTAACTGGTGACTCTAAATTGCCTGAATGTGAGTGTGAATGGTTGTTTGTTTATATGTGTTGGCCCTGCGAGACCTGGCGATCTGTACAGGGTGTACCCTGCCTCTCACCCAATGACAGCTGGGATAGGCTCCAGCCCCCCCACAACCCTTAAATGATAAGCGGTATAGATCATGGATGGATGTTTTAATAACTAATAATAAGAATTATAGTATAATAATTAGATAGGTAGAATAAAGCTCAGGAAAAAGACAGTAAGACATAATGAGCAAATGAATGAAAAAATATTTTGGTCATTTAACTGGTTCAGATGGAGTTATGAGACCTGCTGATATTTCACCCGCACATCAGCTGCATTTCTGTTCTGCAGTCTAAACCCTTACACAGAGAAAATACTGATAGATAAACCAAACAGGCTTTATGTTGGCAGATACACAGTGTGTATATGCTGCTTTAAAGGTGAGACTGACCAAACATTAACTCAAGAATGTTAAGTCCCCAATCACCCGCCACCCCCATCCCTCTTTCTATCTGTAATGGCGTCTCCATCACTAGTAATACTCCCACAACGTAAATCAGTGCTCCAGAGCACAGATCTGCATTCAGTCAGTTTTAACAGAGAGGATTGACAGTAAACAGGGAAATGCATGTGAGTGTGTTTACACTGTATATTTGAACAATACCCTGCATGGAATTCATTTTCTCTGCCTGAGGTAGAAAAACATGAATTGATGGCATTGAAATGATAAGAGGTAAAAAAAAAAAAAAATGATGAAAAATGGCAAACAATAAGGAGGAGTACATCTGATTCCCAGGAAGGAAGGGAGTGTTTGAAGTCGAGGGTCAGCTAGATAAGACGAGTTATTCATGTGAATCTGAAGAGGGAGTGTGGAGAATAGAAAGTCAGAGAGAGCGCGATAACCAGTCGAGGAGAAAGAGAGCGGCAGTAAATGAGAAAGAGAGATAATGGAGGAATGGAAGGTCTCCTCCTCCTTCTCGTTCTCCTCATCTTTCACCACTGCACCACCTCTCTAAAGGAGACTCTCATCCCACTGACATGTGATTGACAACTGTCAGATGGCAGACACACCTCCTTGTGCTCTTTCTCTCCACTGTGACTGCAGGCCAAAGAGAATTGTAATTCTGAAAATCATTTTAGCCACAGTCTCCAGGGCTGACTGTAAGAAGCCCTGTCATTACCAAACTGATTAATTGATAAGGACTCTTATATATCATCAACATGCTCCAGACAAAAAAAAAAGGACACATAGGTCTGTGTTGTGAAGTATTGATTAGTGAACCATGATAAGCTACATTAAAGTGTGTTTACAGTGAATAATTAATAAATGCAATTTAACAAATACATTCATTATCTTTTTAGTTACACTCCATAATTCTGTTACAGTGCCCAAAACCATAACATTTAAAAAAAGCTGCAGCCCCTTTAACCCAGTGGGATGTAGCTGATTGACACATGACCACTGACGCATAATCAATAATAGCAATTATTCACTCTCTCACCAAAATGTAATTTCATGAAAGGTGGAAAATAACTAGTTTTGACAATCCACTCTGCCCTCTGCAGAGCTTTTCTGCTTTTAAAAGAAGCATCATTTCTGCTTATTTCTCTTCACTTTTTAAGCATGAACTCACCACATTTTCTTCACTAATGACATCAAAGCACAAATAAAAATTATCCAGTCATGGTGTTCTTTTCAAACTATAGTGAGAATATTGCTGACTTAATATTACTGATATTACTGCCTGTAACTCCAGTTTTAATGTTTTTGTTTTGTTGTGTGTGTGTGTGTGTGTGTGTGTGTGTGTGTTTGGGTGAGCTGCTGCTGTATATTTAATACAGGAGAACCTCATTTTAGCTAATTAATCTCATAGTTGTGAATCAGGACCTGAATTATTTGGATGATGCTGTAAAAAGGTGGAAAAGTTGGTATGTTCCAGCTGTTTATCTCATTTTCAGGTTGTAGCTACAGGTTGTGAAAATTAATTAGTCTAGCTTAATAAATGTTAATATTGATTAATTCAGTAATGATCAGGAAAAACTGTAATATGTCTGGCTGCAAGCTAAGGGATGGGTTTAGTAAATGATAAAATAGGCTTTTTGATCATATCCTTTTTTTCCTGACAGTTCTTTAATATCCTCCAAAACACATAGGACTATTACAAATGTGATCCAATATGGCCCTTTCCTGACCAGCTGCCACTGTGCTTAAGTTTGAATAAGAGTAGTTTCTAGTTTAAGGTAAGAGAGAGGTCTTGACCATGGTTCTAGTAAGGGCTGGACATTTGGAGAAGGGATGTGAATCACAGTCTTCTCTATAACAGCGACACACTTTGAAATAGGGGCTCAGTGTTACTGCTTAAACAGAGATTTAACAACTGATTCCATTCTCTTGTCCTTTTATATTTGTATTTGAATCAGAGGTCCTGGGTTGACCACTGTTCATCACAATAAACTAATGACAGCTCTGTTTGTCATCATTTGAATCAAAAATCCTCACTTCTCCTGCTCATCTCATCACATCAATATGTGAATATTCAAAGTGGATCAAATGTTTGTTTTATGTCGATAGCTGCTGATGTTCACCCTACCTTTCCTGCCATCTATGAGCAGGAAGTGAGAGAATGAGGCAGAAATATCACTGCTGTTTTCAGTTTGCTGTTAAACCTAACTGACTTTATCATTTGTTCCTCTTCAAACCATCTGTGTTGCAGCCTGCTTCTCCTCGGCTGCATTATATATCAGCTCGTTTGTGTTGAGTGACAGCGACAACACAAACAGCCTGGCCTGACAGACATGTGGGTGTTGACGACAAATTGGAGTACTGTACTCACAAAACAGCCAGAGTATAACAGTCACTTATGCTCACCTACCTCCTCTTTCCTGCTCCTGTTGTATTCTGTATCTCACATTCCCCTCACTTCACCCTTGCACTAAAAAGTTAGAATGATCCACAGGTGTCAGACAGAGTTGCTGCTTTGAAGATTTAATGTCAGGATTTTGCTCTGCTCTGATATGGAGATTGAAAGAGAACAGATATAGCAAATTTAACAAACAAGCCACTTCAGAGTAACCAAATTGTTAAGTGACGTGTAGTGGCTTACTAATTTTGAAGGGATCAAAGGAAGAGGAGGAGGAGGAACAAGGAGAAGAGTAACAAAGTCATCGTTAGGAGGGTGTTGGGGTAGATGGACAGGTCAAAAAAAAAAAAAAAAAAAACGGGACTCATGTTTGCTGTGTGAAACAGTTTTTTGTACTTCTTCAAACAATGACTGTTCCACAATCCGTCCAGACTATACCCTGTTTCTGGACCAGTGTCTGCTGAGATTAGCTACAACCCCCCTACAAACCATAAGCATAAGCAATATAGATATTGGATGGATGGATAGAAGGATGGATGGATGACTGTTCCACATCCTTAACCACATGTTTATCATTGTAACCATGATGACAAAGGTCATCACAGTTAAAACCCAAACCATGATCTCTTCCCAAATTTTACTTTACTTTTTATGTTTACTATTTTTATAATGATGACAATGCATACTGGTACACCTTAGGGTGCAGAGAGGGAACAGTTTATTTATAGGATACTACCTAGAAAACTGTTATGTGTCACAGATTCAGTGTAGAAAACCTAGTGACACAGCACACAGCACTCATTTGATACTAAAACTCTCCAGTGAATCTCAAGTGAAACTAATTCTTTAACAGTCCCTTAAACAGGGCAAAGTTGGGTTCATTGCAGGTTTCACACTGTTGAGCAGAATCCTCTCAAACTCCACTGTAATGATTTCTCTGCTTCAGAAATAGTTCAATACTGTCAACCAATGCAAGGGTTTACAGCCTGGTTTTCAAGAGCTCACATGAGTATTCATCACTTATTGATTTTTTTATAAGTCATCCATACATTCTGTGGAGCAGGGCGACAGTGCCTGCATGGTCAGTCACTGTAACGTAACAGGATGGAAAGATCTAAAGTAGAAGATAACGGACATGGCTGGTAATTCACGTCAGTGAGCGCCGTGGCTGTTGGACTATGCAACAGACGTGAGCTCCAATGGGAGATCCATCACTGCCGACACAGCAGAGGGAAGCATGGCCCCAACCTCCTCTTCCTTTCCATTTCCACTATTTCCACATCCTCCTCCTCCTACCTCCCTGAGGACTGCAGACTCTCATCCTGCTCCGTTTCACTAGTCAGTCAAGCCCGTCATAAGGTTAGAAAGCAAGGCAATCCATCACTCTACAGCTCCAAATCCACTGCCTGCATCACCATTGTATCCAGTCAGTCCAGACAGTGCTGGTGGGGCACCGTAGTTAATGACTAAATTCAGCCTGAGCAACTGGGACTGAAACACACAGATCTCCTCAGTAATATGGATATTATGAGAGTTTGTCATGCACTGCAAAAAACTGTCAGCAGCCTCAATTTCAGCCATTTCATGAAGATTTTTCTTAAAATTGAAGAATTCCAGAAAATGAGAGTTTCAGGGAATTTATAGTATTTTGAAAGAAAAGGAAATAACAGAGATAACTGCCTGGGAAGAAATTTAAGACTTATTTTACAACAGTAAAATGTATTATTTTTATCAGAATATTATAAACAAATCACATTAAAGGTTATATGACTGTTGACAATTGTATTTTAAAAAGGCAAGTTTCACTGTCTAGTGGCACACAATGGCTATGTCTGTGAGCAGTGATAACTCAGTTAATCCTGAACTTGAAATATGCTAAAACATCTTAATTCAATGAACTTCACATAAAATTACTTCAGAATTTCACAAAATGTTAAATTCCCGATATCATCTCTGTATGTAAATGGTAGTCAATGATATCACCTCAATATATATTCTTTGATCTGGTCATGTGCATGTGCACAGTGTACCACATTATGTGCTACAGAGAGATAAATATACAGTTACTGAACATCTGCCTACAATCATAAAGATAAAACTACTATAATATCAAAATACTGTCTATAGCCTGTCTATAAGGTATCAGGCTATCCTGCTCTCCAATAACAGCATTTGTATTAAATATGTGGTGTATGTTGCATTCTTTACAGCAGCTAATAATCTGCACAACTGGAGAATCATAATTACATTCAAATATATGACAAATAAATTATATTACAGGTTGAGTGTGTGTGCATTTTTAGAATATTTAGACTGTGGAAAGCTCTTGAAAAGGTGTCTCTGGTGATTAGATGCAAAACATTTCCTAAAGACTCAAGTGAAATTATTTGATTTACTCAAAAACAGCATAACAAATGTGAGTTTAAATTAGACTTTCTTCCTCTAAGTTTGGGGGCAATCTATCCAAATGACAGAGCTATTGGACAGGGCAGAGCACCTGTTGCCTCCTTATCCAAATTTTGTATCTGGTGGAAAAAAGTGTCTGGAGGAGTTCTAACTTCCCAGTAGTTTATTTCCTGTTAAACAGTAGTTTTTTCTCTTAACATCATTTTTATTGAGAATATTAATCAGCGGATTTGTAACTGTGAGGAAAATAAAATAAATAAATAAATAATAAATAAAATTCTATATTTTCGTTGGTGCGATGCCAGTGAGGGTGTATGTGATAGTCAGAGGGGCTTGCACAGTGAGCTGCAGTCTGGGGGAGTAGTGTTAAACTTTGTATG
This sequence comes from Lates calcarifer, assembly GCF_001640805.2. NCBI lineage: Eukaryota > Metazoa > Chordata > Actinopteri > Centropomidae > Lates > Lates calcarifer. Next base: position 1,197,343 of record NC_066835.1, read on the forward strand.
CATTACACCCTCCATATATAAAGTCTTTTCATGAAGTGACAAAAATAAGCTAACTTCCTGGTGGCCAAAGGCTTTAAGACAAAACACATTAAAGGTTTTTTGTATTGTTGTTGTTGTTCAATAAGAGACCAAGGGAACCAGGTTTGATCAGGTGGAGGTGTCACGGTGGCCTATTAAACACAATGATCACATAACTGCACCACCTTTCACTTACATCTGGCTAAGTAACTTGCATGTATGGTTGGCTGCACAGGTGTTAGCTGCCAAAGTGTTGCAGATAGAAAAGTGTGAGGATAGCCGTGGAGAAGAATTCATGGAGCATCACTGGAGAGGAATTAGTGAGGGTGAGCCAGATTCTTACACACACTCCTGCACACAATAGCTAATAATACTGATCAATTTGACTGTCCAGCTCACTGGTAACACAAGAGGAAAAAACACTGAAAGATCAGTATGTTACGTACTCAATTATCATGTTACCTACTCATTTACCATTTAACAAACACATGCAGCAGACAGAGCTGTTAAAGTCGTTTAGAGTTGTGAATCTAACTTTCACTCTTTTTGTTGCTCTGTTTACCAACTGAGCTTTCAAAAATCACTATGTTCACCAGCTGGTTGTTAACTGTGTAGTGTTTGGTGCTGGGCAGGTAGTGTGCTGTGACTTTATCTGACCAGACAGTAAAGCTGTGGGCCATACAACTACAACAAAGTTCAGCTTTAAACAAGGATGCAAAAACACTGGAGCTACAACTTATGGATACCATCTATGATTTTTGTTAATTTTAAATGCCAAATGCTCATTACACAGGAGAAAAAAGGTGGATACATGGGCCTGAAAATGGGACTGAGTGCCATCAAAAACACTCTTGATTCATCTTGTAAATGCAGATATCAGTGTGAGTTTTGAGAGGTCTGCTCTATCACTTCAGCTGTGACGAGCTGAGCTTGCGGCACACTCTGGAGTCACAGGAGTACCTGCAGATGTAAGGCAGGGTGGACTAGGTTATCTAGTCGCATCCTGCCTTCAGAGACATTTCTCTCCCTGGGCTGCTTCAAAGTGCTTCTTTCAGGGCCACATGCTTCACCATAAACGGATTGCTCTGAGGAGAAAGAATTGAGGGGTATGAAGCCTCCCTCAGAATCAAACCCAGGTTGCAAGCGGGGCTAGATATTCTGAGAACAACGCCCTTCAATGATCAGCTCCAGCTCTGACCTCTGAACTGTGAACACGATTGAAAATCTGGGGCAGTACATGGAGGAGAGAATAGAGCCTGTGGTCATTAATCACACCTACCACCTCAAACATACCATTCACACACACACACACACATACACACACAGCATTAAGGCTGCAAAGTCAGACTGAATGGTGATTCTGGAAATATTTAAAGGAGATTCCTCTCCAATTTAACACTATCAAAGATCCGAAATCTGATTTCCCGCAGTCACCTCCCACTGGACTCCAGACACCACAGTTGGTGCTATTATCATTGGCTTTATGGCCAAACACCAAGGTCAAGTGTTGTTTGGGTTGTTTGTGGGAGTGTGCAGCTGCCTGGGGAGGCTGAGCTCAGATCAGATGGCCCCAGACTCACAGGCAGGTTCACGTAGGTTACGTAGGTTACACACAGCGCTGCAACAAGACTAAGTCACCTTGACATGTCAATTCCAATCTGTCTGCCAAGAAGCACGGCAGTACACTGTGCTGATTGTAGGTTAAAGATCAACTCCACACAAACAACCTCAGTTTCAAATCTAGTTTCAGACGTGTTTAATATTGTGATTTATTTATTTTTTGCTGTCTTAATTATACTTGAAAAGTAAATTTTCTTTCTATTTTTCCCAACAAACACACAGACAATTAAGCAATTAATAAGACTAAAGCTAAAACAATTAGTTGAGTAATAAATTCAAACAGGGCAAGTATTTTGAAAACTTGATTAATCCTTTTAGTCATTTTTCAAGCAAAAAAGTCCAAACATTCTCTGGTTCCAGTTTCTCAAATGTGAAAATTTGCTGCATTTTATTTTGTTGTATCATTGTAAAGTGAATATCAGTTCAGACAAAACCTCACCCTGCACCGTGAAACTGTGAGAGATATTTTTCACATTTTATAAATCATGTCAACAGAATATACCTCCAAACACACTGGATGTTTGAGGTTAATACCAATATTTACATTTGAGAGTTTAAAAAAAGAGAGAACATGATGGATGACACATGGATGAAACATGATAGATATTATTTAACTGTATAATAATGTTTTTAATGTATTTTATATATTTTGAGCAAGATATTTACTGAGCAGGAAGTTTCACAGTGGAAATAAACTTGTCAGTGCTCTCTGGTGGACAGCCTCAATGTAACAGTACCTTTGGCATTTCTTTACTATGTTGTCATATGAATACGGCATCAGTGTCATAAAAACAAAATACTTGTGTCTAATCTTCATTTTGCTGAAAATTACCTGGGTCATCCACCAGCACCTCTACAAACAACTGAAGGATTTGTGGAATTCTCTCAGGAACTTCTAAAACCCCCTCATGGATCTGCAGAATTCCACCTAAGCCTAAAATACTCTAAACCTCCAATGAAACCTGCTAGAGACCTCTGGAACGTCCTCAAAAACACCTGAAACCTTCTTAAGAACAAGACAAACCTTTTCAAGCAGCACTGGATCCTTCTTTTGGATGTCTAAAAAGCCGCTGAAGCTCCCTGAAGGCCCTAAAGCATCCCTGGATCTCCACTTTAAGATCCCCCACATGTCACTGCCTTGAGAGGCAATGCCAGTTTCACTGAGTGAAAGCTGGTGAATGTAACAGAGCTGGGTAACTGGGCTGAGCTGAGGCCACTGAGATGGCAGCGGGGGAATTGCAGTGTTGTTCTCCAAGACTGAACTCTCAGCCCTTTTGTACTCAGCTCTCTCCAGCAGCCGGGCTTGAATAGCTCTAAAGTGACACCTCCATGCTGCTTTAAAAGCTAAGTAGCACAAAGGTTGAACAAGGAGCTGAGAGAAATGTTCACTTAGTCGACATTTGGGCTGAAAAAAACATAACACTCCACACTCTCCATGGCTCCCACTTGATGGCCACACAATGCACTTGTCCTTGCACTTGTGTGTCTGTATGTGTGTGTGTCTTCAGTTGCACAGCATGTGGCATTTGCGTGAATGCCTTTGCTATATAATTGAATTAATACTGGCCGGCTCTTGATTTCAGCTTCAAACAGCTCGTTGAAAACATATTGCTTATATATTATTATGAGCTAATTTAGAGGTCTGAGGTCTGAAGAGGGAGTGTGGTGAGATGGGGGTTGTGGTGGGGGTGGGGGGGTTCACAGTCTGTGAACTGTGCTGTAGTGATCTCAGTAGGACTTTCTTTACTCCCCACCGTGCAGACTGCTTGACACTGCAGGCCTCATTTACGCTGTTTGATAATAACACTTTAATGTGACTGCAATGACTACTGCCAGTGGGACCACTGCATCCTTTTCTCCCAGGGGAGACAGGCGGGAGAGAGCAGTGAGTTGGGGGGTGGTAGCAGTGGTGAGAGTCAGAAACCAGAAAGACCTCACTGGCTGACTTCACATAAAAGCGCACCAAAGCCCAGGTGAAAGGAACGTCTGCCAATTTTTTTTATTTATTGCTGTCAACAAAGCTGAAATTCTTAAATCCTCGTGTAGTGTCAGTTTATATCTACACCTATAGGAAGACACCAAACTGAAGACATTAAATCTAATGATACCTCTTTACAACAGCAAATAATGATAACACAACAGTGGGGAAATGAATACAAAATAATGTTAGAGCTGATAAGAATGGTCAACACAGTGCTCATCAGTTACACTGTTGTATAATACACACAGGTATGGACAAAAGATGTAAATAACAAGTATTAAAAGAAAAACATGTACAACATTTAAACAACGTTTCTCAAATAGATTTTCGGCTCAGACAGCTGTGGACTGAAATGTCTGAAATATTTCTCAATCAGATTCCTGAAAGCCTTGGTCTGTACAGATAACCACGACAAAATATTAATATCTATCTAACAACTTGTTCACCTGGTTGAATTAGGAAAATCATAAACAACAGCAGTATGGGCTGGTATTACAAAATGAAATGAAAATGATTTCCGTTAGATGACAGATTACATTATTTTATTTTACATTTTATCCATAGAAACGGCTCGGAATTAAATGCCTAAAAGTTCCATTAAAATAATGTATGAACAACAATCATGATAATCCCAAATGAAATTCTTTTGTCCAGGAATAATAAGAGGTGTGGTAATTAAATAGTGGGCCCACAGGTAATGGTCCCGCGCTGTCTTCTACACTGTACAGCGTACCTGCGCTGTGCTGTTATCGGGGTCAAGGCGCGGCTCTCAGACAAGAGGCTTAAGCAAAGACAGGAGCCTTTAACACGCCATAAAACCATCAAAGTTCAGCTCTAATCCCCGCCGCTGTGGATAAGGCTGATTGTTAACGGGCTGCACAATAAGCTCGGTTTACTCTAGGCGAGGTGGCATTGTGCGTTTTTTTTTTTTTTTTTTTTTTTTTTCTAGTTCCACAATTCAACTCAGACAACACTGCGAACAGGGTTTACTGGGGGAGCCGAGTGGTTTTTTATTTAAATCACCAGTGGATTTAAAACCACACCTTTCCCTCGACAGTAAGAATTTTACAAAGATTCCATGCTTGTATTTGATGTCTATAAATCTAACAACATGACATCTAACATCTGAATTTATTTGGGAAAGACAGCACAGGGGTATCAGGGGAATTATTTCAGGAAGAAGAAAAGAGGCCAAAATCTGGACTCCGCAAAAATAAAGCGGTGTCAAAAAGAGGTCAGAAAATACAAGTCCGGCTTTTAGCGTTACTTTTCAATTTCTAAGTATTATTTAAAATGTATTTTTCCGTTTAGAACATATTATTATGGTTAGGCCTGTTATTATCCCCCTTATGGCTCCACAAAGCAGAATGGTTTTAGTACAATTAAAAGAAAAGGTGTGTGTAAATACTTTCAGCACCATGGAGAGCTCCACATCCACCAGCTGTGTGTTTTACTGCGTGTGTTAGTTGTTGGAAAAATGAAGGAGACACACACATTTACACACTAAACCCCCTGCGATACCAACACACAGCCACAGAGGCTTTTCACACTACATACAAGATTATTGAATTGCATATTGAAATCAGTGTGTGATACATTTCAGACAATTTTCATTTTCATATGTGATACAGTTCAAATTTTAAAGCGGTTACACCTGTTGGCAGTGAGCTGAAGTTTGTCAGGTGAGATGTCTGTCAATTAGAAATAGAATATTAAAATATCCAGTGTGAAAATTCAGAATAAAATGAAATGAATGAATGAATGAATGAGTGTTTGAGGTTTGTTTATAATTAGAAGGAGAAGCTTGTTTGGACGTTCAGTGTTTCGGCCTGTATTCACCTCATCTGACCATCTGAAAAGTAGAAAATAAAATAATTTCAAAAGGCTAAAATGAATCGATTTCCCATCTTTTTTTCTTCTCTTCTGTCTGTTTATGACAGAAAGTGAAAGAGGAGAGTAAAATTCTCTTTCCCTTGTTAAAATAATAGAATCTGTGGTAAAGACTCACAGACTGTTTCAGTTTTAAATTCCATTTATTTTAATCTAACTGAACTGTGTATTATGTTTATCATGTGTATAATAAAGCAGATATCGACTTCATCAAGAGTTAAGATTTAATTTACTCTCGGATCTGTTTTTTTTCTTCCATGGGTGATTCATGTTAAACTAAACTACACTGATACAGAACATTTGCCATAACTTGTATTTCATTTACATGACTTGCCTGTTTAGATAACCGGTCTGACAATGTTCGAACTGGGTCTGTCGGTGGGTCCCTGTCTAACCCGCTGTAGAGAGTACCGTGAACGTCCAGGCAGCGTGAGTTTTGGTTTGTTATGGCGCCCCCGTGAGACCATTTCACAGCATGTGCTGGTTATGGATCGTTTGATTTCTCTAGTATTCAAACAGCACCCTACACATTTTCGAAAAAAGCTTTTATATCCCATGTGCGAAAGCATGATTTCAGTAATATTAAATAATTGCATGTTTTAGTTTTCTTTTCTCTCTCTTTTTTTTTTTTTTTTTTTTTTTTTTTTGTATTACGCACCACAAAAAGCTCCGCCTGGTGCAAGTTTTACTGTCAGACAGCTACAAATAAATAAACAACAAGTAAATAAAAATGTGATATATAAAGTTGAAATACTTCCTTTACACACTTGACAGTCTATCCACTGTGCCACCCGGTCAAAGAAGAACAGCCGCGTTAAACGGGTAAACGGGTTTGGAATCTGAGTGAACCAACAAAAGTCCGCTCATTGTGAGCAAATAGCTGTTATGGCTTTTAGACTCTCTGTCACAACAACGTTAAGTCGAGAAAAGTTGAACCAGAGATCAGACTGAGCGGGGAATCGAACTCACCAGGCAAAGCACGGGCGTCAGGAGGAACACGGCGCACCAACACGTCACCTGCATCCTCCCGGAACTCAAACTTCCACTAATTTCCCTCGGCTGGTAGTTGCAGTTTTGCGGACCATAAATCCACCTGGTATCTACCTCACAGCGCGGCCAAGCCCCTCAGCAGCCCAGGCAAAAAGGACAAGATGCACCCCATGGCCGCACAACAAAGATGAGAGTTGGAAAAGGGGACAGTACGGAGGAGTCGGTGAGACTGCTGCTGTTCCGGCGGGGGTGGTGTTAGGGGGTATGGGGACCACAAATGGTTACTTGAGAGTTAATCCAGGTAGAGAGAGAGAGAACAGCAGGGTCATTGCTGTGTGTAGATTCAAGTCCCGATTGTCTGGTAGCTGGCGCACGCAGCGGTCGGAGCGCTCCGATCTGAAGGGAACGGCAGGGCTTTGCGCTTTATAACGAGCGCCCACAACACAAACAGGGAGACTGAGGGCGGGGGGGGGAGGCGAATAAAACGGGTGGAAATTTGTGAGGGACGCATAGAGCAAATTTTCCCTCTTTCCTTTTCACCCCTTTTTTTTTAAAACGACCCTCGTGAAGAAAAAGCGTTTCACCTTGGCCGCAGGTTTGTGCGCTTGATGTAGATGAATGAGCTGACATTCACAACTCCGCTGCCAATAACTCCAGGTACCAACCTCTTCCGTTCAGCCCCAAACAAGAAACAAACCTGGACCTGGAGTTCATGAGCTCATTCAGTGTATTAATGCTCGTCGTCACTGTCAGAATCAGTGCTGTTAACAACTTTTACTGAATATCCTACAATGTCTTACGCATGTTCATGCAAACAGGCCAACACCATAGGCAGACATATCCCGATTCGACTAACAGTAAAAAAAAAAAACGCATCTTATGGAGTCATTTTTGTCTATTGTCTGACTAAAACTTCTCTTACATATACATGATTGATGGAGGAAAAAAATTCAACCAAGCTGATTTGCACTGGAAACAGGTTAAAATGATTACATTTTTCATCTTATCAAAACCAGATTAAGAGTATATGTAATGGCTGGTATTTATTCTGCTACATTCACCCAGTATTAAACTCTAATTCTAGATTTAGTTGTCAAATGGCTAGAAGGATTTGCATACTGGATGTACACATACAAGACAAAGCTGGGAAAACAAGACCTGGAGTGTGCCTGTATGCAAGTCATTTTTGCACAAGCACGTAGGTTATATCGTAAAGAGGAAACATACATTATTTATAGTATATCTAGTGTTACTATAGTGGCAGCGGTTTACAAAGAGGAGTTCATATTTTCATCATTCAGTGAAAACAGCCCTTCCCTCCTGTTGCATCTCTGACTGTTGCCTTCTCAAATGGAACATGTGGAACGTTCTTAGCATCACCACCAGAGCTGAAGTTTTAAGGCTTGTACTGTATGTTAGACCACATCTTTCAGAATAATTGGACTTGATGAACAGGCCTGCGTTAACACAAATATGCCCTTACTAGTCTTCCCTGTGTAAATGCTACTCCAACCCCATCTCCTAAAATGTATGTTTATATACAGCTAATTTGCAACAGCAAATATATTTTGAAGGAAATGTAATTCCCAATGCGTATTTAATTTTCCAGTTATGTATTCTGCAAGTCCCATGAGTAAAATGTTCACAGACAACTTCTTTTTTTTTCTGTCAAAATCTCTGATCTCTCAGCTCAGTCTCCACCTATAGTGACTCCATCATTATGAGCCAGTTTTCTGGTTCTGTTCAGAATCTCACAGCTCCTGGTTCAGGTCAGGGAAAGATCCTGGTCTGGTTTAACAAAGAAAAATTTCACAGTGATTTCAAACACACCAGTTCATTTACATTTAACCAAAACCACCATCTACCTGGCCTTTAACTACAGATTGGACTATGGATTTGAGACAGGGTTGGCTAGCCCAGTGCATCTTACCCAGACTCCCAGACCCTGTATGTCTACATCGGATTCTGTTATAAGTTAATTAATTTGTGATTTTTAAAAACTAAATGTGTGCTGCTCTAAAGGTGTGTACCATGAAAGCATAACATTGACCATATATTGACTACTATGTATTACAGCTTGATTTTGACACGGGGTCCCTTTATAAAACAGGGCCTTGTGATTAGCTCTGAGTTTTGGATTAGCCACCTTAAGATTCTCATTGTTTTAGGATTTTGTGCTTTGGCAGTAAATTTTGATGTGTAATAAATGAATAGCACCTGAGCCACTTCCATTCACTGTTAAATGCTGTGAGCTGTGAGTGGCGCTTTGGTGAGAATATTTTGTCACATAAGGGAGCTGTATTCTCTATGATTAAAAAACATAATGTGTGTGTGCTTAAATATGTGCACAGAAGCCAGTATATCTGTGTGTGTGTGTGTGTGTGTGTGTGTGTCTGCTCTCCATACCGACAGAGGCAGGACAAGAAGCTTGAAGCCTGCTCAGATGCTGAGTGTGTATTTCTGGGTTGGAGATAGATGGGATTCTTTTTGTCGGGGAACAGAAGGGGCAGGGAGGTGAGCAGAAAAGAAAAGACGGGAGGGGCTGCGCTTTAATAAATCCCCAGCAGTCTCATTGCTACAACATTGCAGTGTTCTGGCATTGTCGCCATAACTCAGCCAGCAGGGCTGATGGGATCCTGTTCTGAATGGCCCAGATAGCCTTCACAAGCCCAGCATGGCATGCAATGGCAGAGTGGGTGGAGATAAATCACAGGGCGTCAGCTGACTTCCATTGTGGCTGTAATGAAACACTGTCTGGTCTATGGTAAGACAAAGGGCCCATAATTCAGGATTAGCTCAGATTCCAGTAGGGCCCAGTTTGCAGAAGTTGAACTGGCAGTCTCTGTGCTGCAAGTTTGCCTCAGATGCCTGGGTCATCCAGAGACCAGCAGGGTCAATACTTGGAGATAAACAGCACAGTATTCTTAGAGATCATGTTTATATTGGACAATTCAGTACCTCATGATTTATGTCCAGTGCAACTATTCATTGCCAGAGCAGGAGGTGGTGTGCCCTTTATGTAGAAAGCAAGAAAGTAATGCATGGAGACTTTTGGTGGTTGATGAGTGTACAGCACATTCAACTTTCATGTGGGAGACCAAAGCTCATGTTCTGTCACATACCTGCTATCAATGGTCGCTTTCTTTTTAACTGAGGACATGACCTTGAGCTTTTCCTCCTCAGAGAAACACCATGTTAACTTTTTCATCTGTAGATGAAGTCAGAGCAGTTACAGGTACTGGATGCAGTGTACCCCTGATGAGCTAACAGCTCATGTAGAGAAAACAAAGCCTATCAACTGCAAGGCAACAAACAAAAAATTCATGGATCAATGAAAGAGAGAATTACTGAGCTACCCTCTTCTGTGTGTGATGTGATTTTTTTTTTTTTTTTTTTTTTTGACTCAAACAAAGTAAAGAAACATTACTTAATTTCCCTAAGGGAGTCATCCAAATGGATCAATAAAGTCTGTCTAAGCCTAAGTCTATGTACTAGTAATGGTACCCAACTTTACACAGGAGATCATACTTGCTTAGTTACATAGAGAGAGAACAGGTGTTCAGGGAGTTAAGTGGGAATGACAGAGGCTCCATTTCCCCTGTTACACTGAACCATCAAGATGATTCTGAAGCTCAGATTTTAAAGTTAAATCATTATATAATGTTGTGTTAACATATTGTATTTGACATGCACAGATATCATAGAAAACAAGAGTTAAAAAAAAAACATTGTACTGTTGTCACTGGAACCAGTTCAGGGATTTACAGAATCATCTGTATCAGTGTTATGTCTAGGTGGGTGCTGATGGTTTTTTGAACTATACTAAAGTTCTTTTTTGTTACCCACTGGTCATTCACTGCATCCATTCATTTTACTATGACATGGAACACACATAAGATTGAAACTTTCCTAAAGTCAAACAAATGAACAAAATTTCATTACTTTCATTTGTTTCAGCAGGTACATTCAACTTCCATAGGAACAAAAGCTAGATATTAACACAACTCACTGGAGAATCATTTTAAAAGTTTGCATATTATGATACAATGATTTTATGACAACACTGCTATGATCACAGCCTGACATAATGTTTCTGTAAGTAGATTTGAAAATATAATTGAAAATAAACCACCACTGCTTGGAAAGTTAAACACAGCCTATAAAAAAAGAAATTCAAAATGATTTTAGGAATTTTTAAGCGGGAATGTGTACATGTTTTCTCTTAAGTGAGTTAAAGCAGGCAAAACAAGTGGTCCTTTAACTAATATATTCACATACTTTTCCTGAGCTGCAGCAAATACATTTTCCCTCAAAACAGTGTAAAATATTAATAGACCCAAAATAGCTAACAAATATTGTATGTCATAAGCTGAGGGGCTCATGCAGGAAGCAGGTGAAATTTAACAACAACATGGAAGCTTGGAAGAGTTTAGGTGCAGTTGATGTTTTTCATGGCAGTTGAAGAATTATGTTGAAAGAGTTATCTGTCAGTCAGTTCACAATAACCTGTATAGCTGTGTTAATCTCATCCATGCTTGCTACCATTTTTTCTTCTGTTTTTCTAGCACTGTTTTTTAATGACTGTATCTGGATGATCTAGGCACAAAGATGACACCACAACTCTTAATCTGACAACAAAGCTCTGATTAGCCGATTGATCCTCTGTCCTTGAGAAACAGCCATCAATGAGCAGAGCGCCAGACCTATTACTATCACTGAAGTAGGCAGTTATTGAAAGGCCATATATTCATAATGTTTGAGCTACTTATTTGCTATTTCGTTTGATTTTTTTTCAGTGGAATCAAACATATTCAAATAATGTCTCACAGCTCCCATGTGTAGAATGTGAATATTTACCACTTAATCAATATCATGATAACACTATCTTTAGTGTATCACAGTGTTAAAATTGACACAGAGGCAGACAGTGATGGACACTCATACATTCTGAAGGCACTGAGATGGGCTGAAAGTAACACACAGACACATACAGTAGATTGCACCAGTTTTCACAAGGATCATCTGGAGAACAACAGGATATTGAAAAAATTATATAATCTCATTCGATAGGCTGTAGAAGTCAAAAACCATCCCTATCCAGACAAGAAGATTGGTACTGGAAGATTTTGAAAAACCCTGGATTCTGTTGATTATGATTGATGATGATTATGTCACAAACAGTGTGTGAATATTTTTTGAATTCTTTATTTCTACAATATATGTGAATTATGATATGATTAAGGGTAGGAAAAGGGTGTGGATATGGCAAATAAAGATATGCTAAAGATATGGTTAGGATTATCCAACTAAAACCACACTTAGGTTTAGTGGAAGACTAGATGTTTTTATGGTTGCAGTTAGGTTAGATTGGAGCCTAAAAGGCACTTTACTTCTCAGAGTAGACATAAATCATGAAGTGTGTATGCATCTAATATGAGCACTATTCACTGGACTGGTGTAAATTGTGTTTGGTTTCATGCAGCACCAGTGAGGTACGGCACAGGAGGACTGTGCGAAGTCAGTGGAATTGTGTAAATAGTAAAGTTAATAATAATTGTGTGAATATAACACTGATTCATTTAGGACAATAAACACAGTGAAACCACTCATCTGAGGGCAATTCCGCCCTCTTGTGTCACTGGGGAAGTTTGAGTCTCACTGTATTTCAAGGGCACTATAGAGCATCAGTGAAGTACAGAGAGTTAGAACTGAGCTGCTGAGTTGTGTCAGAGTCACAGAATGAAAACCATTCACAAGAGTGATGTGAGCTGCTGGGACCTGGTGACCATTACAAAAAAGGGAAAAAGAGAACATTTCTTCGTTCTCAATCAAACACCTGCTCTCCTTCCTCTCTTCAGCAGATTGTCTCATTGATGGAGTATAATCATGAGGTCAAGTTGCTAATTTTCCAGGCACACCTTTTGGTGCCCATTCAGTGCTGGGGGAGAAAATTACAGGGTAGCCTCTTCCTAATAGCTTACCATTGGGCTGAAAAGAGGAGGGGCAAGAGATAAAGACAAGAGAGAGGAAGAGGATGATTGCTCAGCTGAGTGACGTTGGCGTCCAGTGGCATGAATATGTTTGGCTGGCTCAGCTCCATCGCCAATTGTGAGGGCAGATGTTGCTGCAAGCCCTCAGGCGTGGCCGTGATGCAATGGCAGCAGGTTTGCCATGGCTGATGCCCAACCAGCTGCCATCTGAAGTGTCACTCCACATCCGGCAGCAAGGGATAGGAGTCAAACTGGGCTTGACCAGAAGAGCTGAGTGCATGCTTCACGCCACGTGTGGTGACAAAAGGCCTGCACTCTGCAGTCACGGTCGATGCTGCCAGTGCTTTTCAGGAGGCTGCGGAGGGTGGGCGGGCTGAGGGGGAGCTGACAGAGACAAATGGCTGAGCAAAGTGTCGGTCACAGGATGCAGCTGCTGCACATCAATCCCTTCCTCATCACAATTAGAATGACTGCCGGCTTCAGGCTTGAGGAGCGGGGATGGAAACTCAAGTTTCCATTTGTCATATTGTAGGGTGTGAATACAACTCCTCAAATAAATGAAATACAGCCAGATTTGAGACTTGTTTTTGACCCAAACTTTCAGAATTGAACTTGGATAGAGCAGGGTACCTTGTTACTTTGTGCTGCTTAAAACTATAGGGGAATCTATGATAAAAGGTACTCAAAAATAAAGGGAGATAGAATGAAAAGATAAATTAGGTTTATTACAGCTCAGGTCTCTTTTTTTTGTGGCTTTCACCTTTGTCCCTACAAGTCAGGGTAACTTTACCCTCACTAAGATTATTGCTGAGATTTGGGAGTGGTGAAATTGCTGCCCAGTATCTTAATCAGATCATACGTACCATGTGTGAACAATGAACAAGTTATGAGACTGTTGGCACTTTGTTGTTTGATTGTTAATGATGTCACTGAATGTAATCCTTGGTTTTGCAGAGTTGTTCAATATCAGTGTTACTTCCTGGGAGTAGGGTTGGACATCACTACACTGTGTGTGTGTGTGTGTGTGTGTGTGTGTGTGTGTAGTAGGATTTGTTGTTGTGCATGACATTCGTGATTCTGAAGTGGTTATCTTTTGTTTTTGAATAATAGTAAGAAGAAAAAAGTATACAGAATATGAAGGGCAACGGGAGAGTTAACTAAACCACTTTATTTGGAGGTAAAACTGAAAGCAGTTCATCTGATTAAATGAGATGACGAAAACCATGTAGCTTGTCTCTGTTTAACTTTCCAACATCTGACCATAGGGACTCTGATGATAAAGGCAATTACATTACTTCAACAAGCAGAGGACAGAAACACGTTGTGCTAAAAAAGAAAATAGCAGAATGGGAGAATAGCAACCTTCTATGCCAGTGCACAATTTGTCAGTTTCTGTGTTTCAGCTATGTACATAATGTTAGGATACAGCTATGTTTCTGTATCCATTTGTCATGACAGAGGTTAATTTGCATGGACTAATCCCTCTCCACACTCCTTTGTCTTTTGGAGAACTGCAAGTTTTACACATGCTATGAGGTCAGTTATTGAACAAAATGGAAATTAAAAAACATCACACCTCCTATAAAGCTGTCAGTCACAGTGATAGGTAAAAGACAATTAACTGACAGGATGCTGTATCGGGGGTTTTAGAACATGTGTTAAGGTAGGAAATGACAGCTAATGTGGCAGCATGACCATAGACTTGGTTGAGCTGAGCAGTCTGAAGCTTTTAGCTGTCTTATACTGACATCTGGTGGTGAAATATATTATGACATAATATTTGCTCAAACTGAATGCTGATGAACCAAAGACATTATGACTACATGTGTCAGTCTGTTGGTGCTTGGTGTGCAGCTGAAACAGCCCCAGCACAACACAGGCATGGACTCTACAATGTCTGAGGGTACCATGTGGTATCTGAAACCAAGGCATTAGCAGGAGAGCATCACAAAGCCTTGCAGTTTATGGGAGGCTCTGACCTAGCTGTCTGGCTATAATTTGACCCTTGTCAAAGATTGCTCGGGTCTTTAGACCTGCTCATTTCTTTTAGAGAACTTGAAGTTGTACATGGTTGACTCTATTTTGGTCTGAATCATCCTTGTGACATGTCTTTATGAAGGCTTGGAGTCCTGCTAAAATGCCCTTGTGGTGTACATACATACAGTGTTAAAAGAAGGTGTGTATTTAAACAAATATCCCAGTTTTTATTCATATGTGCATGTCATGTCTTTACATAAGCATTGGATTACCTTCATAATTTTGATTAGTTAACGATGATGGTGCTATTCCTTACTTTTAACTTAAATACTGAAGCTTCCTAAAAATATTTTAGGAATAAACAAATTGAAAATTGTGCATGATCATAACATCCCCATAGACTGCATAGCAAAGTAATACTGTACATAACAGTACTGTGTAATGCAAGTGTGAAAATGATGCTGTGAGCCAAAGACCAAATTTGTATTCCTGGAACCTTCTCAGTACCTGAAATATCATTCTGCTTTATGTTACACATTGGATGCTTCAAAAATAAGAGAGCGCTTTGAAATCTTTCCTTTGTTTATTATTAGCAATTAGTCAAATACATATTAACAAAGAGTAGGAAAAGGGCAGGTTCATCTGCAACTTTTTTCTTCTTTTTCATTATGCATAACATCTTGTTCAGTAAAAAAGAAACATAATATGGTACATGAACAATAAATTAAAAAAAGAAATATTTTGTACTTTATTTACAACTCATATTCCAAGAAATATAAATTAAACATTCTGTTAATTTACTAGCAACAAACTCCACAGATTATTAAACTGTCATTCTCTGGCAATGACATGATGTCTCAGTACTAACAAATAATAACACTGTTAACTTTGGGTGACTGGGCTTTTAGCTTACATCAGGCAGTAGCGTTAGTCTGCACTGTATGTACATTCCTATATAATACTTTTATCAGTAGAAAAGTTCCTGGATAGGATTTTACACAATCATGAAATACCAAAGTCACCCAGAGTGATACAGTTTGGGCTGAAAGCTTTTTAAAACGGGGAGACCACAGCAACTGTTCATCCACAGTGTCTCTCTGGGATACATGACATAAGTTCACTTAGATGAATCTCATGAAACATGAATGGATGAATAAAACCTGTAAGACAGAAGTGAGTCCTTCAGGTTTTTTTCGACTGTTTCTCTATAGCTGTGAATGGGGAGAAACCTCCTCCAGGAAAATCTACACAGAATAGTTTCTTGGTGTGGTACAGTAAACAACATTAGACTGGATTTGAGCACAATGTAAGTTAGTAAAGACAGAACATCTCAAATACCTGTGTGAATTCAAAATAAATAAATAACCAAACTTGTATAGAGGATGTTTTGGGGGAAAAAGTCACAGCAGTCAACTTTCATTAAGGCTTTATAAGTTTGAACTAATGTCCTCATTAATAGTAAAAAAAAACCAAAACATTTTACTAATTTACTAACCCTTAGTTATAAGTCTTTGATAAGAACATGTTTGGATGGACTCCACCTTTGAGTATACTTAGATTCATCTCCAAACTTTAATGTCACAGGCCCTAATCATCCTCACCCACCTAAATACTTGGGAGTCAAGATGCAATATTAACTTATCTTTCATGTTTAGGTTTGTTTCCTCTTTTTTCCCCCCATGTCACAGCTACAGAGTTTGACAATGGTAGAGGTTTCTCATGCTGTCTGAATCGATGACAGTGATGCTTATCAATCATTTACAAAAGTAAAAATTCAGCTGTCAAAAAATCATCAGAGAATAAATTAACTCAGGCAGAGCTTGGGACACGTAGCTGTACATACTAGAAAGGTAAAGTTGAGACCACAAAAAAATCGTATTTACATTGAGTCCCATCATATCACATACAAGAGGTAATAGAAGAAAAATATTAACAAACATTGGTAAGTTCTGTTTGCAAAAAGTCTACTTTTTTACATTTCTAGGACAAGACTGTACACCATCTTGTATTGAGGCAGTTTCCTATGGTGAAGCTAGACATAAGAACATATCATGCTGCACTAATATAGTGCAAAATTATGCCTGAAAAGCTGAGAAAGGATAGGCAGGCAGAAGTGATGGTGGCTCTGGGATTCATTATAGTTTTTTCTCTGGTTTTATGTTTTTTTCATGAGATGGACCAAGACCATATTGACACTGAGGGTTCTGAATGTTGTGAATGGGACCGAGAATTGAGTGTTATACAGAGATTACCCCACTCAGCTGTGACAAAAATAACAAAAAGACAAATGAAGATTTGTGCTTTTAGAGCATAATGTTTTTAGATGACCCTATCCAACAACCATGGTTTGAATGTTACTGGCAGTAGATGGCAGAGAAGCAAAGGCAGACTTCCAAAAGAAGATAAAGAATTCATGAAGGCTCTTGTGAAACAAAGTATCAAAATGGAGATCAAAAAAAGAGGACAGTAACATCAAGGCTGCTCATGGACATGGATTCAGTGTCTTGATCTCTGAGGTTTCTCTTTCCATTAAAATCATCTTCCCAAGGTGTCTGCATGTTGGTTGAAAAATGCCCAACGGCAGCCCTGACATCAAGGGGTTTCCATAGCAACCCCATGTGCCCTGTAGTACTACGAATGTCTGTAGGTCAGTGTGGTCAGCAGGAAGACTTCTACATATCGGCGTCTCCATCATAGGCCAGAGTCAGCGGCTTCAGTCTGTTGTTCATTTGTCGTCGCTGTGGCTTCTTTGGCTTTTTGCTGCAGATGAAACAAAAAGGAGGAAAGTTCAGAGAAACCAATCTGTTCAACCATAGCTTTGCTCTGATGTCTACTGACACAGCTCAGCCTGTGAGAAGCATAGCACTGTTGAAACTGGGTCAGGATGTTTCCACATTGCTCACTTGTCTCTGGAAAAGTTTGTCATTTTGTTCACTGGAACAGATAAAGAAAGTTCCAATAGTTCATTTTCATAGCCTGGAGCAGTGATCGGAAATGTTCAAATTCAAAAACTTAAATTATTGTGGTACTGTTTGGTCAATGGTCAAAAGTAAAGTACAGTCTAAGTGATTTGGAGAAAATGGGCTAAAACTAGAAAAAAATAAAAAAATAAAAAAAGGAAGTGCCACTTAGTAAATCTCATAGAGAATAAAGAGCAGTGACAGAATGGTAAATAATGTGGGCAACATGTTGGATGAATTATTTTCTGGAACTCAGTAATGACAACATGATGATTATGTGCCCACATGAAATGTGGATGAATGACCACAAGATGGTGGCAGAAGAAAAACAAACCTAAAGTTCTGAGGGACCTGCAGGTTTACACTATATAGTTAAATTACACTGGCAGCGTTGGTGTTGTATTTAAAACTAAGAGAGAAAACAACAAATAAAAGATTTGCTATTTTCCAAACATGCTTTTACTCAGGGAGAACTGATACTGGTGACCTCTTGACTCATGGCCCACTGACCACTGATTAAAAAAATACTGCCACAATAAAAATGCAACCTAAAAACACTGTGGGTGACATATATAGTTGTTTGCTATACTGCTGTCTAGGCTTATATTTCCAGACAAAGATTCAAATTTGGAGTGAATACTGATTATCTGTCTTTGTCTTGATTGTTTATGCAAAACATGATTTTCAAATTCAGTAAGTAAATACACTTTTGTAACTGATATGGAAACCTGTAATCCTGTAAGACTTTAAATGATTTGTCCCATGTTTTGGGGATTAGGCTTCTTCACTTTCTGTCTTAGATTGAATATACCCACTAAATATAAAAAGTACAAAAAGAGCAAACATGCAAAATATAGTCTGTAATTAATGTTTGCAGTTAAGCCCTGCAGTCAGGTGGTGTTTTTGATGGAAGTTGGACAGCTCACCTCCAAGAAGTTATCCACTGAAATGAATGAACAGGCACTCTGGGTGTTTGTGTAAAAATGGGAGTGAGGTGGAGTGAGTAACAGGGAAGTGAGGTGAGGCCTTGGCTAAGTGATGAGAGTTTCAAGGTGAGGTGGTAGGTGTGGTAGTGGCTGCTGCTGCTGTGGTTGTTGTTGTGATGGAGGTGGCTGTTGGAGCTGTGCCTCATATTGCTGCAGCTGATGTTGTTGTTGGAGTTGGCTGTGCTGCTGTAACTCGTCTTGCTCTAGTTTCTGGCAGGCAGGACAGGTGTAAGGCACTGGGTCCATCCAGTAAACCCTGTCTGAGGCAGACATGGACTTTGACTTGTAGCAAAGCCAACAACAATAACTGAACGGGGAGTGTGAAGGTGGAGACAGAAAAACAAGAAATGAAGGAATAAATGAACTCAAAGTTAAATGAAAAATCAAATGAATGAATAAACATGAGCAGTGATGTAATGAAGGTAAAACTTGCCCTGATCAGCAGGAATCATGCCACAGTTTTGGACTGACACAAACCGTTTTCTTTTTTCCAATATAGCCTCAAAGTACGGTGCCCTGGAGTGGTCATCAATTTTTTTTCTAAACGAGCAAACTAAATAGTAAAACGAGCAAACAAATTAATCAAATCTGGCGCATGAAATACAATTTGTTCCCAAGTTTTAACTAATTTGTGTGCATGAGATAAGTGTACATACAGAGAACCATGACAACAGACAGGCTTTCTCTCCTAAGTATAAAGCACTGCACCTTCTTCAAGTATCAGCATTATGATGATTATTAGCTAGCAAGGCAACATTAGTTAGAATAATTACATTAATCAAATAGCCTACATAATACATTAGTTAGATGTTAATCACAAGAATGTATATAACTAACTAACTTCATTTTGTGTGAGCACTGGTGCCGGTGCTAACCCGTGAGCATACCTGAGGAGAGCCCAGCTCATATTTAAATTTTGTCAGTGAGTTAACAGAGCATAATGTTAAGGATAGTATTTCCCTTGTACTCTCTCTTTCTGTCTCTCTCTCTCTCTGTAGGGAAATATAGGATCCAGTGTTTTTGGAGTTTGACCGAGGACAAATATCTCAGTCTTTCTTATTAATTCTGTCCTTTACAAGCTCCTGACCTTTACGAAGAAGCAATGGTAAATTGCTAGATTACTCTTCCAAACAAACAAATTTAATCTGTTTTAAACATCATCCATGTGAAAATAAATTAAGTGAAAATCTAAGCCAGTTTATCAGTTAAATTTTACTTTCATGTTCTGATCAATTCATATCTTTTGAAAACTTCCTTAGATTAGGTCAAGGCTTAATCAAGGAACCCTTATAGCTGGACCACATTGTAAAAGCACCAATAATAGTTTGGTTAACAATAAGCACAATTTTTTTGAAACACTGAGCCTTTCCCTTTAAGGTGATCTCCATTACATCACTGAATGTAGATGAATGTTGGAATGAGTGGTAACTACAGTGATGATGGAGTAAAAACACAGAGCAGAGACACAGATGAATAAGCTTAAAGTGTTGTTACATTACCATGCTAAATATGTCATGGAGATTATAAAGACGAGCAGAACAAAAGCTCCTGCTGCTACTCCATACACCCAGGTCTTCAGCTTCCCATCTGCAGAGAGAACCCCACACATACTGACTCTTAATACACTGTATGGATATACACTCAGTTGGCTGTTTATTAGGAACACCTGGCTAAAACTAATGCTCTCTTATATACCAGTTATGCAGTAAATTGTCCTTTGTGAAGGTTTCAGTGTTCAGTTTGTGTTGAAACTGTTTCAGAGAGCTGCTGATTCAACTGGATTCTCTATAACTGTATGTTTGTGGTGCTGTTGAGATTTATTGCATTAGACAGTATCTTTGTTATTTAACCTACCCTCATTGATATAAATGGACAAAATAATAGAAACACCTGTCATTATAATGCAATACAGTTCTACAGCACCACAAGCATCCTCCAAAATGACTGTAAAGTAGCTGGACCTATGAACTGCCAAGGGATAGTAGACATTTCCTGGTCTGAGCTACAGGTGGCAGTAGGGTGTGGCAATAACTGTTCACTGAATCATGAAACTAACACAAAGGTACTCAGACCAACAACACCAACACACTGTGCAGTGTGGAGGGATGTGAACTGTGTAAATGACTTATTGTACTGTAACAACTCATCTATAAATATACTGTGATAAGTCAGTGCTAATGAGAAAAGAAAGATGAACATGGTCGCACTCTGTCACATTTGTTCTGTACACATGGATCTTCCTGTTAAAAATTTAATCATAAAGTCTGCTTGTTATTTCAATTCACACAGTGTGATGAATAGTTGATTAGAAACTATTACAATAAGCTCTAGAGCTGTATAAAGGTACAATGTTTATCAGTCTTTATTGTCTTTTGATTCCATTTTGTTAGATTCTGTACTAATGATAAAATTATGTTTATTATTTTTATCCTGCATTTGTCTCGTTTTCCTCTTTTTATCTGTTCCCTCCCTCCCTTTTATGTCTGACTTTTCTTCATTATTTCTCTTCATTCCACATACCATTCTTTCTTTTCTTTTAATTTCTGTTTTTTCTTCCCTCCCCCCCTGCATGGCTTCTCCTTTTTCCTTTAACTCAGACTTCTTCCTCCCCCTTTACTCATTCTCCCTCCTGACTGTTACTTACTTTTTTATTTCAATTAATTTTAGTCTTTCCTTTTTTATTCTTACCTATTTTCTTCCTTTTAAACATTTTCTTTCTTTCTGTCTTTATTCCTGTTTTATCCCTCAATTCCTTTGCTTTCCATCCTTTCTTCCCTTCATCCCCTGTCCCTCTCTTTTTGCATCCTTGCCTTCTTTCTCCCTTTTCTCTGTCCTTTTTTCACAGGATCTATCCTCCTTTACAGATCTTGCCCTCCTCCTTTTATAGCTTAGTGAGCAATAATTTTGTGCTGTCAGCAATCACACACATTTCCTCCACAACATGCAGTGTTCTAGTCTGAGTGTAACTTGGTACATGATCTGCTGCTGTTTCAGTGTGTGTTTGATGGCATCCTCTGCATATTACTGAATATAAATGAATCCACCATTTACTCTTCGCTGTTATTCATTACATTAACTTTACTGCATATATTCAACAGTTTAGCGTAAATATCCACAGCCATCACAACATTCAACATAGGACTGATGGCAGTTCACCAGACTCTGTTGAGGTGCCTTACCTGGACCAAAGGGCTGCAGGAACCATGTGCGTCCCACCCTGTTTGGTGTGCTGACTGCAGGCTGGGTGGGGTTAAAGGCTCGGATTGTCTTGACATCAGCCTTGTTGTCACCTACAGTAGGGATCTCCAGCACTGGGATGACAGTACACTGGTCCAGCAGGCCATCAGAGGTCATCACTTCAGTATAGCCCTCTTCACAGCCACATACACCCACCTGGCACAGGAAGGAGGGAGGTTTAACACAATGCCATGAACAAATCTGCTTCTTTCTACAGTCACCGGAGTCTGGAAAGTTCATCTGCTGGTGATAAAAGTCCCTGGCCTCTGTTTTGTGCTTTAAAATGATCTATCGACCAAACCAATCAAATCTAACTAAACCAGCCTCTAAGATCCTGGGTCCAACACATTTTAGAGTAGCACAGATTTCATGTCCCACAGGTTACAGTGTTATAAAAGAAAATATGCTTGGCTGATACTGAAACCTGTAATCCTGTAAGGCCTTAAAGGATTTGTCCTGTATTTTGGGGATTAGGCTTTTGCACGTACTGTCTTAGATTGAAAATAAGGAAAAAGTATATAAAGGACAAGAAGAGCAACCATGGAAAATATCGTCTGTAGTTTGTATTTGCAGTGAAGCCCTATAGTCAGGTGGTGTTTTTGATGGGTCAGTGTACACACACAGCCTTTGTGTTTCTTCTCTCATGTGTCTGTTTCTCCTTCATCCATCCCCTTCATTCTTTCTTCCTTTCTTTGTCTTTCTTCTATTTGTCTTTTTTTCCTCCCCCTTTATTCAGACTTCTTCTTGACTTTGTTCTTTTTTTGCTATTTCTGTTACTTCTTTACCCACCTCTCCTTCTCCCCCTTCTTCCCCTCTTTATTCATTGTGTCCCCCCTTTTCTCTGTCTTCTTACCCTTCCTATTGTTCTTCCTCCTTTTTCCATTTCTTTCGCTCCTCCTTTCTGACCTTTGATCTTTACTTTTGTTTTTCTTCCCTTAATCATTGATTACTTTGCATTCTATCTGCCCTTCCCTTTTCTTCCTTGCTTTCTTTTATCATTTCCCCCCTTTTCTCAATCATTTTGTGATTGAGATGATTTATCTTGCTGCCCCTTGGGACGTACCAACCCCCCAGACTGGAAACTGAATGAATGAATGAGTGAATGAATAATCAACAAATACAGAAAACAGCTTGCACAGGCTCAATAAACAAGAACGGGGGAAGGGAAAAGGAGGAAAAAAGATTCAGAAGGAAGGCTTAAATTACTTGTTGACACTCTCCCAAACCAGCTCTAACCCTCAGCCAGTTAACATATATCAATCTGTCACCCTCCCACTTCTTGATTACATATACAATATCATCCTGGTATCATCCCAATTTCTTTTGTGGGGTGTCTGATCTGAGCTGGTGTCTATAGTTGTCACTGTGTTGTTGACAGAGATCACTCAGTTAAGTGTTAAGTTGATCACAGTGTGACAACACCTTCAGGAAGCTGTCTCCTCAGGTTTGTGTATCATGGCAACATCCACCTCGAGAAACTGACTTTAGCAATCAGACTTTCACTTCTTTATGTCATGTATTAAATTATATAAAATACATCAAACTAGAAAAAACCTCTCTAGAATACATTTTGATGTCTTGGAGCTCAAACATGATGAGTCTGAAGGGAGAAGCCTTTAAGGCTCTCTATTCCTTGACATTCAACCTTGGGCTCAAGCTTGGCTGGATCCATAATATATTCAGTGTAATCAGGTTGGGTAGGTTCCTGTTGGTTCCTGTCTGATGTCCAAATCTATCAACTCTGGTACTGTGGTGCATCATCATCATCAGAGGAGGAGAAAAATGCTCTCCTCACCTACTTGTTAATTGGTGGAGCCTCACACCAGTGTTCCTTATTTGGCTCTTTTTTGGGTTTACTGAATTTTGGATTGAGTCAAATTGTTCTTGGGCTTAACTAACTAACGAAAGTTCTAATGTCTGTGATCTCAAATATTTGTTTGGGACAGACAAAACATAAAAAAAAACTTTTGTAGCCTGCAGTAGCTTTTATAAACTGTGTTATTCAAAGGTGATTAGAATCATACTAAGAAAAAACAGTCTTATCCCCTTGGACTGATTAGTGTCTGGAAACAAGGCTCTGGTTTCCTGCCAAACAATATACAATGCAGAGGCTGTTCGTGTTAATGAACTGGTCAGAATTAGTCTTTCAGAATCTTCTCTGCTTTGGTTCAATTCATATCTTCATCATAGACACCAATGTGTTCTTTATCAAAGGTGTCAATCAGATTTAATGATAATGGAAAAGGGCGTACCTCAAAGTTCATCCCTAAGGCCACTGCTGTTTGCCATATTCATTAATGACCTCCCTCTAACCTCCTCTGCCTGTCATATTCAATTATATGCTGATGATACAGTTATTTAATCCTCCGAGTCCAATATTTCACACATTCAGTCTACATTACAGTCTGATCTTGATGCTTGTCAAAAATGGTTTTCCATTAACTAACTTTTACTAAATAAGAAGAAATCATTCAGAACGTTGTTTGGTACCAGATCTGACTTTACAAATTTAACTAATGATTTGTCAGTTTACTTTCTTGATGGGTCACCACTTGAGAAAGTGGAGGAAATTAAATATCTGGGTCTCTGGCTTGATTCTTAGCTCTCTTTTAAGCCTCATATTAACTCAGTGATAACAAAAATTAATGGCAATCTAAGAATATTATATTGCTCAATTAATTGTTTTATCTTACAAATTAGGAAAAGAATTAAATGACAACTGATATTACTGATTATAGATTATGCAGATATCATTTATCAAAATAGTTGAGAAACAAATTTTCACTCTCCCAATGTAGTCTACAATAGTCTCTGTAGATTTGTCTTAAGGTGTCCTTATCAAACACATTGTTTTATGTATGAGTCGCTGAATTGGTTAGCAATTAAATCTAGAAGGAATTTTCATTGGTTCCAGTTTATATTCAAATGTATCTTCTTCAATTATCCTTGTTACTTAAAGCAATTTTTAATTCCATATAAAACATCATATAATTGGAGGCATACAGAATATCCTTTCTTCTTTGTTCCCAGAATTTCTAAAGAAATTGCTCGAAGGGCATTTAAATTTAAAGTCCCATCTGATTGGAACTCTCTTCCCAGCTCACTTAGACCTGTTACTTCTTTTCATGTTTTTAAGGCATCTCTTTTCAATCACCTTCAAACTTCCTGTTCTTGCTTCTAATTCTGCATAGGTATATATGCATATGTGTGTACGTACATGTACACATATGGTATAAGGAAATAATTTTCACCTCGTTTAAGTGCTTGTAAACTATAAAAACCTTTATTTACTTATATAGTGATGTATGTATGCATATATTTATTTTCAATGTATTGTGGCAAAATAAGGGGAATCAGTGGGTATGGAGTGGCTAGGCCTGGCACAGTTGAGTGTGTATGTTTGATTGTTTGCTGTGCTGTTTTGTTGTTGTATTGTCTATTTATTTGTGTTTAAGGACCCCCTTGAAAACAAGATGATTCATCTCAAGGGGCTATCCTAATAAACTGTTTCAAATACAAACAGCACCTTTTACAAATCACACCACACCTTTGAATAAAGCTTTGATTCATTCTTCACTAAATCAGCTCTGTAACAATGCTACACTCTGATACTGCAGTCTGTTTTGTCAGGGTGTATGTTTGATTGGGTAGGGTTGTATGTGTGTGTGTAAGTGTGTGTGCAGGGAAGCCACCCCTCCTCCACATCTCTCTCTCTCTCTGATCCCTGACTATATTCATCACACTGCAGGGGATCCCCAAAGCTCCCCAACAATCTCTAGAGGATAACCAGCTTCAGAAATCTCCATCATGCAAACAGTAGCTGCACACAACCAAAAGCAGACAGAACTGGAAATGAGGGATCATTTCATTTACATCTCTGTTGTGGCAAACAAAAGGAAAAAAAAGTATATAAATATGTGCGAGTGAGTGAGTGTGTGTGTGTGTATGTGTGTTATACATATATGGTTGTCTGACACACTGTTCCACAAGGAATGAAAAACCACGAAAAACCACCTTTCCCTAAACCCAACCAAGTACTTTTTATCTGTGAATCAAACCACACAAACACCATTCTATAAAGTTAATCACTTGTTTATTATTGTTACCATGATGATGACACTCTGATATGAGACCAGTTTACAACATTGACCACATGTTTATTATTTATTGTGGATACTGAAGACTGGATCTAACCACAGATGTATGTGGTATTTGTAAACACTCACCTCTGTGCAGAGAGAACGTGGCTTGGTGCAGGGCGGGTCACAGGATCGGTCAGCCATCGGCTTGACAGTTGCCGGACAACCACCTGCAGAGCAAAGGCCAAAAGGTCAAACTCAGTTGTCAGAGGTTGACAGCTATTGTTTCTGTCACTATAAAATGTGAGAAACTTGTTTGTTGATGGTCACTCAATAACAATATTACAGAGACAAATATGACCAAAATTTCAGTTTGTTGACCTGGAGGTGGTGTGTATTCAAGCGGCTACAACTCTGTTTCCTCTTGTCTCTCTGAAGACAATACTCACTAAGTTTCAGCTCATTACAATGGTACTAACCATACAATGTGATGCTGGAATAATTCCATTATAAGCAGATTTTGAAATGTATTAAAAATTCCTCAGTCTGACTGATTCAGGCAGCTGTTGTTAATTCTTGTGTTGGCAAGCATACTGCTTGAAGGCTGAGAGAATGCAGAAGAGATTTATTACCAATGGGACATTATTTCTTCTTCCTATTATGTGATGATTCACTACATTAAAACTTTTTTATGTTTAGCCAACAGTCTTTCCCAAGATAAGTGAGGTGTTATCATTAATTAACATCATTATCATTATCATCATTAGGGTCATACAAATAGTTATTTCAAAAATTATTTGTTTTTGGGTATAAAAAACAAGGTGAAATCAAACGGGCTGTGCTGCTCCTTTTCAGTCTGTGCTTTCTCTCCCCTCCATTCTCCTTCTCCTAATGTCTTCCCATCACATCAGTACAAGCAGGCAGAGCATAAATACCCACAGCACCCATAGTTATCAGGAACACCAGCTGAACACATTTAACTTGTTTGCTGCAGTAGTTGATTATACTGTAACTTGTCTTTTCTTTTCCTGCTGGACCTGCAGTGTGTGGAGTTTGTTTGACCTTGAAGTTACCAGTTAGTGTCAGTGTGACACATGGTTGCAGATATCACATTGGAGAAATAAAATGCTATTCATAGCTTTTCTACCAAAGTTGCTGTGCCATCATTTCAACTTAAAGGATGCAGATGCAGTAGAGCTTGTGAACAAGGAGGAGATTAGGTCAGAGTTTACCTATTAGACCTGTAACTTTAACAACTAGTAATGAAGTAGGTCCATCCTTAGCTTCGAACTGCATCTCCACTTGACAAGAACTGAGATATTTGCATAGCCTGTTATGTTACCTCCATAGTTAGCAGTCTATTTTTGACAACTAATTTGCTCTCCTTCATCGTTTTTTGCAAAGGCAAAAGCTTTCATTTCCACCACTCCGGAGTAAATTCAACACATTAACAAATGTACAAGAAGGAAGATATTATTCAAAATAGGGATCTATATTTAAAAAAAATCTCATACTGGTATTGACTGTGTTGTAGACTATGTCAAGAACATAGTAGAGAGTGTATATTCCCACTGAGAATAAAATAAGATGGATAATGTAGACATACGGTACAACTGACAATGATCCAACCAGCAGAGATTCAGAGAGAACACGTGTGCAAAAATATGTAATTTATCTGAGCTTCTTGAATATTTATTAGGTGGCATGCTTGGGGAGAGAGCTCAGTATGAATATTCACAAGGGGAGCACCAGTGCTTGTGAGGAAACATTTACAAGAAGGGAAAAAATGTAATGCGCCACTCAGAACAGCCACAGATAGGCACACCATCTGGAGAACTGGATACACTGACATTGCTCATTCAGACTCTCTGTGTTTTATGCTTGCCTAACACATGGCTACAGGCTTGATCAAAGCAGGATTTGGAACTCATTCTTCCAGATAACCCATCCTCCATACTTGCTGATAAATGCTTCAAGGAACAATGCTACTGTCGCAGAGCTTAATCCTGGCATATGATGGACAGAAGGATTAAAATGCCTCATCTGCTTAAAGGTTTCTGTCACGGGGTTCTTTCTTAAACCTCCCCAAAATCCAAAAATGGTGGAGGTAAGGGAAAGAAAAAAAGAAAAATCCCGGGAAAAACTCACAGGCGTAGTCAGAAGATAATATGGTGCTCTTATATGCTTTATTTTGCCGGCCCCCCCCCAAAGTGCAAGTAGTGATAATTTTTTTACAGTGCGAAAATTAGTACCAACCAAAGAAACAATGCAAAAAAAAAAAAACATCAAGAAAAAGTTAAGCTGAATAGAGTTCTACAGTAACTCAGTAAGCATGAGAGGAGGTTGTTACCTCCTCTGTAACCAAACCAGCACTCCCTTCCCTGGGCCACAGCAGCCCCTTATAAACCCATAGCCCCTCCTTCCAGGCTCCAGAATTAATAGGAAAACACATTTTTTCCTCTAACAATGCCTCTAAAGGCTCCACAACACAAATCTAAATTAAACAAAAATTAACTGTGTTTTTATAAATGCAGTTCCTTTCATCCACAATGCAGGACTGGAAAATTTCAGAGAAAATAAACGAAGACCAGAAATACATATATCAGCTTGGTCACATGACCCCGAAACCCCGCGAGAACATGGCATATAATAGCGGCAAATGCTATGCCCCCGTTTTGCCGCCTCATGCTCCGCAACCGGAACGACTGATATGCCGCCGGTGAGTAACATGTGTAAATGTATGTTTGAAGAGACATAGAACTACCAAGTGTGCACCCCTGGTCGCTCTACTTCAACAAGAATGGGAACATGACTGACTGATTGGAAAGTTCGTTAACTAGGGAAAACGGGATGGATCAGAAGTTTTATGTGTGTGCGTGTATGTATGCCGGTACATGTGTGTGCGCTCCCCGCCGTCAGTGACGGAGCCGCTCCGTCACATCATCCCCCTCCTCCCGAGGGTTGGCGATGTACGGCAACCTGGAGAGGTAATCTGCCACCACGTTGGTCTTGCCCGATCTGTGGTGGACTCTAAACCTGAATGGCTGAAGAGAAAGGTACCATCGGGTGAGGCGGCTATTGTGGTCCTTCATGGAGTTAATCCAGGTAAGAGCTCTGTGGTCAGTGTCCAGATCAAACTCCCGTCCAAGCAGGTAATATCGTAGGCTCTCCAGTGCCCATTTGATGGCCAGGCCTTCTTTTTCCACTGTAGAATACCTGGTCTCACGTGGCTGCAACTTGCGGCTCAGGTAAAGGATGGGTTGTTCCTCTCCAGGATCCCCTTGGGCCAGGACTGCTCCAAGGCCGACAGCCGATGCATCCACCTGTACCAGGAATCTCCTGTTGAAGTCTGGACTTTTGAGGACCGGTGAATGACACAGGCATGCTTTAAGAGAGCAGAAGGCCTTTTCACAGTCATCTGACCAGATAACCGGGTTTTTCTGGTCTTTGCTGGTCAGCGCGGTGAGTGGTGCTGCGATAGTTGCAAACTGGGGCACAAACCTCCTGTACCAACCAGCCAACCCCAGGAAGGACCGTACCTCCTTCTTGGTGCGAGGTCGAGGGCAGTTTAGGATAGCCTCCAACTTATCCACTTGTGGCCGCACCTCCCCTCGCCCAAGCTGATAGCCCAGGTAGCGTGTCTCCTGCCGTGCCCACTCACACTTGGAGGGGTTGAGAGTTAGTCCAGCTTTCTGAATCTTCTCCAAGATCAGAGACAAGTGATGAATGTGTTCCTCCCAGGTGTGGCTGAAGATCACCACATCATCCAGGTAGGCTGCGCAGCAGTGGTCGCAACCCTGAAGGACCCTGTCCATTAGCCTCTGGAAGGTGGCTGGAGCACCATGTAGGCCAAATGGCATTACAGTAAACTGGAAGAGTCCCGCTGGTGTTCTGAAGGCTGTGTAGGGCCGGCATGTCTTCTCCAGTGGGACCTGCCAGTACCCCTTACACAGATCAAGGGTGGTGATGTATTTGGCAGCACCGATCTTCTCAAGCAGGTCATCGATTCGGGGCATGGGGTAGGCATCAAACTGAGATGGAGTTGAGTTTCCGGAAGTCTATACATATCCGGAGTGAGCCATCCTTCTTAAACACAATGACCACTGGGCTACACCATTCAGAGGTAGAAGGTTCAATCACCCCAAGTCTCAACATCTCCTCCACCTCCTGATGAAGTTTTTCCACCAGCTGCTGTGGGACACGGTAGGGACGCTGGCGGATGGGTCGGCCATCTTTTAAGCGGATAATGTGCTCAATCAGTGTCGTTTTTCCTGGCCTCGCCGCAAAAAGCTGAGAGGTCTCCTGAAAGACATGGAGGAGCTGTGTAGCTTGCTCTGGTGTAAGATGGGCCAACATAGGGGGAGAAGTTCTGGTCAGAGCCTCCAGTTCTGTTTCCACTTCCTCCTCAGGGTCCACCTTCCTCACCATCAATGTCTGTGCTGGAGCCAGGATGGGGTCCTCCTTCCATTCTTTCAGCAGATTGATGTGGTAGATCTGCTTTGGTTTCTTCTTTTCTGGATGCAGAACTTCATAAGTCACTGGCCCCATTTTGCGGTTGATGGTGTATGGCCCTTGCCATTTTGCCAAGAGTTTGTTGCTGGAGGAGGGAAGGAGTAACAGCACTTTTTGGCCAGGCTGGAATTCGCGATGCCTTGCCTGTTGATCATACCAGGTCTTTTGGCCCTTCTGTGCTTCTCGCAGATTGACCTCTGCCTCTTCCAGATATTCTGCTAGCCGTTCTCTCATTTCCAGAACAAAAGGTACAATACCTTTCTCGGTGGTTGTGGGGGAAGGAGTCTCCCAGCACTTCTGCAGTAAATTCAATGGGCCCTGTACATCCCAGCCATAAAGCAGTTCAAATGGAGAGAAGCCTGTTGAGGCTTGGGGAACCTCTCGGTATGCAAACAACAGAAAAGGCAGCCAGCGGTCCCAGTCCTTGCCTGTGTCATTCACAAACTTCTGCAGCATCCTCTTCAGGGTTTGATTGAATCTTTCAACAAGGCCGTCGGTCTGTGGATGGTATGGTGTGGCCTTGATTGCTGCAATTCCAAGTTCTTTGTAGAGAAGCTGCAACAGTCTGGAGGTGAAGTTAGTTCCCTGGTCTGTCAAAATCTCATCTGGTATCCCCACTCTAGAGAACAGTTGCACCAAAGCTCGCATAACAGTGGGAGCAGTGATGGTGCGCAGGGGAAAAGCCTCTGGAAACCGGGTGGCATAATCACATACCACCAAGATGTACTGGTGACCACCACTGCTCTTCACCAGCGGGCCGACAATGTCCATAGCAATCCGGCGAAAAGGAATGGAGATTACTGGGAGTGGTTGCAGGAGGGCTCGATCTGACTTGCGGGGAATGGCGGTTTTCTGACAAGTGGGACATGTAGTGCAATATTTCTGAATGTCTGTGTACATGGAGGGCCAATAAAAGCGTGCACTTGTGCGTAGATGTGTCTTGTTACGACCCAGGTGCCCAGCCCATGGGAGTGTATGTGCTAAATGCATAACAAGTGGTCGACAGCTTATAGGGATTACCAGACGTTTGTGGCCTTCCTCAAGTATGTACAACACATCTTTCTCTATAATAAACTTGGCTTTCCCTACACATTTTCCATCTGTCTCTGCTACCACCTTAGCAAACAATGGTTTCAGAGTTTCATCCTCCCTCTGTAGCACAGGCATATTTTCAGGTACTTCCCACAGCAAACCCTCTCTCTTAGGTTCTGATGACCTTAGCTGCTTTTCAAAACGGCGTTGGCGGCAGGATTTTCTTGGCCCCTTGGTCCCCCCCTCACACAGACTGCTGTCCAAGTCTGGGAGTGGTTGGACACCAGCTCTCGCTAGGGCTCGAGTGATCACAGGACAAGAAGCATTTGTATTAACTTCCCCCTCCTTCTCTGAGTCTGTTTCTACTTGTATTTCTTTTCTGTTTTCTTCCTCGGACAGTAAATGCACAAGTACAGGTAAATCCCACCCCAGGATGGCATCAACCGGCAAGTTCTCTACCACCCCAACAGTCAACAGATAAGGCTGTTCATCAATGGTCACAGTTAGGTCTGCTTTGGGATAGGGATGCTTATCCCCATGGACACACAAAATGTCTTCCTGTCTGCTGTAGTCCACACTGCCCACTGGCACCAGACTGCGTTTTACCAGTGACATGAAACTGCCAGTGTCCAACAGAGCAGTAATTTGGTGGCCATTTACAGTCACAGTTTTATAACGCTGCACCCCCATTTCTTGGCCTCCTGCAGGCCCCACCTCCAGCCGGGGTGCGTATGGGACATACAGACGCTTTATGGCCTGGCTGCTGACAATAGAAACAAACAAGGTCCTTACCAGGTGGTCGTTGGCCTGAGGCAGTGTTGGGAATACCTGGAAGGCCCTGGTTGCTCTCCTTTCTCATTGGTCTAGCTTGTGGTATCTGGAGTGATGAACGATGGTGTGCGCCAGTGGATCTGGTAGCTGGTCCTCCTCTACGAGCGTTGAGGTATTGCAGAGCCAGCTTGGCAGCCGCAAGTCCCTCAGCTGGCTCATGCTCCTTCACCCAGGTCCTCACCTCACTGGGAAGCACTCGCAGTAGCTGCTCCAGGATGAACACCTCACCGATCTCCTCCTTGGTGTGCTGCTCTGGTCGAATCCAGCGTCGGTAGAGCCCCTTAAGGCGGTGGTAGGTCTCAGTGGGCGTCTCACCAGGTGGGACAGTAGATGCCCTGAACTGCTGCCGGTATGTCTCAGGGGAGATGTCGAACTTGGCCAGCAGTGCTGCTTTGAGATCTGTAAAGCAGTGGGCTCTCTCCTCATCCATTGCAGTGTAGGCTTCCAGTGCCTTCCCTGACAACAAGGGAACAAGTCTGCATGCCCACTCACTCTCCGGCCACTTCCATGTCTTTGCAATACGTTCAAAGCGCATTAAATAGTTCTCAATGTCCTCACCCATTTGATATGGAGGGATTTTTGGCTCTGCCATCATGGGCCTCAGGGGTCCAGGATTGGGCCTCTGTCCTAGTCCTGACTGTGTGTCTGTGTCAGAGTCTATTGAATTAAATGATGATGACTGTGGCACATTGATTTGGCGGCGAGGTGCTGGGGTCGGCAGGTCCAGTCTGGGACTACTTGCAGTCATTGTACTGGGAGTTGTAGCTGCAGCAGCTTGAGTTACCTGTGGTAGCTGGGCTGCTGGCTGGAGAGACATCCTCAGACTGCGAAGCTCCTCCAGGAGGCCCTCCTCCCTCCTCTGTTGCCCCGTCAAAAAGTCTCTCATCAGGGTCAGTAGCTCTCCCCCTGCTGCACCTGAAGATGAGGGGCCAGGCCTAGGATCCTCTTCCTCCTCCGTTGATGAAAGTAAACTTTCCCACGCTGGATCGGCCCCCTCTGCCGCTGCTCCTGCCTGCTTCAGCTGTGCCCGCTGCTGGGAACGCAGCCCCGTCCGCCTAGGGAGGCAGGTTATCTTCTTGCGACTAGCCATCCCACTTCTGACACCATCTGTCACGGGGTTCTTTCTTAAACCTCCCCAAAATCCAAAAATGGTGGAGGTAAGGGAAAGAAAAAAAGAAAAATCCTGGGAAAAACTCACAGGCGTAGTCAGAAGATAATATGGTGCTCTTATATGCTTTATTTTGCCGGCCCCCCCCCAAAGTGCAAGTAGTGATAATTTTTTTACAGTGCGAAAATTAGTACCAACCAAAGAAACAATGCAAAAAAAAAAAAACATCAAGAAAAAGTTAAGCTGAATAGAGTTCTACAGTAACTCAGTAAGCATGAGAGGAGGTTGTTACCTCCTCTGTAACCAAACCAGCACTCCCTTCCCTGGGCCACAGCAGCCCCTTATAAACCCATAGCCCCTCCTTCCAGGCTCCAGAATTAATAGGAAAACACATTTTTTCCTCTAACAATGCCTCTAAAGGCTCCACAACACAAATCTAAATTAAACAAAAATTAACTGTGTTTTTATAAATGCAGTTCCTTTCATCCACAATGCAGGACTGGAAAATTTCAGAGAAAATAAACGAAGACCAGAAATACATATATCAGCTTGGTCACATGACCCCGAAACCCCGCGAGAACATGGCATATAATAGCGGCAAATGCTATGCCCCCGTTTTGCCGCCTCATGCTCCGCAACCGGAACGACTGATATGCCGCCGGTGAGTAACATGTGTAAATGTATGTTTGAAGAGACATAGAACTACCAAGTGTGCACCCCTGGTCGCTCTACTTCAACAAGAATGGGAACATGACTGACTGATTGGAAAGTTCGTTAACTAGGGAAAACGGGATGGATCAGAAGTTTTATGTGTGTGCGTGTATGTATGCCGGTACATGTGTGTGCGCTCCCCGCCGTCAGTGACGGAGCCGCTCCGTCACAGTTTCCTAGAACTTACTTTCAAGAAATGCTCAGAGCTGTGCAGTGACAGCTCTGACCTCATTTAGGTCACATTTTCATCTTAAATATCTGACTGACCCATAGCAACTAAATGTGTTACCATGGTGCCGCTTCAATTGTTATCACACACATCTCCTATTCAATTTGCACTCATTAGCTACAACAGAGAGACTGTCAGTCTGCCTGGGTGACTGTGAGATTAGGAGGTGGGTAGTGTCCACTGTGTCACTCTGTGACTGCTGTATCATTGTCTCACATAACACATAATGCACCACATAAGCAGTACTCTGCTGACGATTGTTTACCAGCCTCCATGCCATTATTTCAGAATATGGTTATGTGACACTGCTCTGAAATTACATCTGAGGCAGCAAGTAATGTTTAACTGCTAAACATAGCATACTACCAGGCATTTTACAGGCGTTTACCTGTGACATTTAGTCCATCTGAGCGCTGACACCAGACTTGGCGAGATGAACCTCTCCATGGTCCAGTCTTCCACTTGTATTCAAAACACTGTCCATCTGCAGGAAGTACATGATCAGATGCAGTGCAGATACCAATACAAAATACATTTAGATTAAATTGTGTTAGCTTTCAAGCTGTCTCTGAAAGAAAGAGACTCAGACATCTTGTTAGAGTATTCACAATGTTGATGTAAAACTGCAATTTACAACAATCAGGATTCTGTCGGACTGACCTGTGCATGGCCGTGCCTCTAGCTCCTGTTCTGGACACTGCAGCAGGTTCTCTGGATCCTGGGCCACCACGGCTCTGGATCGAACCTGGACTGAGCCGAAACCCAGGTCATCCCCACTCACACAGCTTAGCTGGCATGCACTCCAAACAGTCCAGTCCTTCAGGTAGCACTCTCCTACAGAGAACACGGAGTCAATGGCACTGTTCTGGAGTTTAAGTTACATACCTGTGTTTCTGAAGAGAATACATTTAGTGGGGCCATAATTAATGTTCTAAAGCACAAAAAATCTGCAGCACCAAGAAATGTACTGGGCACTCTCTGGTGGACAAAATGCAGCATTTCTGTACTTCAATTTCTTGTAATTTATCAGCTGAGATTTAAGCCAGTAATGAACTAGTATCAGCCAACAAATCTGTCAGCAAATGTATCAGTCGGCCTCTAGCGCCCCTCTAGTGTGAGCAAATAAAGAATGGTAGCTAATTAAGCCACCTTCAGCATTTGAATTGGAAAGCTTTCCAGCTAATTAGGGACAAGAACTGTGAGGACTGGTTAATTGATTGGCAGCCTCATTACAAACTGTACTTCAAACTGAACATTTGAAAACTGAGGCAAATCAGGAAACTTTATCTGTTGATGAAGCCTAATGAAACCAATCGGTTAGCCAAACTTCAGGCATGCCTTAAGACTTGGATGACAAGCAACTTTTTACTACTGAACTCAGACAAAAAAGTTATTGTACTTGGTCCCAAACATGTCAGAAATACATTTTCTAATGACGTAGTTACATTAGATGGCTTCCAGCTCCAGTTATCTTTGACCAGGACATGTCCTTTAGCTCACACATAAAACAAAGTCCTAGGACTGCCTTCTTTCACCTGTGTAACATCGCCAAAATCAGGCATTTTCAGTC
The DNA here is from genome assembly GCF_001640805.2 of Lates calcarifer. Classification (NCBI taxonomy): domain Eukaryota; kingdom Metazoa; phylum Chordata; class Actinopteri; family Centropomidae; genus Lates; species Lates calcarifer. The sequence goes on from NC_066835.1 coordinate 1,233,064, forward strand.
TCAAAAGGATGCTAAAAAACTAGTCCATGCATTTGTTACTTCCAGGCTGGACTAGTGTAATTCATTATTATCAGGCTGCCCCTTACATACAGAATAGAATTCAAAATCCTCCTCCTCACCTACAAAGCCCTTAATGGTCAGGCACCATCATTGCGACATTGCGCTCCCAGAATGCTGGTTTACTGGTGGTTCCCAGAGTTTCCAGGAGTAGAATGGGAGGCAGAGCCTTCAGTTATCAGGCTCCTCTACTGTGGAACCTTCTCCCAGTTTTGGTCTGGGAGGCAGACACCCTCTGTACCTTTAAGAGTAGGCTTAAAACTTTCCTTTTTGATAAAGCTTATAGTTAGGGTTGACTCAGGCTTGAATAATCCCTTAGTTATGCTGCAATAGGCCTAGACTGCCGGGAAATTTCCCATGATGCACTGGGCTTCTCTCTCTCTCTCTCTCCATCAGTATGGATTCATATCCCATGTTACTAACTTAATATCTTCCCTTTCCCATAGCATTGTGCTCTTCCATCTCTCTCTCCTCTTCTGTCACTTTCTGCAGGTGCTTCTGCCTCTGGAGCTGTAGAGAAATTACTAGTACTGATTCTAGTATTATTGCTACTTTTGCAATTACTACTTTAATTATCACTACTATCATTACTACTACTGTATTATTGGTATCACTTTACATTTTTTTACATGGAATCCGTGTTATGCCATGTTCTTCTGTCGCTATTCTCTACCCCCCTTGGTACATCTGTTAAAATGTCGACTTCGCTCATTGACAGTAGAAGGTTGTGTGGCTGGAAAAAGTCAATAACACACATCAAAATGATATGAAAATCAAAATGAAACCATTTCTTAGACATTTTTCCACAAAAAGCAGCAGTCCATTTTTCATTACAATAACCTGCACAGAAGCATGATATTCTCAGCAAAGAGAGGATTTTCTGTTAAATAGGTCACACTGCTCCCTTTGTAATGGAAAGGCTGATGTGAAACATCTCTACACATTTAACTAATCATGAAGCTACCCATACAAAAAAGGTAAATTTTTTGTATAAAGAACACTAATAAAAAAATCACATTTTCTGTCACACTGAAATAAGTCAACATCAGTGTGAATGGTTTTGTTTTCAGAAGTTAGAAAGTTGGACAAAAGCAGGAACTAGATCATGCTGAGTCCTATTTGACCTTTTGCCCCCGGCCAAGCCAGTTAACTTGATTATGGGCTGATTACGCCTACACACAATCCAAGCTGGAGTAGTCAGTGTGCACTAAGTATACACATGTACATACACACTTGAACACATACTGTACACACACTGCAGCTGGTGTAACTACAGCCAGTTTTGAACTGAACTACACTAAAGCCTAATTAACATCCATAATCACTTTTGTAAAAGCTTCCTACATTGTCCTCGGCCTCTCACCTGCTAACATCAATTTTATATTGCGTGCCACACTCAACAGTAAGCACTATAAAGATCTTTATTATTGTAAAAACCTAGATGGGCCACAATTGCTGTAACTTAGAGCCATCACACTCTGTATTGTCATATTTTTTGTTGTAATCAATAGGCAATATCAGCTGGTTAAGATGTTTGGATTAAGCACAATTTTAACATTGAACTGGTTACTAATCAGAATTTAATGTATAATCAACAATCCTACAATCAGATGATCAGATGGATCAGATTAGACTGATTGGATTTACTGTATTAATATCAAAATTAATGATTGTTTTCTGGAAATGGATTGTGGTGCCCCCTAAACAAGTGCTTCTCTGAATAAATTCTGCATAACACTACAATACTGAGTGTGTACAGTGAACAGGAACAGGTAGAAATTTGAAAATCATACTGATGTTGCTAGAAGAAGTCCAAGAACAATGCTGTCAGCACCGCAAACCACAACGTAGCGAAACAGCTGCATGCAGGAGAATTTCTTTCATCACCACTACAGTATAAGTTCATATCAGCACTATGATGATCAAGCACTCTCATGCTTCCACTTGGATGTATTAAAATTGGTATAGGGCTATGTAGTTTATGACCCATGATGTCACCAGGTCAATGAAAGCTCCTTCATCTCTCTCCTCACTGCTGCTGGAGTTGCAGCATGGGTTGCCCTCTGGCCTCTGTGTAGCCTGCTCGGAGCAGACTGCTACACTCAACTCTTTTGCGACCAGCAGCAACACAAAAGCCTGCCTAAGATTAACCAATAGTGAACAAGTTTAATTTAGTATCAGGAGAAAAAAGGGTGACCAGTGATCTCCTCAGTGACACCATAGCCAGTACAGCTGACTTCTCAGCAACACAGACCCCGGCAGCAAGACCAGCTTGTATCCATCCAGGATGCCATGCGAGCCTGCAGCTCACTGGATTTGAAAAAGACAGCATGCCTCTCTCTCCATGGTGACATTAAAGGTAGGGTTAGCAATTACAATCTAATACACTTTTATTCACATTGAGGAAATATCTCCTCATAGTACACAAGCTGCCCCTTCTGTGTGTGTGCTGAAAAATGTCTATATATATATATATATGGATTTGGTTTCATGTATTCACTGAGCTTTACTGTTACGATGTCTGCTCATAGTTAGGTTATTGAATAGCCACACTGCTAAGCTGATGTTCGTTTCACAGGACAGGAGACGCATTCAGTTGTAAATAAGCAAGACTGGTCCAAAAACATGGCTACTATCAATCAAAAAAACGTCACCAAGAGTGGGGCTTAGCAGGAGATCAGCTATAACTCATTAATGATTTGTCCAAACTTTATAAATCTTAGTAGATATTTTCAGTCTGTATTCGGGAATAGGCCTACCAAAATATTAATGGTAATAATGGTGTCCCATCTAGGAAACTAACTGACCAATTACTGGTCAAATTTAAAAGATCAGATCAAGTGCTAGCAGCATACTATAAGATTTCTTCCTATTTATTGAATTTTATAAAAGGAAAACCATTTTTGAACAACATCATAATCAGTCTGTAATGTACACTGAATATGTGAAATGTTAATGGTGTAAAAAGTCACTGTGCCATTGGCATATACTTGAATATGATAATCAGAGCAGATTTTGAACACTGTAAATTAAAACAGTGGTTTCTCTGTGTTTATTGGCTAACTGAAACTACAGTATACTGTATGTGTGCACAGGTTCCCAGGTTGCATGACATCAAGCATTACTTTTATACAAACCATAGACATGTAGCCAGTGAAGCTAGACCCACAGACCAAGATAAACCAGAGACCTGTTCATAACAGATTGAACTTAAAGGGCAATTCTGATTTAGTACAACTTGGGTCTTGCTTTCATAGTTTTGGCCATCATCTCTATCAGTTATTATTGTTCTGTCAGTCAACTAATAAATTAATAAACTAGCTCACACCTGTAAATTTAAGCTTACCAACCCAGTCACTAACTAACCTACCTGGGCAGGGTACAGTACATTGTTCCTGAAGAACAATGTGTGTATCTCCATCCACTGAGGGCTCCAGGTCTCCACATAATTCATCATCCACCAGGCTGCTGTCCTGCTGACCTGAACCATCTGACACAAAACATGACACGTTCCTGAAGCGCAGGCCTTCCCCACACTTTGCCCCCTGATAGAAGGGAAAACAGAGATATGTATAAGTCAAACACACACATTCAGTTATGAAGGGCTAGCTGGCTGTTTACAAAACCACTGTTAGGACTTAAAAGATTTTAAGACATTTTTCATAGCTCTTGGTAACTGGGGTTTTTTTTTGTTTGTTTGCTGCAGATGAGATGCTATTGACTGATTGATGAGGCAGGGGTGAGCACTGCTTTTCTACTTTTCAGACCCAGATTTAATTATGCTTGTCAGGAGATTGAACCAGTGACCTTTAAGCTTGCTTCTCTAACCTTAAGGCATGACTGCCCTACTATTACATAGTTTTATGGTATGTTATTATAAAACTGTAGCTGGGTCCAGTGAACATGGGATTTTGAAAGTTAAAAAAAACTCAAAAAACTGAAACAGTTGGTGATGGGCACATTTTTATAGCTCTAAGAACAGATGGAGAACCTTCCCCTTTTTTATTGTGTCCACACTGCAAGACAATCATAATTCTTTGAATGCTTTTTTAAAAACTTTTTTAGCTACTTCAGAGTAAGTCCTCTCCCAATATTAGAGGAACTTGAAGTGACATAAGTGCACTGTGATTGGTTCAGACATAAATGTATACTGATTGCTCCAACAGTAGTCAATGCAGCACTGGCAACCGGCATTTTTAAAAATCAGTGAAAACGTTAAGGTTAAAATGTGTAAACAACAGCTCAGTATAGCTCGTAACATGTAAAAAAAATGGAACCAGACATGGACATGGCTTTGGTGAGATAATGTTTCATGTCCACATAGCTCTGTGTACGTATGCAAGCCAACCAGAAGTCCATTCATTCCTATGGTGATGATCTCTGATATGTGTGCAAAACTCCTTCTGTTTTTGTTTAGGTTTTTTTTTTTTGTTTTTTGTTTTTTGGTTGGGTGTTTTGGTCCAAAATTTGCCTCAAATACACAGATTTTTTTTTTTATTTTGCTGTGAATTACAAACAGACGTTATGCAATGTGCCACAGGAAGTTAGCATAAAAAACAAATTGAACAAATAACTTTTTGACAGCATATTTAACTAACTTGGGTTGCATGCTATAACTGTTTAACTTATACAGGGCACATAAACAGTGTGTCATATGACTTTTAACAAAATATTTAACATAACTATCCTCCTCACTGCCATAAGACTAGAGGGCAAAAACTCTTATATGGAATTATGGACACAAATCAAAACTGTGTGGAAATTAGGCATAAAGGGGAAATACAATGCAATCTTGCAGTTGCCATACCAACTACTGGCTGGCTTATGTCACTTCAGTGTTCCTATAAGCAGTGGGAGTGCAGACAGTAAAAAGCTCTTGATGTTATGTAGTTCTTGGTGGAGCTCCGCAATTAGCAGTTCCTCTCAGGTAGTCCTCAGGACTGTTTGGTCTGAAAATGCCTACAATTTGAAATTGACTGACTTTGGTGCACTGTAGTGGCAGTATAAACAGAAGGAAAAGTAGAAAAAATAAAATAAAAAATTGGGCACACAGCAATGCAAGCTTATAGTTACAAATCCTGACTGACCTCAGACCTGCACTCAGACCAGGTGCTGTATCTCCATCTGTAGCAAGGTTTCACTAGACAAGGCTTCCACTGCTGCATCTGGGATGGACATGGTCTCCCGTCACCCTGAGGAGCCTGGATCACTGTCCGTCTCCTCCACAGCTTGCCTGCAGAACAGCAGATTTTTTTTTAAAAAGAGGTGAACTGGAATTCTGAACTTTGAACACCCCATAAATCCAAGCTTACTTAAGATCAAGATGATGGTCTGAGAATAGTAAGAAGAGTGTGAACTTTTGAACCATGATTTCATTTCAAGTCAAGAGCCAAGTCAAGAACTTTATTGTTATTGTTATTGTTATTGGACAGTGTGCATGACAACGAGACAGCAAGGCAGCTTCAAGGCAGTGTAGTGCAGTAAAGTCCACATTTTTTGAATAAGAGAAATAAAAATAAATCAAATTTTAAATATTTTTAAGTGTAATTAAAAATAATTAAAAGTAAGTAACAGTAAGTAATATAACATATGTGCAGGAGCAGCAGCTTGGGGCAAAGGTGAGGCAGACAAGTGACATACACAGTATGCAACAGAATATGGGAGGCAGAAATGGCATACACAATATGCAAGGTGATCATGGGAAATTGTATGTTATTATTAGTAGTATTGTAAATGTTTTACTGTGGGAGGGGAGGGGCCAGGGGAGAGGTAGTGGGGAGGTTTTGTTCACCAGTCTGACTGCCTGTGGGAAGAAGCTGTTGGCCATCCTGGTGGTACTGGATCTCAGTGACCTGTAGTGCCTTCCCGAGGGAAGGAGGTCAAAGAGGTGGTGTGCTGGATGTGATGGATCATTGATGATCCTGAGGGATCGATAGAGACAGTGGGAGGAGTAGATGGAGATAATGTCCAGGAGCTGTGTCCCTATGATTTTCCCAGCTATCTTGATGACGTTCTGCAGAGTGCTGCTCTGCCTTGGTGCTGCTGAACCACACTGACAGGCTAACCAGGAGTTTCTGGAGCAAGTTGGCTCTCCTGAGTTTCCTCAGGACGTAGAGGTGTTGTAGGACCTTCCCGAGCACAGCCTCAGTGTTGGCGGCCCAGCTCAGGCCCTCTGTCAATCTAGGCCTAGAAATTTAACACTAGCCACTCTCTCCACTGCCTCGCCATTGACATAGAGTGGTGTATGTGTGTGGTGATAACCTGACCTGCGGACATCCACACAAGTCATCACACCATGCTGCTAGTTGTTGCACCTGTTTGCCCAGTCTTACAGATTGAGTGCGTGCGGTCAAAATGTATCTTAATGTAGCAGGCTAATATTTGTAAAGAAGGAGCACAAAAAACTTCATTGGAATTCTTGTTTCTCCTGCTGATAGTGGAAAATGGTAGCCAGCAACACAAAAAATCAGCTAATCTACTTATATTTTGGTTTTTAAACATAAACTGAATAGACAGAATTTAAGTTTGTTTTCAGATTAGAAAAGCATAAGGGATTAGACCATTTCTATGCTACATCTAAACTCATTTCTCAAGTGACTTAATTTATCAGAAAATAAAGACTGAATTCCCCCCTCTTAGTCATAGTTAAGCATTTAGAAGTTTTCTTTCAGCTGACTTAATCTATGTTTCAGTTTGGGAGCTTCATCATACTCCCTGTAGCCACTTTGAATATTCATATTTCTTTGTTGTGTTAAAGTAGTTTTCCAAGGTTGGGGGTATGAGTCAGGAGCAGGGTGAGAGTGCCCGTTACCAAATTCTTTCTGCATTTTAATAAAGAGCCCCAGGAGAGATGTGAGAAAACTGGTAATTAGCTGCTGTCTCAAAGGGAATGCATGTGGTTTTTGCTCATCATACCACCTAAAACAAATACTCCATCGAGGAGTAATATTTCACAAGTGACACAAAATAAAACTATTTCTAAAAAAATCACACAACTTTGTACAATTAAAAGGACATTTTGTGAACCATATCAGAATTAGTTCAGATTCAGAATTTGTCTGTTATTGTAGTTTTGAATGAAGACAATAAATGGAAATCAGTTTTATCTACCTCCAAAATATTATTTTGGATCCTATTCCTCAAATGCATGTATTGTGTTGTTATTATGAGGCAACATTCCTCTTAATGCTGAATACTCTCAGCAGCACATGCCTGTGTGAAGTTTCCCCAGCAGCAGATCTTGCCCACTGCCAGTTCATCTTCCAGCAAACTAATCAGTGTGCATAAACCACACAGGGAATCTCCACAATCCTGTGTAACTATGTAACAGGCCTTACCCAAGAACCAAGAACTTATGAGAACAGATCTGACATTAAGCTGTACCTGTGAGTGATTTAACTTGGACTTGTTGCATGTTCTAATTATTACTTACTAATTATTATTGTATTCAGAATAAGCAAAATTCATGAGTCACTCAGGAGTAAAATTATAATTGACTCTTTAATTGACGTTGTGCCAGAGATAGTCTTCAGAATTGGGTGGCGATACACTTGTACTGCTCATCTTAAGTGCTTACGTACTGCGGTAAGTGTATCGTATCGTGTCTTTTCCGGTTGCCAGTGTTTGAGAGTCGCTGTCTGTCTCAGCTTAGATAATTTTCTTTTACCAACACCATATCCATGTCTTAATCACCAACTTGCACATTTAATGTAATCAGTGGTTGCTAAATCACTCATAGCCCGTTTTTCTTCTGTTGCGAGCTTTTCGCTACTATCACACCAACGTTTCACGCTAATCTACACTAGCTACTTTAGCCTAATAACTAGCCATGACCTCTCATTCTCCTCCTCCCTCTCCTGCTCTCTTACTCTGCGTGTCAGATGTTTAGTTACTCATCTGCCTCATTTAGTGAAAATGGTATGTGTAATAAATGTTGCTGGGCTCGAGGCGAGGCTTAGCAAATTAGAGACCCAGCTCCGCACCACTGAATCAAATTCAGCAATGCTAATGCTAAACAGTCCCCAGTAGTCGGTGCGGACCAACCTAGCATATCTCCTGTTAGCCTTCCCCCGGTAGTTCCCGAAAAGCCGGGAAAGCAGGCTGGCTGGGTGACTTCGTAAGAACAGGCGTAGCCGTAGGCCAAAGCCCACTGGCGACCACCACCCAGTCCACGTTACAAACAGGTACTCCCCGCTTAGCGACACACCCGCTGAGAAGCCAACTCTGGTTATTGGCGACTCCATTTTGCGGTACATGAAGATAGCGACTCCAGCGACCATAATGTAACCCTGGGGCCCAGAGCAGGTGACAAAGAATCGCATTTAAAGCTGTTGACCAAAGATAAGCGTAATTACGGTATAATCGTTATTCACGTCGGCACGACTATGCCGGATCTAACGTCACTAAAGTTAATATGGAGTCTGCAAAGTCAACCGCATACTAACGTACTATTCATACTAAGTCTGACGTCAAAGTTAGTATGTAGTGTGTTCACACTGCATAGCATGCGAATTTTGTGTACGCGAGAATGCCCGGATATATACTAAATCGGCAAGAATTTCAGAGTATGCACCATGAGCTTACTCGATATACTCAACCGCCCCACAATGCACTGCGTTCCGTCAGACTGCGTACAATGACAGGCCTTCTTATAAGCAATATAATAATAACTGATTTTAATGAAAGAGACCTTTTTCTTTTCGTTCTTTCTTCTTACTTTCCCCCAATCTTAGCAGTCTGATTGAATCTGAAATATACTTGATTGTGCGTTAATACTTCTGAGGGAAATCCAGAATTGATGTACATCTGGATAATGTACCGCAGACGACGAGCCGATCGCCTCCGTCGTCTCCCTGCTGTGAGTGACAGCAGGTGGCTGGAAAGAGGCATAACTGAAGCCTGCGAACCATTGTCAGACACTGTAGTATTCTCTGGTCGGATGCCCAATCTGACCAGTGATGACATGTATAGCCACGTCGTCACTCAAACGCTGGCTGTCGAGGTGATGTCTAGAAAACGATGTGGGCTTTGTAGATCGGTGGAAGAGCTACTGGGGGAGACCTGGTCTGATTAGGAGAGACGGCATTCATCCCACTTTAGATGGAGCATCTCTCATATCTAGAAATTAGTTTATTAGGAAGCCAAAGTCCTGACAATCCAGAGTTCAGGCCAGGAGACAGAGCTGCAGTCCGACAAGCTTCTCTGTGCCTCTGTTAGCCACAATAATATCATAAAAATAACACAGCCAATTCAAATTTACAGCAAAATAAAAGAGTTAAATGTGGATTACTTAATATCAGAGCTCTCTCATCTAAACCTGTACTAGTAAATTATTTGATTTCAGATTTCCATCTAGATTTATGTTGTCTGACTGAATGTGTTAGCCTGAATGAATCCACCCCCAGTCATATTAATACTCACATCCGGCCGAGAAAGTGGAATTGCAGCAATTTTTGATTCCAGTCTATTAATTAACACTAAACCTAAACTCAATTATAATTCATTTGAAAGCCTTGTTCTTAGCTTGGCTCACCCAAAGTGGAAAACACTAAAGCCAATTCTGTCATAGTTTACCACCCTCCTGACCCATACTCTGACTTGTTATCTGAATTCTCAGAGTTCATATCGAGTTTAGTACTTAGCGACAGTAGCGACATCTGGCATCAGCCTGACATCAGCCTGGCACCTATGATCAAAATATCACACAATTCATAGAAAAAGACATGAATGTGTTCCGAGAACTGCACTCTGTGCAACAAACTTTGTTTTTGCATTAAACATTCAACTGTTACTTTATAAACAAAGTAACCTGAAAAAGAGCTATGCAGATGGGACTCTCTCAAATCAGCAGACCTTACCAGGGTCTTCACCTCCACCACTTTATCTTTCTCTGCACCAGAACTCTGCTTGTAAATTACGTCACATTCCAGGCTAACCTTGCCACACAATCCTCTAATGTTTGAAACTATATGAAATAATTGTCTGACCATTTTGTAAAGCAAACCATTTTATTGATCAAATGCTTACAAGTAATTTGATGGAAATCTGAATTTTCTACAGTGTTGCAAAGCTAAGATAAAAAGGTGAGGACTTGATTAAAAAATTTGCTGATGCTGATTATACACAACTATATTTATCAATGAAACCCAATGAAACCAATCAATCCAATGATGTAGTTACATTACATGGCATTGCCCTGGCCTCCAGCTCCACTGTAAAGAACCTTGGAGTTATCTTTGATCAGGATATATCCTTTAACGTCCACATAAAACAAACTTCTAGGACTGCCTTCTTTCACCTGCGCAATATCACCAAAATCAGACATTTTTTGTCTCAAAAAGATGCAGAAAAACTAGTCCATGCATTTGTTTCTTCCAGCCTGGACTATTGTAATTCATTATTATCAGGCTGCCCCAACAAGTCTCTACAGACTCTGCAGTTGATCCAAAATGCTGCAGCACAATTACTGACAGGAACTAGAAACAGAGACCATATTTCTCCTGTGTTAGCCTCTCTACATTGGCTCTCCAGTCAAAATCCTCCTCCTCACCCACAAAGCCTTTAATGGTCAAACTCCATTCTATATAAAAAGACCTTATAGTTCTCTACAATCCCACCAGAACATTACGCTCCCAGAATGCTGGTTTACTGGTGGTTCCCAGAGTTTCCAGGGGTAGAATGGGAGGAAGAGCCTTCAGCTATCAAGCCCCTCTACTGTGGAACCTTCTCCCAGTCTGGGTCCAGGAGGCAGACACCCTCTGTACCTTTAAGAGTGGGCTTTCTTTTTTGATAAAGCTCATAGTTACGGTTGGCTCAGGCTCGCTTGACCAGTCCCTCAGTTATGCTGCTAGACTGCCAGGGGATTTCCCATGATGCAATGAGCTTCTCTCTCTCCCTCTCTCTCTCTCAGTGTTGATTCATATCCCATAAATACATATTACTAACCCAATATCTTCCCTTGCTTATAGTCTTGTGCTCTTGTGTCTCTCTCTCCTCTTCTGTCACTTTCTCTAGGTATTTTTGCCTCTGGAGCTGTAGAGTCTGAATTGTTCTGCTCAAGGTTTCTGTCTCTTAAAAGGAAGTTTTTCCTTGCCACTGTCGCCTAGTGCTTGCTCATAGTGGAATCTGTTGGGTCTCTCTCTTTAATTATAATAATGAGGTCTGGACCATAAAGAGTACAACCTAGACCTGCTCCATATGAAAAGTGCCTTGAGATGACTTTTGTTGTGATTTGGCACTATATAAATAAAACTGAATTGAATTGAATTGCAATTGAATCTCTCCTTGATGCATCAAGCTTCAATAAATGCCTCTGCTTAAGACATCTTGAGGTCTCCTGCAAACTTCTGCAACTGGCTTCACAAGATTTCCTTCACAGTGTATAATGGGTTTATCATCTGGAAATGAGCTTCATGTGAACAGTGACACTGATCCATATTGTAAATGTGCTGTAAAAACAAAACAATGAACCAGAGTCCCTTTCACATTATACATGGTCATTTGATCCATCTAATCCAATAAATAAAGTGGAACCATAAAATAACAAGGGTTACTACTTTCCTGCACAAACCTCTACTGACTCCCAATATTCTAGACAGTTTACCATCTCTGACATCATGTCTGAGTGCTGCTTTGTTCACTGGTTTCTTTGAAAAATATACTAGCACCTTATTCCCAAAGAAACCAGTCATCACTCCCCACTATGATTTCCATGCTTCAGTGGTCTCCCTGCTGGCGGCAGTGGCAGAGTTTGGTGTTGAGCAGTGGGTGGCAGGGAGGGCTGCTGGGTGAAAGAAGGCCTGTGCCAGCTGTCTCTATTGATGTTTGGCTGGAGAACACACAATACCATGATCATCTAGGCACACAGATTGACACACCCAGGAAAATAGCAGTGTTTTTACACTGCCTGATTGATAACAGCACCTTGCTGCTTCTAGGTATGTTCATTTGCTTGAAATAACAAATCCAGCTCATTGCTATTCCTGGCTCAGGAACAGAAATTAGCCCCTCCAGGGAAGTATGTCCTCGCGGCCAGCCTGGAGATAAAAAGAAACACAGGGGGGAAAGCAAGGAGGCCCTCTCTTTTCATGGTCTACCTGCTGTTTCTCCGTAAAAGGAAAAAATCCTTCTTGCCTGGGGACAGATTAAGGTTACCACAATAGTTAAAGTCTGTATTGGTTTCATGTAAATGTATTATTTACTCTTGTTGCTTCTGGCTGCTGCTCTTTTCAAGGACTCATGGAGAGCCGAGTGCTCCCTGAGCCCCTTAGCACACACTCGTAATGGACCGCCAATCAATGGCCTGATCCTCTGGAATTACACAGGAGGACATTATTATCTCTCCCTTATTTGGTTTAGACTCTAACACCATCATTCCTCACATCGTAAAAGAAAGGGTTTCTGGTTTCCACCATTACCATAAGAGAGACAGACTTTCTTTAGCACACAACTGAGAGTGCTGCTGACCTACAGCAGTAATGGATCACTCAGGTATCGGTGTATTATGCTATCCAAACTGTTTGAAGGGGTTGCCATGCTGGAACTTCAAAATGTAATAAAAGAGATTATGTGAATGGTTACATCAAACTACATGAAAAGTATATTATTATCTGTGTTTCTCATTGAATCTATCTGAATTAACCTAATTGCTGACAGCAAATTATATGATTTAAAAGTTATTCTCCAGTGGCCTGACAGGTAAAAAAAAAACAAAAAAACAGTAGATATAGTTGAGTACTAGCCAAGACTGTAATTGAACTTTACCCTCATCTGTCATACTGTACAGAGAAGAGTTGTTGGAGAGGAAGGAAAAACTGAAGTGAGACCCACATTTTCAGCTGATAAACGTGCAGTTATATGGTTTAGACCAGGGTTTGAAAGGTACAGCAGGGTTCATAATATACCTTAATCTCAGGGTATACTTTCACAGACTCATAAAAACAGAGCTACAGACATACCTGCCAGCCCACAGGTGTGAGTGCACTCAGACCATGGTGACCATTCAGACAGCTGGCAGTTGACTGGGCACTCCACTACACAAGAAGCATTCATCTGCCACTTCCTCTCCAGGCCCAGCTGCAACACAATGCCATTAGGTTTCACTGACTCTGTGTTTCATTCAAAAACATTAAAAAAGATTTGAAAATGGAAGTGACACACAACTCACCTCTTTGCAGAACCTGAGGTCAACAGATTTGCCGTCGCTACGTACACAGTCCAACATGCGGGTTTTGATGCCATTTCCACAAACTGCTCTGTCACTCAGCTGACAGGTACTCCAATCTGCAGGGTGGTGTTTCATCAGCAAAACATCAGTGTAACCCTAACCATTTACTGTCACTCATTCTGCATCAGAATTTCAAGCAGCTGATCTTGCTGTTTGAGTCTCACCAGTGATGTTATAGGAGTAGTGGAAGCAGTTGCTGTTGAGTTTGCAGGCCTCTGTCTCTGTAGACGGAGGACACTCCTTCTCCTCTCCAGGCTTACGAAGGGGGTAAGCACTCCTCTCCCGGGTACTGTTCCCACTACATGGCTGAGAGGCATGGGAAATAATCCTGACTTATTCATTCTGTTACAATAATGTGCATAATGAATAGTAAAGTGCCTTTATGAATGTCCTTATCACCTGTAAAATTAAAGACATTTCATGATATTTACATTAGTGTATTTTCTGTTCTGTGCCTGCTCATGCAGCTGTGGAGTTTGAAGCATTTCATTTAAAAGAGTAACACTTGCACACTGAGTCCACTCCACAGAACAGGGCAAAACTGATGAAGATCTGATTGAGAACAAGATTGTTTCTATAAATAAACTGTGGTTTTGAGTGCTAGGAGAGATGAAGCCATGGAAGTTAAACTTGTTCACTATTGGTTAATCTTGGTTTTACTTTTTACTTAATCTGACTGTCCTCACCTGCCCCAGAAAAGAGCTGAAATCAGCTCCAACAGCAGCAGAATTGATGAGAAGACTTTCAATTTGTGTCCAAACTGATTATCAAAATGAATGCACTATGCTGTTAAGATGAAGCATCTGGTACCAGTAGTCCATAGCTCTGTAAAATAGCCTGTTTAAATACTGGTATTAACAAAAATATATTATGATCAAGACTATTGTGTTATTATTTTAGATTGCTTTTTGATTGAATTGATCCACATCAGTTATCACCTATCTGCAGTAGGTAAATATTTCTGTTTTTCACAGTATAAAAGAGTTTCAAATCTGGTGGCCGGCCAGAGGTAAAGAGGTGAGTAACTGTAGCAATGGAGACAGACTAGGCTACAGCATGGTATGGTGGAGCTTATGATTGAAGAACCTAGGAAGTGTCCAAGAAAACTTTCTGCTGCTCCAGCTAAAATAGAAACTTGGTGATCGACAGTGACAAACACAGATTGTAATTACTCTCACTGCCAGAGGGTGGAGACAAAGGCTCTGGACGAGACGATACTTGAGTAACCGAGTCATTCAAAATCAAATCAAAGTTAATACAGTTTGATTGAAACAAATAAACTGTGGACTTCCTGGATCTAAATTCAATGGAATCACAGATCAGTGGTGACATCTAGCACTTCAGTGGTACCTCTTTATTACTTTTCCCCATGAAATACTGAGAAAGATTAGAGAATTTCAGCAGGTACTGAGGAGAGGAGAGCAAGGGTTAGAATCTACTTTGAAGCAGGGTCTCCAAGAGGTATTTCAGTACTACTTCAGAGACTCCAATGGTGGTTCAATGACAAAGGCATGTGTTGGCAACATTTTGATGATATGGAAGAGTTGTAAAAAGTAAAGTAAAATGAAGTGAAATGGTAAAGTAAATGGATAACAAAATTCTAATTTTGCCACAAACTTATTGAATTTCAGCCAAACAAGTAGTTGCAGGATTTATTTTGCCATTACCAACAGTCAGCATTTCTTAGCTACCTAGTAAACTGAATATACAACTTGCATCAGTTTGATACAAATGACCCAGTGGTTAAGACACTCCACATTCTGCCATTGCTATGTTCCTGCTTCAATTTCAACAGTCACCCTCTTTCTCTCCTTGTTTCTTGTCACCCTTCAACTATCCACTATTTAATAAAGGCAAAAATACCAAAAACAAAAAACAAAAACAACAACAAAAAAAAACACGTTGACAGTGACAGTGTGAAAACTATTTACTTGAAATAGGAAAACTATTTATGTAAACAGAGAGCACTGCATAGACAAATAGCACAGTGGCAGAGAAAGTAATAAACCATTCTTACCAGTGGACATGGGCTCCAGGGTCCCCAGTCTGATAACACACAGTCCTCAGGGCAGGGCAGCTGGCTGTTGCGGGCTCCGAGGGGCATCTCCTCTGGGTCACACAGGTAGTCCTCTACTTGCTCAGAGGGTCCATCTATAGTGTTCAGCATACACCTGGACACAAAGGGGTTCAAGAGTTAGTGTATTTCTACAACACACAGCAATCAGTGACAGACATTACATCCATCTTCATTTTGATGATTGAGTGGCGATCAATAGAAGCAGTTAAATCATTGAGTATCTCCTCATGAAGAGGTAACAAATTACTATGTGAGCTATGTTTCCAAAATATGTTAACAGTGTTACTGAAACACCAGGAGAAATTATATCCAATTCCAAAATGAATTATATCTCCTTTTTTTAAGGCTATGGAAACATCATTACCCCCAGTGCATTACCGAAAGGAACTGTTCAGACTGTTGTAATAGGATTGATTATTGATAGACTGACCATAAATCATTTGACTTCCCACCTTAATAAATGTAAAAAAGTAAGAGTTGAAATTATAACAATGGTGCGCTGTTCTCTGTCATTGTTTCTGGATGGTGCAAAGTGTATGTTGGGATACTTGTCTATCCTAAGTTCACACAAATCAGCTACCTAAGCATCTTTGATAAAATGAGCAGACTAAGAACATGTCGAGGCTTTTGGGATGTCATTGGATAATGTGGAGCTTTTAGCTGGAGTTTGGTTCATCCACGAGGACACAAATACAAATACAGACAGGAACGCAGACAGACAGGGTGTGCAGACATGGTTTGGATCATCTCACCTGACTTTCCTAGTCTGAACACCTTCACCACAGTTGTCCTTCAGGTCCACATGACTGACCTTCCATACACTCCAGGGCTCTGCCATCCAGACATACTGTCCACAGTCACTGAGGCAAGGCACCACCTCATACACCTGAAACATACAGACACCACAATTACCTGTATGATTTCATAGGGGAAGTGTGTGGTTTAACAACAAAAGATATGTAAACTAAATTTAAATTAATCCTTCAGCTCTGGAACTTAAACATAAAATAACAATGATACATTCTAAATTACACTTTTATTTATTTGATCTTATCCATAACAATATGAAAAACCTATATGAACCAATATGAAAAGGACCTAAAAACAAGGTCCTGGACCAATACTAGGAAATTCTATTTCAACAATCAAAAATCAGGGTAGTTACCTGAGCCTGTTGATGGAATCCATTCACCACAAAGAGAAAGGAACAACACAACAAAGGTCATTCCAAATATTGTAGTCAGGAATTAAATGAAAATAAACATAGTAGCAAGTTACATTGTAATAAAAGAATCTTGTCCATTCCCACAGAATTTAAAGTGAAATCTGTCTCACCTGATTGACATGGTCCAGTTTAGGACATGGTCTCCCACCGTTATAGGGCTTTTCTCTGAGCCACTTGGAGCGAACTTTGACACCACTCCCACAGGACTTGCTGCAGCGTGACCAGTTGGACCATTCACTTAGTTTGCAGTCAGATGGACAGGGAATGATGCAAGCCTCCTCGATATATCCTGTCACCAAAAGCATCAATGCAGATCTATGATCTTCTATAGACAAAGAGAGACTGAAACCAGTAAGTAACATGTTTCTAGTGCAGCATAAAGGAACGCTGTCAGTAAATTTCCTTTGTAAGGGAAATGTTTTAATATTGTAATAGCTTGAGATTTCAATACTGTCATCAACCCCACAATCGACCGCTCAAGTAATTTAAGAAACTGGCATTCCTCTACAATAATTAAACAGTACATGGGTGATTTTGGACTTGGCAATAGTTAGGGAATGAGAAACCCATCAGTAAGAGAATATTCATATTTTTCCTCCTTCCACCAATCTCACTCCAGAATTGACCTCTTTCTTGTAAGCAATCAAAATCCATCCAATCATAATCAGTGACCATGCTCCAGTCTCCCTGTCACTTAACTCCCAAACACAGATTAAACCCCCTACAAGATGGCATTTCAATACAACACATCACCGATTTCAATTGACTAATCAAAAGAGAGTGGACATCCTTTCTGGAAATGAACTAACCTCCAAAAATTTCACCGTCACAGTTCTTTATTCAACAAATTTTCAATATAGTAACAAAGTAGGTAATATATCTAGTAAATCTTCTACGAGAGAAGAGAAGAGAAATCAATAATCCCATCCATACTAACTGCTACAGGTAATATCACCCAGAACTCCCACTCACACTTATAGGACGAATTGCCACAGTCAAAATGAAAACTTTACTATAGATTAATTATTTATTCTCAATGCTCCCCACCACCTCGACCAACAAATGTTGAAAAAAAATCCAGTAGACTCAATAGCCACCCAATACAGGAAACTTTTTTTCCTCTTTTTCCCTCTCTCCTTTATTTTGTCTCTCTATTTTTATCTGTAGTCTGATTTACTTATCAAAATGAGAACTCCAACTGTGCCCATAGCCTTTCTGTCAATTGGAAACCTTCCTCAGGAGTGAAAGCATTCTCACTGTTACTCACTGTTGCTGACTCCAGATTCACCCATCCAGTTCTTTCCCTGACACCCATGAACAAACCTAACATCACTGATCTCCAGCTGTAGCCTGAGGACAGAAATCAGCAAGAGGCTCAGAGCAGACAATTACCATGTTACTCACGTAATGCTCCTGACATTAGGTAGCCAATCCAATACTGGTAAATCAGAGAGAAACTAAGAAACATAACCGAGTCTGAGCCCAGTGTCCTTTTACAGTTATAGCTAGTTATTGTCAAGTGGCCCCATACTGTGAGGAAAGCTTTGAGTCACTATGAGATGGGTTTCTGAATGAGCTAACACAAATGGACTCCTTCCTCCATAGTGCTTTGATGTGTCCTGTATTCTCCCAGGGTTAGAATGCAGAATATAACAGCACTGTGATTTTTAATTCCATTTTCTGCAATATACTTTGGAATGTTAGCATAACTAACAGCAAAGTGCCCTGACAGATTTTGGCTACTGGCAACAAATACAGCTCCAAGTTGCCCTGACTGACTATCAGATTTACACTGGAGGTTTGATAAAAGGAGACACTGCTAACTGACCCTGAGCTGGGTCAAATGTGATCAGTCTACGAGTCTGATTTAACCCAGGATTGCTTTTTGAAAACCAACTGTAGTGGACTTTACCTATTTTGATGGGTTAAGACATTTAAAGTTGTAATTTTCTACATGGAGCCTTCAGCATGATTGAAAATAAGGAGTGTAATTGGTAGTCTCCAGCTGTGTCCCATTTCAGGGTCTGTCTTCTTTGAAGTCCACATTTTGAGATGAGCTCCATCAAACAAGTCTTCATATTTATACCAAAATAGGTCATTTTCCAGTGCCATTAGAAACAACCCATATAAGCCTAACAAAAAAGGTCTGCCACCTCCAATGTTAAGGTTTGTTAAGACTAGGAAACTAAATCATTGACTAAAGCATCCTTTGTGAGTATGCCTAGCACACTGGTCAGGTGTTTACTGTAGTTCTAGTCAAGTCGAGTCAAATTTTATTTATATAACGCCAATTCACAACAGAAGTTATCTTGAGGCACAGTCTACAGGACTGTCTTCCCTAACTAAGAGTGAGACAGTAATACACACCACACAGGTGACGATAACAGGTTAATGTAGACGCTAAATATAGTGTAGCATAGTAGAAGAGTTGCCAAACTGGCTAAGTAACGCACGTTACACAACAATATCTATCAAAGACTTAAATTAGCTAATGTTAGCCACTAAAAGCTACTGGTCATACCAGACCAAGACAGGCTGTGGGGAAAACTTACTGGTTTCAAATTCAGTATGTTTTAAGTCTGTTTTTTAATTGAACTGTGATTAATTCTGGTGTTCCTAAAAAGACTAAGAGAGTTGTTTGAGCATGTGAAACTCACCGTGGCTGTTGCAGCGAGAGGTCTCCACCATTCGGTTGTCTTGGTCATAGCACACCATGGCCTGGTAACGATATCCTTGGCCACACTCCTTGATGTCACCTTGGACTTTCATACCCAGCTGACCCTCCATGCGGCTGCCCTCAGGTAAGATACAGTCTGACCAGTTGCCCACAGGCTGGGCATTGTATTTGTTACATGGGCAGTACTGTGTCTCACTCAGGGGATACATCTGGTTGTTTTTACACTGGTCACGCTTTTTGCTTTTCCCTGAAAAAAAAAAACAACAAAAAACATACTGACTATTAACAAAGTTAAGATTTTGCCACATCGTGATTATTCATTGAGTGAGGCATTGAACCCTCAATTTATAAATTGGAATTGAGCATTGGCTGTAATAGGAGACTTGCTTGATTTGGGCAGTTGGAGAATGTAAATATAGAAAAGAGCAGGGATCTTAGGGGCCCTTTCAGTCAACTTTACACATAGAAAAAGTTTAAATTGAAAATCTGTTTTTCACATCCACTGACCTTACTATAAAGGTTGCTATAGCCTGGAAATCTGCCTGAAGTTACAGTCTGTAACTTACCCACTAGCATCCTCTTGCGAGTCCTGACACCCACGCAATCAGCTGTGCAGGAGGAGAACTTGGACCAGCTGCTGAGTTGACAGTCTTCCTGGCAGGGCAGCTGGCAGGGCTGGATGAGAGGCGGCATGGAGCTGGCAAACTTAAGACAAGCTTCAATGTCTGCCTGCCCACCATCCTGCTTCCGACATGAAACAGCTACAGGGAAAGGGAATGATTGAGTTTTAAGAATGAGAAGAGTTTGCTCGAGCATTTTATGGGTCTTGGTTAACTACTGGGTAAATGATGATAAAACATGAAAATCATCTGTGCATTCAGTCCACTGTGGAATGTTGGGTCTGACATTTGCAGCCTCCATACTAGCATACTAGCACTCCAAGATACACAGTGCTGAGAGTATGCCACAAGGATTATCCAACCACTGAACTAATAATAAAAAGTTGTGCCATTAAATATAGATGTTATACTCATCAGTTCCCTAAATAAAGTATATGTAGAATGCAGTATGTAATGCATTTTACATAAGATTTGATATCTAAGTAGAAGTGACCATGTCTTTCTTATTGTTTTTTTTTTTTATGTATTTAATGTATTTTTCTGGGCAGTTATTTTAAAAATAACATATACAATGAAATCCTCCTGCTTTGTTGTCACTCCTTTTTTAGATAGCATACTCTGATAAGATTGTTGCTAATAAAACTTGGAGAGTTTCCCTGTTAACTACATACAGTTGTGTAGCCAGTGTTTGGAATCACATATTCAGTTTATAGCTACTACTTTGATTGTGGTGCACACACCTGACCTAATTAAGCTGTGAATATGTGTGTGGTCATCCAATACAAAAGACTCAACCTATTAACCACAGAAGCAAACAGACCAATGCACATACAAGAATTACAGTGGTGTTGCTGTTTAACAGTTGTGTGACCAAATGACCTGTGGGAGTTGTACTGTGGCATATACAAGTTTACACTGTCTTCCCTTGATCAAGCTACCCCATAGTGAGGAAAACATAGGTGACAATATGCTTACACTAATAACATTATCATAATTTCAGAGCCCCCTCAGCCTACTCCTCTTATACCCATACAATAAACAGCAATGCCACAGGTACCCACACATTCATGAGAAATACTAGAATTAAGGGCTGTAAAATGACTATGGCATGCCAGAGGTTGTACTGAATGAGTAGGTGAACAGTAAGAGGTTTATATTGAATTGTCTCTCTCCAGCTCAGAGTATACTATTACAGGTAATGGTATATAATGACAAGAGATTTCCAAGATGGAGGAGCAGGATGCTCATTATTGGAATCCAGTAATGGCCTCTGTCTCTGAGAATTAGGAGTCTGAGTGTGTGCACTGATAACAAGTCAGCTGTTTGTCTGAATTCTCACTCAGGCCACAGGTATTTTCACTCTGCAAGACAGTCATTTATTGGTAATCACTTATTATAATTGTTATATTTGACATCTTTGCATATCATTTTTATACAGATATAGATATTTTTGGATGTAGTTTTAAGTTTCCAACATCCATTGTATATTATTACTGTAAGGTTATGCAGGACAGAGGCAGAATTATTTGAAAAATCAGCCAAAGAAAAAATAAGAATGGACATTTGACAAAGATTTCTACTGTTTACTGTGATGGATTATGCATGTTTAAAGACTGCTCAGATTCCCTAACCTTTTTAACTTGTCTCCCTTACAAAGCAGTATAGTTGACTCAACTAGTTGAGAGGCTGAGATGTGAGACTCAGTTATGTTTAAACTGTCTTCTCAGTTCCATAGCATTTACAGTAGAGGGATTGTATAAATGGTAGGATCTGATCAACAGTTCCACATTCCCTCTTAGGACCACATCTCAGTTGAGTCTAATGCCTTTGACTATTGACTGCACGTGGTTATGCTGTTCTCTCTGCTCTGTTTAAGTAATGTGTTCATATAGTAAAGAAACTAAAATGTGAATATTTGTGTAGTTTGTGTGTTTGGCTGTCCTCACCTCGAATCTGCAGGCCTGGCCCACATGTCTCCTGAGCTCCAGGGCTGTCCTGACGAACTGACCATGGAACTAGCTGGCATCTCCGCCACTTGTGAGTTTTCCATCTAAAGAAGGAGAAGAATGAGAATTAGGGCTAGGGCTAGGGGATTAAGGGATGTCTGACAATTTCTGTAATCCATCATTCATACCCACTTCAGACAGTGATTTGCCAGCTGTGTGGAGGTGTGTAAGGAGCCAGGGTTTTAACTTCTTCCTTAAACAATTGTTTTTGTTAGACCATGGATGTCTTACAGAAAAGACTGATGTGAAAATGAATGCTGTTCTCCAGATATTAACAATTATCAATTATCATATTCCCCTCCAGCTGGCTCACCCACCTTCCAGTGTAGCTGTTAGGAACATAAACGCCATAAACACTTTTGATGTCTTTGATTTATGAATGTAATGTACAGCATTGATATTTAGCATCTGGTCATCCCTACAAGGAAACACAAAGTTCAGTACCACAGGGAAAGGGTAGTGATGACAATCATTTTCATGACTGTTGATGTGGAGGTGATGATTTTTCAATGCTATATGGACATCAGCAGTGAGTGAAGACATGCCATTTATGCACCACCATAAACAAAAAGAGTACAAGAATATACCATTGGGGTGTAGCAGTGGAATCAAAGTAGCTTCGCAGAATAGGCCATGAAATCAATAAATTCAACAAGGTTTGTCCAGATGGAACATGAATTTATTTATATTTATTTATTATATAACATTATTAACATTATTTAACATTATTCCCAGATGGCTACCAACAAAGCTGGAAGTCTGCTAACCACATTAAATATTGTATTTTTTTATTTAAAATGAATTCCTGGTGATGGCAATGTTACAGCCATTTTTGGTACCTGTATGTGGACACGTCTGTAGTTCTTTTTGCCAGCTGAGAGATATTGTAACCGCCAGTAATTTAGCATAACTTAAGGTGCTTACAAATAATAAAAAGGACCAATTACCGGTATCCTTGACAGACAGATGGAGCCTCACACTCTCTCTCCTGGGTCAGCACTTCAGGACAGTCCTGCCCCCCATTGGCTGGTAACTGGATGACAGTACGTTTCCTATACTGCTTCTTCCTAGTGTTACCACCTAAGGGGAAGCCACAAGAAAACATGTGTTATACATTAGTTTTAGTGCCTAGTGTCAGTAAGGTGTACCACAATATAAAATGAAGCATATTAAATGTTTATATTAGAGAGAGGATGCTGTTACATGTCAGTGTAACATATACAACGAGTTGGTCTACATTTTCTGTAATTTTATGTAATGCTTCCCCTTGAAGTGACCAAGGCTAATACAGTCACAAGGAATATTGAATATCATCCCCATCATCTGCTCTGTGGTACTCGATGCACCTCCACAGGTGGTAGAGGTTACTGAACTTACAGGAAGTCCAGATCTATATGAGGACTATTATACCATATTACAGTTCTCACAAAACCAGAGTCCTGGTGATTCATGTTCAAGGATGATGACATACAGAGTGTGGCACAGCTCCATCATATTGGACAGGGATACAGAGCTTTCAGAGAGCTATAATACAGGGATGGGATTCTTGACACAAATGGCACAAGTTGTGATCACTTGTCTATGCACATTTGTTGGTAAAAAGAAAGTGTACCACAAGCCCAAAGGATATGTCAGCATGACAGAAGGAACAGTGCTGTTGATGGATGATCTGATCTCTGTCCTATCAGAGCTACTGTGCAAAACAAAAGACACATGGATAAACTATATAGATAGAGGATAATGGAGTGATTACAGGATTTGCTCAGCAGCTTCTGGGAAATAACTATGACTAACTATGCCAATGTATGAAGCAAAATGTAAGAAATAATGATGAGCATATTTAGTATTATTCTTCAGTTGAGAACAGTCATACACAAGCTTTTCTTAATTTGGTCTAGTTGTATTTGGCCTGTGTGACACCCTGTGAAGCATCACTGTGTGGAGTGAAGCTACCTGCTCGACATGTTGATGGGCAGGGGCTCCAGTCGCTGTACTGGGTGACAATACAGTCTCTCTTGCATGGCAGCAAGCATGGCCTGACGGTGTCTGGGCGCAGACTCTCTGGACACCTGAAAGCATCATTGACATACTCAGATACATATGCAGAGTCTCCTTGAAAATCTGACAGAGATGTGCTTGATTAGAGCCAAAGGAACCATGCTGAGAGTTTGCTAGGCTCAAATGAGTTCAGCATTGGCTCTTTTTGTGAGATGGTGACTGTGTGTGTGTGTGTGTGTGTGTGTGTGTGTGAGACATATTTTTCCTTGTTTTATCTCTGTACTGTAGCTATGAGTAGCTATGAGGTTAAAGTCAGTCAAATATCTAAATACCATGTCTATTTTGGTTTACATGATGCCTTTGCAGCAGTGTGAACTGTGACTGTTGTCCGTCCAAGAGAAATTGATAAGATCATTTGGTTATGACTGGAGAACCACAGTGATTTGGGTTTACCTCCACAAACACCTAACTGGCATTGTTACAACAAGAAAAATGAATAAATGAGCCACCACAGTCATAATGAGATGTCAACAGAGTTTGCACCACCTGGCATCCAGACACACACCACCAACTGTGAGAGGATTGGCTGGTTGCCATGAATCCCATTTGACAAGATGTATTCATAAATTTATCCCTGAATCTAGGATATCTTTTGACAGACTGGGTTGTTAAATCAGTGTTAAGGATGTCTGATAGTGTTGGAATTTTTAGCCCTTTTTAGCCTTGGGAGGTATGTTAAACTTGACTACAATTACAGGGTTAATCTTCAAATTTAAGTTGAACATACATTCTTTAATCCTAGGTTCTCATTTAAAATCTAATGTGCTGCAGTACAGAGCCAAAACAGTCATATATATTAGATAAAAGGCAGTCCATGCGATAGACAAAGAGTCCATATATACTGTTCCAGTATATATGGACTGCACTCTTGTGTTTTTTACACATTAATACATTTTCCAAAGTCATGAAATCACTTCTCTGTAGAAAGGTTGGGACATAGTCTTTTTGTAGAACCAACTCAAAAATAAGCTCTGCTCAAAATTTCTGTGGCATATTACCACTCAAAAGTATAGAGAGATATGATGCACACTTATCATGACAATGCTTCAGAATGCTCTGATACCACATATTTACTGGTGGCAGTGCTCACACCCTGGCCACAGCTGGTGAAAGTGGGTGTCCCTCTCTCCACTGATGTGAGATTCTGTCCCAAGACAGCAGGCTCAATGCTCAGCATGTAACTGTAGGTTTAGGAGTAAGCGCAGGAATAAAAAGAGATTAATTTCCATACCCAGCATGTGGGCTGGTGGGGTTTGCCTGCATATTACTGCTGTGCTGCCAGAATAATGCTCCTGTTCTACTGAATACATAAACAGATAATATTTGTTCCCAGCAGATGCCTTCAGGGGGGAAACAGACCCAGATGCTTAGATCAGTTGGCCAGCAGCGCAGCAGCTCACACCTCTGCCAGACAGCAGCAACAACAGACTAACCAGGAGACTAAACAGAACCACGTGCCATGTACAAAGTCTGCACCACAAAACAAAGGCTGCCTCTCAGTTATACAAATGAGAGCATTAGTACTCAAGAACTGTTTAACTATGCAGTCACGCTGTGTAGATTTGACTGAGTTTGTAACAACGATTCTTACACCTGAATAAGGTAATAACACTTTCATGAACATGAATGTGTTAATTTCATGTCACTTCATCCTGCCTGACATTGTATGCAACCATTAAAATAATGTTAATATCATTCTCAGTTGTCACTATTCTTATGGTCATTTTTCCTGTTGCTGTTTTTAATAGGTGTAGCCAGATTACTAGTTAGGGATGTCAGAAAATACTGTCTGTGGGTGTGACAGGGTGTCTCTCAGTTTCTGGCTTCTCCTCCCTCTTGCTGCTTTCTCTAGTAACAATGACAAAAGTGATGCTGATACTGAGTTAACCTATGTACCTGTGCTTTTTTTAAATTAATTTCTGTATTTTGTTCTTTATTTATTATTGACTACTGTCTATAGGCCAAATGAACCCATTGTGACATCAAAGCTTTACTTTATTTTACTCTAATACTATTTACATAACTCTAACTGGTAAATTGTCACTTGCACAACTAGCACAACACCAGAGACATTCACATTGTTGAACAAATTTAGAGGTGTGGGAGCTGATTTAGAGCTCTTAAAAATTGTTAAAATTGCATACTGCACGTTACCCTTGTACTTTCTTGCTATTTCATTTATAGAATCAGTTAGATTTCTTACTCAAGATCGAATTTCAAATCACAAAATTCAAATAAAGTCTCAAGTCACCTTTGTGTAGGTCTCAAGTTACAGTGAAGGAAGTAAAATTAAAGAACCAAATATTCTCTCTAAAGCAGTTACTTATCTTTTGTATTGTATGATACACCTGAGAGAGTTTCATGCTGATCCAAGCCTCAGTCAACTAAAACAGCCTGTGATTAAAATCAACAAGACTTTTATTTCCAGAAACTCAGATGTCTCGTTTCCAAGTGTGATCGAAATAAGGATCATATGAAAATTGCTTTAAGATGATATCCTGGTGGTCTTTCAGCTACAGTGTGGCCCACATATATACCACACTGATTTTTACAGGCCTTTAAAAAACTTTAAAACTATAAAATCAGGGGGAATCTTACTTTTTGGGAGGAACCTGGCCCACATTGACCCGGATACAGATGACCTTACGGGTCTGCATCCCCACTGAGCAAGAGGCCTCGTCACCATGTGCTCGGCTCACAGATGTGTTGGTGGCAGGAATGGAGGAGTCCTCTATGCACTGCCCCCAAGGGCTGGTTTGCCAATGGTACACAGTGCAGGGATGGTCATTGCAGTGCCTCACCTCCTGCAGGGCACTGATGTTGGGACAGAGGACCCCACCTGAAAAACAGTACAACAACAGTACAAGCCAAAGTCAATGTTGTAGCTGTTCAACAGGCAAAAAGAAAAATCAAATCAGCACTGATACAAAAAGTTGGGAAACTTGTTGGAAGTTGTGGCACATGCTAAAATTTGTAATAGACTCAGGACTTCATTAAGTAATTAGGCCTTAATTGACTAGGACTTGTACAGCAGGACAAGAGGGAATATAAGATGATGACAGTTTCAGAGATGATAAGTTCTCTGACTCTTAAAATCTTATGTTGACACTCAACAACAATTAGTTCCATCTGAAAGTGAAGCTAACTGATTTTTACAAAGCAGGGAAGGCTATGAAAAGTTATCAAAGTGTTTCCAGCGTAAAACGTCCACTGTCTGATATGTCATTAAGAAATGGCAGTGAAGGGGAGCTGTGGAAGAGGAGACAAGATCTGGGAGACCAAGAAAACTTTCAGATAAAATCTACTGGGTAGAAAGGCAAAGCAAAAGCCCCGAATGACTGTAAACTATGGAATATTATATAATTCAAAAAGGTGCACATGAAAACAGCATTTTGTATCTGTGACTACAGTTTTGTAGACTTGTATGTTTATGTTTTCTGCCTGCAAATTCTGCTTTGCAAGTCTGTGCATTAACAAGCATGCTGTGTGTACAAGACAGCTCAAGAATTTCTCAGAACTTGACGAGCTCTTCAAGGAGTATGTGAAAATTGTCTGTCACACATGTAGGGTTACTAAGTACTGTCTTACTGTCTCATTTGCACATGCCACAATTATTGTTTAATTTGATTCTATTGTTTAAGTTCATGAAGCAGAAAGTTTCTAATATCTGTTTCTAACTAAACTATAGTACAAAATTAGCCCAGGTGTGACCAGACATTTACAAACAGCTGTATCTATAACAACTCAATAGGTAAAGGGGGGACACTTTCTCTGTTAGAGCCCCAAAACAGTGAAGGTAACAGAATACAGGTTGGCTAGCTGAGAAGTGTTGGCTATCCATTGCTGTTCAAATCTTTCAGCTGAGCTATTGATTAACTTTGATTTTCCAATGCCTCGTTCAAAAACAAACAAGGCTGAGGCTGCATGAAAGATAAACCCATGGGTCTGTGGGGGCTGGCTGGCCGCAATGATTGATAAATATGAGATGACCCAGGGGGCAGAATATCTAACATAGAGCCAGAGGCCTGGATATGGACCCAGGTGGGGTACACACACCATGTGACCCACTTCATCACCAAACCTTGTCATTAGCAGCTGCCATCACCTTAGGAAAAGAGAACCTCTTCCCAAGGGGAGGGTCAGCTATTAACACCTTAGAAGGCATTGTACAACATCTTTCAGTCAGAAATGGAGCGTCTGAATCGGACAGAGGACAGCAGCTTGAACAGAAGACATGGCTGACCTCTGTGTAACAGCACAGGGGTAATGTCCTACGGAAGGTAATTTATAAAAGACATTATTGGATTTCATCAGGTCAGTCATTTATCAGGCCTGAAGCTCATTAACACAGAGAAGGACACACCATTATTGCTGCACTGGGTAATTTAACAGTTAACTGCTAAATATTACCAGTGCTACCAATTAAACTTAACGTGTTTGAAAAATTCCAGCTCAAATAGGTGAAATTAACTAGGTCCTTTTTGCTGCCCTGTAAACAATATTTCATCAGTCTACTCTACAACATCAGCATTATGTTCACATATTAACCACATATTAATATGTGAACATAATGTGTGGATAACAAAGTGATTTATCCAACACTGTCTTGTCAGGCAATAACCATTTATCATTTATCTTGACCTGAATAATCAGTTCATACAAGCACCAAAACACACGGCCTTGATACTTATATTAGTGTTCAGTGTAAGTGTGTGTGTTCTTATAGCTGATTGCAGTTTGTTACACTCATGCAAAACACTATAACTTCTGACATACTTCTGACATACATACATTTTTGTCTCTGCTACAGTTTATTACTATTTTACAGCAACAACTTAGTCATCCAATGTTAGTGTGAATGGTTGCTTGTCTCTATATGTCAGCCCTGTGATGGGCTGGCAATCCATACAGGATGTACCCACGCCTCTCACCCAATGTCAGCTGGGATAGGCTCCAGCCCCAGCCATTTACATAAGACAATGCGATTCGGTATTCGGTATTTTGACGCATATTGGCATCTGCCTTTTTTTTGGATCCGATGGCCGATAAGAGATCAATTTAAAACTGGGTTATTTTGGCTCTGATGCATCCGTGCCTCTCTGTCTGCAGTCACTACTCTATCTCCAGCATTGTCCCACCCACAGCACCATCTGATTGGTTACACGCAGAGCCACGGCACAGGTAACAGCCAATCAGTAGTGAAAACTGTGCATGCACAGTGCCCACACACACACGGCGAGAGAGGAGAAAAAGTTTTGCCGGGTGGAGAAACTCCGAGCTAAGAGATGCTGCTGACCATGGGAACTCCCTGCACTTTTTGTTTTTCATGTACACAAAAGTTAGACTTGGAGTTCCACAAGGGTCAGTGCTTGGACCAATCCTCTTCACTCTGTATATGCTTCCCTTGGGCAATATTATCAGGAAACACTCCATAAATTTCCATTGTTATGCAGATGATACACAGCTTTATCTGTCAATGGAACCTAATGAAACCAATCATCTAGCCAAACTCCAAGCTTGTCTTAGGGACATTAAAATCTGGATGACAAGCAACTTCTTACTACTAAACTCAGATAAAACTGAAATCATTATAATTGGTCCTGAACACATCAGAAACAAACTTTCTAATGATGTAGCTCCACTAGACGGCATTGCCCTGGCTCCCAGCTCCACTGTAAAGAATCTGGGAGTCACCTTTGATCAGGATTTGTCCTTTAACTTACACATAAAACAAACTTCTAGGACTGCCTTTTTTCATCTGCGTAACATCTCCAAAATTAGACATTTTCTGTCCCAAAAAGATGCAGAAAAACTAGTCCATGCATTTGTTACTTCTAGGCTGGACTACTGTAATTCATTATTATCAGGCTGCCCCAACAAGTCTCTAAAGACTCTGCAGCTGATTCAAAATGCTGCAGCACGACTACTGACAGGAACTAGGAAAAGAGATCATATTTCTCCTGTGTTAGCCTCTCTACATTGGCTCCCAGTCAAATCTAGAGTAGAATTCAAAATCCTCCTCCTCACATACAAAGCCCTTAATGGTCAGGCTCCATCTTACCTTAAAGATCTCATAGTCCCCTACAATCCCACCAGGACTCTGCGCTCCCAAAATGCTGGTTTACTGGTGGTTCCCAGAGTTTCCAGGAGTAGAATGGGAGGCAGAGCCTTCAGTTATCAGGCTCCTCTACTGTGGAACCTTCTCCCAGTTTCGGTCCGGGAGGCAGACACCCTCTGTACCTTTAAGAGTAGGCTTAAAACTTTCCTCTTTGATAAAGCTTATAGTTAGGGTTGGCTCAGGCTTGAACCATCCCTTAGTTATGCTGCTATAGGCCTAGACTGCCGGGAGATCTCCCATGATGCACTGAGCTCCTCTCTCTCTCTCTCTCTCTCTCTCTCTCTCTCTCTCTCTCTCTCTCTCTCTCCACCTCTCTCCACTCAATATGGATTCATATCCCATGTTACATGTTACTAACTCAGTATCTCCCCTTTCCTGTAGTATTGTGCTCTTCCGTCTCTCTCTCCTCTTCTGTCTCTCTCTGCAGGTATTTCTTCCTCTGGAGCTGTAGAGTCTGATCTGTGATGACAAGTCCCCTGCTGCTCCTACAACTCCACTCAACACCTGCTGCTAGAATTAGAAATTACTTATACTGCTATTAGTTGTATTGCTGTGTTAGCAGTTAATACTTTAATTATCACTACTATCACTACTACTGTTGTATTACTGGCCTCATCTTACATCTGATATGGAACCTGTGTTATGCTATGTTCTTCTTTCGCTATTCCCTACCCCCTCTCCCTCCTCTCCCCCTCTCTCTCCTTCTTAACCCAACCGGTCGAGGCAGATGGCCGCCCACCCTGAGTCCGGTTCTGCTCGAGGTTTCTGCCTCTTAAAAGGAAGTTTTTCCTTGCCACTGTCGCCTAGTGCTTGCTCTTGGTGGGATTTGTTGGGTCTCTCTCTGTAAATACCTATTTTAAAGAGTATGGTCTAGACCTGCTCTATATGAAAAGTGCCTTGAGATGACTGTTGTTGTGATATGGCGCTATATAAATAAAATTGAATTGAATTGAATTGAATTGAATTTTTGTTTGAACTCAAAACAAAGATAAGTGAAAGATAAAATAACATTTATAATAAAATAACAGTTATATTGAAATTTTGGAAAACTTTATTTACTGTAGAAAAAAAATTAAAAAAATGAAACTTTTTCATTTAACTTTATAAGACATGCTGCTGAGCCTGGGAGCTCCCTGAACTTTTTGTTAGAATTTTAAAACAAAGATGTTTATTGTCTAGGATAAAAAAAAAAACCTTTAACATGTTACAAATCTGAAAAGCTGCTTAATGAATATATGCTTAAAGGTATTTAAATGAAGTTAAGTGTAGGACTTTTTCTATTATTCAAAATTCTGACGCCATTTTTTTCACTTTTACTGCAGATGAATATCGGCTCCAAATATCGATGATTGGCCTCCTTGACTACAAGTAATCGGTATCGGTATCAGCCCTGAAAAAACCATATCGGTCTATCTCTAGTGACTTGATACTTCGTTCAGCACACACCTCGACCTGTCATTAACTTTGCTCTGTGGCTTGTCATCCATCTAATACTGCAGCAGTAACAGCAGTATCTGTTTCCAGAATGCTAGGAAAGTTGCACAGCATACATCCTGCATCTTGTTATGGCATGGATCTGAAGCCCAGCATGGAGGATGGAGAATGGAGTAGGAGAATCGATTCACATGGAAATCCATGTCTCTGCTACCATGTTGTGAATATGCCAAAGACAGCATGTCTCGCAATGTGGCCCTGAAGTCAGACGTCAAGAGCTGTTAAAATGATAGCAGGGGCATAAGAGATAAAATTCTGATCTGCTGCCAAGCCAGATGCTAACCATCTGTGCAGCCTCACATTTTTGCTCATAACGAGGTTTGGGAGAATGGGTCACTTCTCACAGTGTGACTGGCAGCCTGGAGGACTGGGCTTTAACTCAGAGACACTCGCCTCAGATCATTCGAAGCACCATTTAGATACCAAATACTGACCTTGAGGTTTGACACATTTAATACTGAAAATACTCAATACTACTACTAGTGTATGAAAGATGTTTTTCTATTCTAAAAGCACAGGGATTTGGCTAATTTTATTAGCAGATCGGTTGGAAGAGAGGTATATTTCTATTCCCCTCATGATATGGACACTACGTACTAAATTGCAAAAAATTTTGCTATTGCCTAAGAACATCAATGTACCGAAGACTGGATGCACCAACGACAGCAGGGAAGGACCTTAAACAGAGGTAAACACAAAATCCTTGTGAATTTTTAAAAGGCAAAAACATTGTACAATAAAGTTTGGCAATATGAGTAAAGAGATTGTGTATCAGTCGTGTGACAATTCTGCAGGTTTGTTATCCTTCCAGTCACTTCTTACCCTGCATCACAGTAACCCATGCCACAACCTTTGCAGTTGCTGCAAAGGAACACACAGAATAATTCATTTCACTTTGACATTATACTTGTATATCAGATATAAGAAGAAGAGGCAGATGAGATATGTAGTGAAAACTGGGAGTTGTACTACAAGCACCACAGTGGTATTAGACTGATTTATGGTAGGTTTGTGAGGGCAGATCTTTGTGGATGACATTTTAAGGATTAGAGGTAATATCTTCCTGTAAAACAACAATGATTGATTCAAAGGTCCATATGGGTCTGACTCAACCAATGTCCCTGATCCTGCTTTGTTTTCCTGGTACAAGACTCTGGAGTTCCTACCTTCTCCTGCATTATAGGCAAGGATGGAGCGAGCTCTGGTCTGCTTGCCCTCTGTGTTTTTTCCAGAGCAGGTATGGGAGCAGAGAGACCAGGGTGTCCAGGGGCTCAGGACACAGTCCTTTGAGCAAGGCACCTCGCAGATAACAGGCATGGGCAGGATGGCATCACGACAGAGCTGCCTCTCCACATATTTACCTGGTTGATGAAACAAAAGTGACAAGCAGAAACAAAGTATTAAAATGTTGTTTTTTTAACCCAAATAATTAAAAAAAATATATCACCATATTTCCATTAATAAGTCAACAAGAAGATTGAAACTATGAAGTCATGCAGGTGAACCCCCTTTCATGCATAAATCTGAAGCTGTGAATTAGATCTGTAAAATATCATATACATATTTCTGAACTTAGTCCTGTATAGAATGCTCAGAATAGGATAGTAGCAGATGAGTTCATAGTAATAGTGTTTTTTTTAGTACCTGCTGTTACTGTGATACTGGGATTTTCAAGTATCAATATAGTTTGTCAAGGTTTGGATGAAAGGACTTCACCTTGACTGGTTATAAGGACACTTCAAATTAATAGTGATTATTAAAAGAGCTGCTTATTGTACACACTACAGAATGAACCAAAACAAAATGTCCATGTCTTTTAAAGTGAATACTAAAATTTACAAGAGTGTGATGAACGTGAGTGAGGGTGGACAGCCTGAGACTAATAACCTTGACAGCTACACTGAGCAGAAACATTTTCATCTTGAAATGGTGGGAGGAAATAGTTGTATCTTACATAGGGACAACTGAGAGTGGAACTATAAATTTACACAAATATACATCATGAATCCTCATTGGAGACCGAGGATGCACAGCACTGACATTATATTTTGCAGTAGCTAAAAATAGATACACACATAGTTTGTATAGATTAAAAGGTAGGACAGCTGGAAGCAAGCTATATTGTGTCCGCATGGTCCAAAATGTGTTTGAGTGGTTTTTCAATTACTGCAATACATAAAATATAAATGCAAGTAAATAATAGAAAACCAAACAAAATTTAATAACTCCTCATATTAGAAGACATGTTGAAATGTTGTGCAAGTTGTAGGTGATGTTTGAAACAGTTGTTTAATATTTTGTAAAAATGAGAATGAGAAGTCATGTCTGTCCTGCAAATATGCTGCTTAACCCAGGATGTGGTTAGCCTAGCTTAGCATAAAGGCTGAGCACACAGTAACTCAGTTAACCTGACAATTTATCCATTTGCAAAATTAGAATGAATAACAAAGACTGGGTTCAAAAGGATATGAGACATAAGGTAGTTCAGTAATTGTCCATGATGGCCCTGGAGATGTGCTGTAACAAAATGTAATGATAAGTATAACAGGTGGTCTGGTGTTATGTTCCATCAAACAAACTGGACCAGCTGAAACATGGTTATATGTTCTGAACATGGATCTGCCAAAAAACAAAAAAATGCTGAGTGTCTGCTCTAAGTAAAGAAACGATGATGAAGAATGATGAAGAAGCATGATCAGCCATTCTGAGACTGTCCCGGCAAAAAACAAAAAAAACCCTGCATCAGTCTGATGATTTGATCTTTTGTCTGTCTGATTGTGCTTTGAATACTGCAGTGAGTTCCCTGAATAGTTTTCACTGACAAAACTGATACTGCTGTGATCAAAATGTGGTCAAAACCACATCTTCACCTGAACTGATACAAAAATGTACAATTTTAGACCTAATGAAGATCAGGTGAGCTCAGAAATTCTCTTTTTTTCTTTTGTCATTTCTGACATAATGTTGATCCAACAAGGATTAATTTAAATAATTTGTGTTTTGAAGTCAGTGTGCAGGTGTTACTCTTTTCCTGATTCTTATTTTTGGTCACCTAACTTGAACCAATATCAAACATAGAGATGGTAACATAGCCTTTTGAGTAATGAATGATTTTCAGGGTAAATGAAAGTCAAATCAAAATTGGCCTTGTAGAGTAACAGGAAGGAAAAGATTCAAAGAAAGACCATCTTCAATCCTGTTACACATGATACTCAAAATCACAGATCTGAGAGGCTGAAGTGAAATCAGTTCGCCCTGAGCTCAGCAAGCAATTGAAGCGATCAAAGGGACAATTTTCTTTTTAATATTACACACATTAGACAAATCAAACCTCTGTCTGAACCTGTGCTGATAGGAAATGTACCAAATGGAAGCTGACATCTCTATTCAATTCTGCTGCATCTGGAGGAGACTGCCTCTCATGCAGTCAGAGGTAATGGGTAGGAAAGGAAGACTAAATCCAAGATGACTGTGTGGAGCAGGCTGTGCCAATGTCATTTACCAATATGTCTCATTCAACAGGGTGCCATAAAAGGAAGCCCACATCTTTTTAGCTGAGTGCCTTTCAGAAGATGCAAGGAGGGGAAGGAAGAAAGAAAGATGGAGATGAGGTCACTTTGAGAACTTTTTATCACTGGGACTGAAAGCACTTACCTGTATGTGGGAAGAGTGGAAGAAGAAACCTTGGATAAATATGTGAGGGAGGGTTGCTCTTTCACTCCACAACCTATACTGATGCTAATTGAAATGTTTAGTTACTTTCTGTTTCTCCTAACACTTGAATTGTTTTCAAAATAACAAATAAATAAATAAAATAAAATTTAAAAAAAAGAAAGAAAGAAAAAGAAAAAAAGAAAGAAAAATTCTACAGCTGTTTGGTATTTTCCCAAGTGACATAAAATATATTCAGGTATAGACTCAGCTCTCCTGATAGTGGCACAATAGCTACTGTATAAAATCCAGAGCTAGCTTGGGAAATGTATTTAAAATCTGTCTGTGCTATGACTGTAATGTTCACCAAAATAACTGTGCTTAATATTTTATACACTGCAACATATTGGAAATAATAAGGTTCTGTAGAAAATGGGACTTTTCTCATAGCGAATAACATCGATCGTCTTGTTATTACACAATGTTCTGCTGAGGAACCTTTGGTCTTGACATTCATTTGGATGTTACTTTGTCACATACCACCCACCTAAATATTGTCACAAACCAAGCACACACCCTTCCAATGGCGTCAACACTCCCCAGTGTCAGGGGCTGTCAGGGGCCCACAAAAACTGTTCAGAAATGTCTTGAAGAACACAACAAACCCAGCATCTGTGGGATGATCCAGACCAAGTCAGATCCATGGAGGCCCAATCCAGCAACCCACAGGACCCAAAGGATCTGCTGCCAATGTCATGGGTACCAGACACTACAGGAGATCTTCAGAGATCCCATGTCCAAGCCCCAACAGGCCAGAGATGTTTTGCCAGTATGAGGGGGATCTATGCAATATTAGGCAGGTACTGAATCACATTGTAATCTGGGGAGTTTAGAGCCCCAGTCAACAACTTTGGCACTTTGTTGTGTTCCTCGAGACATTTCTGAGCAGTTTTTGTAGTGTGGTGGGAACATAATCCTGCTGGGGGAGACCCCCTGACATTGGAGATGTTGTTGCCATTGGAGGGGTGTGTGCTTGGTTTGTGACAATATTTAGTGTTATAACGAGGTGATTGATGTTATTCACTTCATCCACCAGTGGTCATAATGTTATGGCTGTCTGGTGTAAATAAAAGCAGTCTTAATGTGACGAGAAGGGGAAACAAAATTAGCAACAAGGAGCCAGGTTGTAGGTGGCCAGAGGAATAAAGAGTTTAGTGTGTGATAGAGGGTAGAGATCGCTGAAGGCCAGAGGTGAAGACAGATGTTAGCATGTGATGAAAACTAGAAATGAGAAATGGAGACCCCGAGGAAGTGATAGAGCCAGCAGAACAAGAGACATGGGTTGAATTTTTACATCACGCAATAAGAAATTAAAGCACAGCAAAAATGTGATGAGGTAACAAGCTGACTGAGAGACAGAATAAGGCCAGCATCACAAAAGGACAGCAGGGAAAATTTCCAACAGCACAGAATAGGAAAACAGAGAAGAAAACTGAGATGGCTAACTACCTGTGAAGAGCTTACCTGATAGTGGACCTACTGTGGAATCTTAGGAAGTCACAGAATCAATCATAATCTGATAACTCTGTTGTAAATACAAGGCTAATACATCTATTAACCTTATGTAATGTTGCTTATATGGTTTTAAAATGAACCAAAAGTAACAGCTCTGGTGCTTATTCGTCCAACACACAGATTCTCTCCAAGACAGCTCTTTAAAATCTTCCATCAATCATTTGGTAACATTAGAATTGTGAATGGAGGGAACTGAGAGTCTAGGAGAATGAAAGTGATGGAGATCAGAAATTTATTGCCAGTGTTAACCCCATAGAGGCAGAACAAGGCAGAACATGAGTCCTGCCACTGAGAGTGAAGTAGCATGGTTGTGTTGGCTGATCATTACAGCAGAAGCAGTTTCTGAACAGAAGACTTTCTGAAGGCCATTAAAAAAACCTAGAGCAAGATGTAGAATAATACATACGTCTTACACACATACATATACAATAAAAAATAATGTAAAATAATGTAAAAATGTATTTTAATGTAAAACACAATAAAAATGTAAAATAATGTAAATGTAAAAAAAATAATGTAATGTAAATAATGTAAAATGTTCTAATGAATATTTTTACTTTGATCATGTGAAATATGAGTGAGAAAGAGAGTAGAGATAATTAGTTGTAGTGCACAAGTCAGCTTGAGATGAGG
Organism: Lates calcarifer; assembly: GCF_001640805.2. Taxonomy (NCBI): domain Eukaryota; kingdom Metazoa; phylum Chordata; class Actinopteri; family Centropomidae; genus Lates; species Lates calcarifer. Next base: position 1,270,480 of record NC_066835.1, read on the forward strand.
AAGAAAGTAACAACATGGTGCAGCCTGTGAATATAGACCTTGATGAGTATGGAAACAATCCCCATCTTTCTCTCTGTCTTTCTCCCTGGAGACCTCATTAGCTACTCTGTTACAGTTTAAGAATATACCCATAGTAGCATTATCCCTTCCCCCACAACGTTTTTACTATTTATGATATGCGCGCGTGTGTGTGTGTACAAAAAAGGAACAGAAACATGAAGATGTGGGCTCATGGTGTAGTGTATAATTTGTAAATAGGTATGTGATGTAAAAACAGTGTAGTGACTCTAAGGAAAGAGTACTGCAATAAGCTAATGATTTTAAAGAAATATAGTGTGGGAATGGTATTATCAATATTTGCTGTATGATTCAAAGAAAGCATGTGATAAAAGTGTGTTATAGGCCACCATGTCAGAAGAGATGTTAGTGTTCACTGAATGCAATGCACACTTTGTGTAATCCATATTAAAGTGTAAAAAAGACATTTTTTTTAAATGATACAAGGAAGAATTAAGAAATAATGGTGTAAAAATAAAAGGTAACTTAGTTTTTAAAAAATACAACCAGGACAGGCCAGAACATAACAGTGTATAGCAGAGACTGAATAGGCCAAAAAAGAACAGGGCATACCCTGGCATGACCCTGTAAACTGGAGTGTGGCCAGAAAGTATGCCCAGGTACTTTCCAGAGACAGTAGCATATTTGGTGATAAGCTAATGGTGTAATTGGATGAGGTGACCAAGGATGGACATTTAGACAAACCAATGTTTTAATGGTGTATATTTAACAAACCAATAAAATGACCAGATAGGCATGGAAAGCCATAGCCAAAACTGTATAAAAAGAGGGACATGAGCCAGTAGAGCTCAGAGCTCTTCAGGTGTATCATATATACACTTTGAACTGTTCTCAGGTTTCTTTGTCGACAAATAAACTCTACTGCCTTGGACACCAACACCTCCTGTTTTTGAGCACCAGAATTAGGCTGAAGATTTCTGATCGTGGCCCAGTGGTTTGGGACCCTAAGGCCAATCCACATCAATAGCAAGAAACATCCTAAAAAGGCCACAGCTTATGGACTTAGTAAATGGACTTGTACTTATATAGCGCTTTTCTAGTCGTATTGATCACTCAAAGCGCTTTACACTACATGTCACATTCACCCATTCACACACACATTCATACAGCACTTCCTCTATTCTACAAAATGCTCTAACACATGCACACCCATTCAGACACCGATGATACACACATCAGGGGCAGCGTGGGGTTCAGTATCTTGCCCAAGGATGCTTCGGCACGGACTGGAGAAGCCGGGGATCAAACCGCTGACCTTCCGATTAGTGGGCGGCTGTGGCTCAGGAGGTAGAGTGGGTCGCCCACTAATATCATATATCAGGGGTAGATGCTTTTAACTAGAGGGTGCTTAACGATGCTAACATTAGCACCTTGCTGGCGTTCTATTTTCATTGCAAATGACTCAAACTCTATTGAATTGCTAGTCTGGATATTACATATATTACATATAGAACACTGTCATACATGATACCCCTGAAAAAAACAAAAGAAATCTCCCAAGATGTTGTGCTCCCTGCAATTCTGCAGTTTTTTTTATAGTAAATGTTTGCTTTTTCACAGGCTGCCTCAGAGAGTCTGCATTTAGCTTTCCTCTGATTTGGGTGAACTATAGGTTCTCACAAACGAACAGTAATCAAACAGTAAAATATATTCCACAATCCCAGTTCTTTCCTGTTCCCACCTTCCCAAAAGACAAGAAACATGTTAATTAAACAAGTTAGGTTAAAAAACGAACAAGTTCATTAAAAAACATTAATTATACAAGTTCGCAATGACATTCCTTTCACTGCTTCTAGCAGAAGCTCTGAAAGTTTGAAGGCCACTCAAAAGTCCAGCAGATTTAACTTTTAATTGGACCGAGTGGCATATGACATATAATGCAGAGTAAAGGCTGGTAGATATTGCTTACTATCCCAGCCACTTTTTACAGTGTAATCTTACTCCAGCATCCAGCTTCAGGGGGAAACATGTCCAACCCATCCTTTCAATAGTTTTGCGATGAAAAAATACATATATTTTTTAAACTAGGTCAGAGTGAGCGATGCATGTGACATCCCACAGACAGTAATAAAGTTAGGCTGCTGCACAGCAGTGGCCTTTAAAAACAGCCAGTAACCCCTGCACTAATATCTAATATTAGACATTTTTGTTATAACTGATATTTTTTCTGACATGTGACATATATCTTTAACTACTCTTATTAAAACTTACTCTGGATTGCCAGCAGTGTCAGCCTGGCTATGCACAGTGCTGTTGCTATGTGAGTTCAGACAATGGGAAAATTTGGACCCACATCAAATAAAAAAATAAAATAAAATAAAAAGTGAGTGTGAAGAGAAACCCTGTGACTAAGTGTCTGAATACCACAAACCTGAAGAGCCACACAAGCTTCACCACTGATGTAACAGAAACTGACATAACTTCACAAAGATAAATAATGTTACTTTACTTTTACAGCCATGTTGAGCTAAATACTGAAGGCAGTGGTATAACAGGGTGTATTAGCATCTCACAACAGTGGGATACTTTTTACTTCAGATGAGCTTTAGAATGTTTGCAGTACTGACTAACAAGCTCATTTGTGGTAGTTGTTTAGAAATATATTAAAAATAAAAAGGCTAAAACTAACACTGACTTTATTTTAGGACTAAGACTAAATCTAAAAACAGCTGACCTGGTGCTTCACATTCTCTTCCAACACAGTTTTAGCCAGTTGCCTGTGCTGGAACCCAGGCGAAAACAGCTACATGCACATACACACGCACAGGAACACAATTTAATTGATTAGAATAGCACAAACAATAGAGTGATATTTTCCTACAACAAATACAGCAATTACATTAGTGGGCAGTGACCCAAGGCTATAGGGCCCATTAACAGTCCAAAGGGAAGGGGGTAGGAAGAATGGTAATCATCCCTCCACTAGAGTCCAGAGACTTGAAGAATCAATCCATCCATTATTTATACCACTTATCCCTAAGGGTCAGGGGCAAATTCGCCAAAATATGAACAAATAACAAATACAGATTAAAATTAATAAAATTGTTACCTGTGGCGTAATTCACTTAAACCTTGGCAACATTATACTTCCTGTTTACACCCTACAAAGCATCATGGGAACTGTACCGCCAAACCTTAGAGCATGATTATCCCCCAGGTAGAAGTAGGACAAGGAATAACCATGAGAATGACAACATGTCAAAATTTTTCATGCCACATCAATATTCTTGTAAGTGTCAGAACTTTGATTGGGGTTGATAGGAGGTTTTGGGGGATTGCATCTGTCTCGGTTTAATCTGAAAGGAGCCCCACAGTGTTTATGTTAACGATCTTCTCCCAGAGTTAGAGGGCTGCTTTGTTTCATGTTTCATGTGTCCACTCACCATCACTGTTGATACACTGCACTTGAGGGATCTGGGTTCCTGGTCCACATTTCTCATCATCAGGGACACATTCCTCCAGTTTAATCACCAGCCAGTCATAGCAGCTGGGGTCTTCACACGGTATTGCCTCCACCAGGTGGGGGCAGTTCCCTGTCCAGCCCATTAGCTCACTGACAATTTTCCTCTTCCTCAGTTTGAAGCCTGTCAGAGAACAAGAGGAACCTAATGAAGTAAATGAACACTCATCAGCCACAGCACCCCCTTGTGATCTGCTGAGCAAAAACTTGATGCAATTTGAACATATCTAATGTGCAACTATAAGTACATTAACTTCACTCTGTGGTCACATTGTGCCTTTGATGATAATTGTGATATTGCATTTAATGGAACAGTCGATTAAGGCTGACGTTGACAGAAGTTCCAAGAGGAACTCCACCTAATGACTGATTTTATTTTCCTCTCATTACACTGGCTTTTATCAGAAGTGACTAATGCATTCAGGAATCATATAATTCAGTTGGGGTTTGTTCTCATGTGTGTGTCGTCTCCTCTGCTCAAGGGCATGGGATTCCATGACCCAGGTTCTGGTCAAGGTCATTCATCCTCTAATCCACACTCCTGCTCCAGCCTGATAAGGCAGCAGAGCCCTGGAGTGCCTGCAGGACTCAGGTAGAGGCCCCGTTTTCTATTTATTTTTTTTCTCTTTCCCCCTCAAAAACCTTTATTTAATCAGGCAGAACATGTTCTGCCATGTGTCTAGACCCACTGACAGAGGTTTTATCTGAGAGGGGGAGGGTTTGTATGAAGGAAGATGAGATTTGGGGTACACAGAATTCAATTCTATTCTATCAGTGATCACTTACTTGCTATCTGCAGGGTGAGTAATAAATGACAAGCATACAAGATAGCAGATAGCTTCATTTTGACTGAGGACACATATACATGGAAACAACCATATTTGATTACCTATTGTGTCCATGATATCAGCTTAGGATAGTATGGCAAGACAATGTTGAGAGTAGAGGTAAAAACCTAAAATCACTATGACTAACTCAAAAGTACGTTGTTAGAGTCCATCAAAAATATTGCTTAAATCCAAATCCTGATTAGAGAGAGCACGGTCTTCAAATCTCTAGAGCCACAACTTTAATCTTAACTCATTCGTAACTGTGTCCTTCCATGATGGATTTTGACCATTTGATTTTTAATGGCAAATGTCACAAAATATTGTCAGGTGTGTCAAATAAACACTCACTTCACAAGTTGGCCAAAATATGACATAAAAGTGTTGGATAATGTCTGGATAATGTGGCTTCTTGAGTGCTGGTGTTTGTATTATTTATGCTCAATGGATGGTTGGAAGTATACAGCCTAAACGTTGTTGGCTTCAAAACATGTTTCTGACTGTCGACTGGAGTGGTCCAGCCAAAGCCCAGACTTAAACCCCATAGAAGATCTGTAGAAAGATCTGAATGTGGAAGTTCATAGATGCTTCCCATCCAATCCATCAGAGCTTGAGAGGATCTGCCCACACTGCCAGGACCCAGGTGTGCAAAGCTTGTAGAGACAAGAATATTCAAGGCTGCAATTGCTGCCAAAGGAGCATCTATGAAGTACTCAATACTTTTGTACCTGAAACAGAGGCGGTCCTGGCTAGATTTGCGCCCCGGGCGAACCATCCCGAACAAAGAAAAAACAAGATCAATAAATAAAATACAGTATATAAATTGCACATGCTTGAAAAATCACTGAAGAAAGCAAAAAAAGGCAACTCTATATATAATCTTAAATACAAAAAATGTAACAAGTAAACAAATTTACGTAGATGATTTTTTTTTTTTCTTTTTTTTTTTAAATTTTTCACATAACCCAATCAATTACGTGTAGGCATATGGATCTATGTTAATTATGAAATACAATTTATTTGGAAGCAGTTTGTGTTGTGTGGCCTGGCATCACTCTATCCCTCGCCCCGCTCCCCCTTGCCTCTTTGGACACACACAACCTATATGACTCTCAGCAGCAAGTTGACACTAACTTGACATGGAAATGAGCAGTAGTCTAAAGAACTGGCGAGTTTTGTTTTGAGTTTAGTTTTTTGTTTTGTTTTGTCGTGCGCCCTCACATGGATTGCGCCCTGGGCGGTCGCCCACATTGCCCATAGCAAAAACCAGCCCTGAACTGAAAGATTGTAGATTTTGATTTTTATACATGAGTTTGTGTTGTCTTTATACAGTGAACAGTAGATGACAACATGAACAGAGGTGGCTTGGTGAGGAAAGGAGTGAGTGGGAACGGATCCATCATTAAGATACACAGAAAAGAATTTCTGGTAATCCATTTAATTTGAGGTAGTTCATTATAGCAGAGTAAACATGCATTAGTTGTGACACCAATTAATGCATGTAGATAATTATGGGCTGAAGCAGCAACTGTATCAACTCTGCTGATGGACTAGCACAATGTGCCATAACAGCCAACGAAAAGGAAGAGCAGATGATGATGCTTTTGCTCCCACTTCAGTCATACCTTTCTCTAGTGTTATCACAAGCTAAGATTTTGATACTAATATTAAAGTTAATATCTAACTGATGAATACTAAAATGATACTAAGGAGGAAAACCAGAAATTGATTCCATGATATCACAGAATAAGAATGTGAAATGAGTGAACTTAAATATATCTCTATTTGACCTGAATATATTTGTGGGCAATACACCGATTAGCCATAACATTATGACCACCTGTCTAATAATGAGGGTGTCCCTATATTGCTGCCAACAGCCCTGACCCATCGAGGCATGGACTCCACTAGACCTCTGAGGGTGTCTTGTGCTATCTGGCATCAGGCCATCAGTAGCAGGTCCTTTAAGTCCTGTAAATTGTGAGGTGGGGCCTCCATGGACAGATTAGATTACTATTTTGTTTCTCATTTTGTCATGAAATGGCACTAGTGCTTCTGCCAAGTTTCAGAAGTATGACATACCCATAGATTTCCATAAACAACTTTATGACCTAATGGCATTATAATTCTCAAAGTGAGCTCTTACCTTTCTTGGCTGCCTGGTCTTGACAGTTTTCATAGGTGCAGGGTCCCCAGGCACCCCACGAAGACACTTCACATTCTACAGGACAGTTAATGTGGCAGAGCTGGGTGGTGTTTGGGGGGATGCCCAGACACAGATCACTGTCCACTGGTCGCAATGCTATGGAGACACAGACAGTATCAATGGCACAATGTAAGAATGATTAAAAGTTTTAGTTTTCATTACAACAAATTTGTAACATGATACAGAAGATGAACAGAAACACTAGGGACATTAAACAAACAGGTGTACTGGACATTTGCAGTCACAGCTAACTTTAGGACAAGATTAATAAGTACTTTATTGGTCACAATGATATATATGTGGTTAAGGTTGTGGAATGGTCATGGATCAAAGAAACAACACTGACCCTGTTTCATCATATAGGAAGCAAACAGTGGGTTCCTGCGTGAAAGTCCTGTGTTTAGTCGACACATCCATCAACATCAACCTAGATACTGTGTATACACACACACACACACACACATACTTAGGTCGTCAGGCTGATGAATCATTCTCAGTGTGTCACAACAGGACTAAGCCTCATCCACATGCAAATTCACTTTGCTTGGCCACAGGTATGTCTTTTAATAGTGTCACTTAAATGTGTGCATGTGACATGCCCTTGAGTGTTCATGTAACACAAGAGTAGGTGGATTCATCTACATCTATACCTTAAATGTTTTTTTTCTATATACTTTGATGTATATTTTTTGTCTGTTTGTTGCTAATTACATGTTATAATAGGCTGAATTGGTTGATATATGTTTTTGGGATTAGGATCTGGAATCCAGTGGCAGTGTCCTGTGGATTCCTGCAGAACAGGAGAACTAACATTTCACCAGGGGAGTGAATTACACTATAGCTCTTTTTTTTCTTTTTTTTACCATCAAACAGGTCACTTTACACACAAGACTATTGATTAAACCAAAATAAAACAAAAACAAGTGTAGCAACAGTCATATGCATAGTAAGAAGGTACAAAGAAGATACAAGAATGATGTACCAGGGAGGATAGACTTCCACTGTTGTTTTCAAGCTGAGGCAAAACAAACAAAGATTACTTAGGTTATGTGTTATGTTAGCTGCAGTGAAGCTAACAGGCAGAGCAGATGAGACAGTTTCTCAAAGCTAACACAGTAGCTGAGGACAGTGATACTCAAAGCTCTCCTCCTTGTCTGACTAACACTACACCAAGAACAAACAGGACAAAACAGTACTGATACTGCTTTACTGGCTCTCTCATAGACTTCTTTTTAAATTTATATTTTTCTTTCCATCTTTCTCGTTCCCACAGCCCCTTTATACCCTCCTAGCTCCTGTGCACAAACACAAATGCCATGATTGGCTGGAATGGATCGTACCTATCCACTTCATTTATATCCCAGTTCTAAATCCAGGGCTGTGTAGAAACACAGGAATTTCAGCTCACACACAGAAGGGGCAGCTAGTAGACTATGAGGAGATATTCATTGAATTTGAATAAAAGTGCATTAGATTGTAAATGCTAACCCTACCTTTAATTGAGAAACATCAAAAAGAAACTGATTGTTGTATTCAGATTTTGGCATAAAGGGACTGGCAATAAAAGTCACAGGACTGCAAAATCAAAATGTACAAAATTCTCAACATATTAAACTTTAAAAGCTATATACCTCTGGCTGCAGACATGTGGTGTCACATGCTCTTATACTGCCATTCTGAACTGTCAGAACATTATTATTTTCCTGCTTTCTGCACCCTGCCTTCTATTTCATGAGTCATTCTGTCACACCCCACTGTGGCTAGCACAGCTATGTAAAGGGTCTAAGGGCTGTAATGTGACTGGCTGAGAAGACAGTAATTAATCACCATATTACTCCAAATATTCCACCTCATCTTCACCTTTGATGCACTTTGCATTGCCTCTATACAAAGTGTGCTTAGATATGATTCCATTGACCATGAATACCTAGAACATCGCAATCATCTATGTGATTACTATTTTAGCAGCACTTTGTCATAACATAGACACCCTAACCCTGAAAAAGCAGCTAAAATATTCAAAGCATTCACAAAATACCATCATTCCAGTTTATACTCATACTTACTCATAAATACAGGCCATGCTATCAACGAAGCAAACAGTGTGTCAGTAATACAAGTTCCTTTGATACAGACATTGCCTGAAGCTCTACACTGTAACATAAGTAACAAAAATAGTAATAATTGGGGAGATAAATTAAAATAAAAAGGAAATAAAACCTCTAACTCCCTCCCATCCCACTCCACCCATCAAAGTGCTACTTAGTGTTGGCAGATATTACTGGTCCTACATCTTGTTTCAAATATGATCAGTTTCCAAGTCTTTTTGAATTCCTCCAATCTGTCATGAAGGGTGTATCGAATCCTCTCCAGGTGTAAAGTATCAGTCAAGGCAGTCACCCATGTTTTAAAAAACTTTTGAAAAGAATGCAAATTTTGCTGTCTAGAATTCTTCTAACTTGGGACATAGTGTGAAGTAAATCTGCATCTGCTTGGTTACATTTTCCACAGATGGTGACATTTCTGGATTTTATGTAACTTTACCCTTGAATAATGTAACCTAAGCAGAAGTCCTGTAAGCAGGACTTTAAACTGGATCAAGCTGTGTCTACCGTTCAGAGAGCAAATGTTGACTTCAGACTTTCCTTCCAGGTGTCTTGTGCTATTCCCATACCCAGTTCCTTTTCCCACCCTTTTTTTATGCATTCCATATTCACATGGTCCTGCAATAGATGGTATATAAATGAAACTGTATTTCTTTCCACTGTGCAGTCTCTGAGACACCTGTCTAGTCTGTCAGGTGTGGCATTTTCAAAATAATCCAGGTGGGTCTTTACAAAGTGTCTGATCTGGTGGTATCTAAAAAATGCATTTTTTGAGAGTCCATGTAATTGCCCTGTAATTGCTGAAATTATGCAAATGTGCCTTCCATCAATCAAAGCCCATTTGCTGCCCAATGGTACCGCAAAAAATCTGGGAGGGCTAGCCCACCCTTTGTTTTACGTTTGCACAGATGCAGCTTTCTGATCCTATGGCTTTTATAATTAAGAATTATAGAGTCTAGTTTTTTAAAGTAGGTTTTACAGAGAAATATGGGTAGATTTTGAAAGAGATATAGTAACTGAGGGAGACAGACCATTTTAACTGCATTTACCTATCAAAGAGATAGGAAGAGTTTTCCAGAACTCTAGTTTATTTTTAAACTTATTCAATTCAAATAACCCATTATATCTATTTTTGTAATTTTCACCCCAAGTATGTAATTTTTTTTTTAATTTTTTTTCCTGTGCTAATGTGAATGGGGTCCACTCCAACACACTTGGGTCATTGCATTGCACTGGCATTAATTCGATTTTCCCCCAGTTCACCCTGTATCCCAAAAAAGAGCTAAATAATTTGATTGTCTCCAATAAAACAGGCATTGAGGTTTGTGGCTCATCAAAATATCATCCACATACAGTGATATTTTATTTGAGGTGTAATCTGTGTCATAACCATGAATCTCCTTATTAGCACGAATTGTCGCAGCCAAGGTTTCTACCGCAAGTGTAAACAGCAAGGGGCTAAGAGGGCACCCCTGTCTGGTGCCTCTGTACAGGTTAATTGTGTCTGAAATTGTCTGACTGGTGTGGATTCTAGCATTAGGGTTTGAGTAAAGTAATCTATCTGTGAGATAAATCTTGTTTCAATTATAATAGGGAAGCTCTACACAATCAAAAGCCTTTTCGGCATCCACATTCAAAATGAGTAAGTCTTCCTTCGGGTGTCTGGGGGAATGCAGAATATTGAAGAGGCATCTAAAGTTATGAAACAAGTGTCTGTTTTGGATAAGCCCAGTTTGATCGGGGGGTATCAGTTTGGTTACAAGAGGACTGAGTCTTGAAGCTAGAGTTTTAGCCAAGATTTGATCAGAATTTAATAGCGCTACTGGTCTATAGGAGCCCACCTGCTCTAAGTCCCTTCCCTTTTTTTGGTATAGGCGTTATAGTAGCCTCATTCATTGTCAGAGGTAGTTTGCCAACTTCCAAGGCCTTCCTGTACATCCTAATTAGAAATGGAGTTATTACATTGCCAAACTTCTTATAAAACTCACTGCACATCTCTCCCGCACATGTGCCTGAGAGCTGTACATACCTTCATTGTATTGACAAAATGTGTTGTTAATATCGCTTCGTGAAGTAACAGGGATGCCAGGATCTGATTTTATCTTGTGAATAGTCCTATCACTTTCTCTTTTCTGCAGCTGTATTGCCAACAGTCTATGTGGTTTATCCCCAAATTTTAAAAAAAGTCTGTTTAGAATTTTTTTCAGAGTACTTTATTGACCTGATATTTGAGGACTGAAATTTTACTGTGTTTCTCTGCAGAGGGTTGGGCGGTGTTTTCTGCATCTAATCTTCATATCTGTTCCCCTAAGTATACCTGCTTTTGATTGTTACGTTTTTTTGTGAAGACTGATATTAAATGCATCCTCTTAGATATGTTTTGAAAGTCTCCCATAAAAGAATTGGCAAAATTGTTGTGTCTCGTCAGATTTGTTGATTTGGTTCAGAATGTCTATCAAGTTTGCATCATTTCAGTTGTAACTGTGTTTCCCTGTCCTTTTTGTCACTTCCTGTTTTATTTTGGTAGTGTTAACAAATGCCTTTGTCTGTTTCCTTTTGGTTTGATTGTTGACTCCGCCTTGATTTTTTCCACCTGGTGTTCCCCGCCACCTGTATTTAGTCAGCCTATCTCCTGAACTCAGTGCCAGTTTGTCTTGAGTTTTTTGACTGAGAGAACCAGCGTTAACCCTAGCTTTGTTCATTTCCTCATGTATGACTATTGCTCGTCTTTTTGAAAATTCCCTTTTGCTTGACCCCTTGGATTTGTTTGCCACTCGCTGAAATTACTTGTCTACCTAACCCTGGACTGAAATAAACTAAGGCTGTGCAACCGGAACTGTCTGGATTTGTGCTTTTGGGTCCAGACCTTGTGCCGAGGCCTAACAAAAATAATATCTTTATCATTTGCCTCAAAGAATAATCTGAGTCTCTAAGTATTCACAGAACTATTTTCTTGTCAGCAGCTGGGGATCAAGCCTCCATGATCTAAAATTCTTGCTCACCTCAAGCAGTCTCAGTGAGACAGAAATCAGACAGTGGTCTGAGATTATTATGTTGTGGTATTTAACATTCTCAACTCCAGACAGAAGTTTGCTATCCTGCAAGAAGAAATCTTTTCTAGAATATACATTATGGGCTCAAGAGTGAAACAAATATTCTCTACCTGTTGAATTCAAGATTCTCCACAAATCTACTAAATTGGTATTCTTGATATATGAGTTCAGAAAATTAGAAGCATTAAATTGAGCTAATCTCTGATTTGATGATCTGTCCAGATAGGTATCTATGGCCAAACTGAAATCGCCACCAATAATCAATTTTTTATTAGATGTCTGGGATCAGGGCTAAAAGTTTTCCTAAAAAATTCTGGATCATCCCAGTTTGATCAATATACATTCAGTAATTGGAATGGAATGTATCTCACCTGCAACTAAGATATATCTCCCTTCTTTATCTGCTATGGTAGATTTATGTAAAAAGGGAACATTTTTACTTACTTAATTACTATGGCCTATTTGGTTTGTTTTTCAGATGTGTCTCTTGTTAAAAAAAAAACAAAAAAACACAGCTGCTTGCATCTGTCTCAAGTGAGATAGTATCTTTCACATTTTACTGGCTAATTATTACATTTACATTACATGAGCAAACAGTTAAATTTCCCCCCATTCACAGGTCTCTCTGGACTATGTTAGCTTTTGTAGCCATGATGACAGATCATTCCCCAAGTGAAATTCCTGATATAGTATCTTTACCTATTTTGTGTTGTGATCTAAGTAGCACTTTTGCCCATCCTACCCATAAGCCCATAACCAAAAGAACAAACATCTCTCCCTGAACCATCTCCAAGTCAAAAAACTGGAAGTGGGGCCAGCCCTCCTTCACAGACAGATTTTTGGCCATTTCCTTTCCCCACTTTAATTCCAGCCACTCTGAAGTTTGGTCATTTTGAGGGGCCTTCCAAATAGTAAATGGTAAATGGACTGAACTTATATAGAGCTTTTCTAGTCGGATTGACTACTCAAGCGCTTCACACTACATGTCACATTCACCCATTCACACATACATTCATACAGCACTTATTCTATACATGTACGTGTAAGTTCTCTCTAATGCATTCACACACCAATGACACATCGGGGGCAATTTGGGGTTCAGTATCTTGCCCAAGGATACTTCGGCATGTGGACTGGAGGAGCAACCCAGTCTCACGGCAGTTTGTGAAATAGTCACAATATGTAATCTATTGATTCGTGCCCACGAACACAAATTTTCCTTTTTTTTGTGCCTCTTAGCATGATTTTCAGACTAATGTATTTCAATTGGAAATAACATTCCTGTCCTCGCCACGTATTTTATTTCGGTCACTCTGGAAACTGTTTTAAGTGTCTGTCACGTATTTTTATGTATGTTTACATTTGTAGATTCCAATGCTGTTCTCTATCTTACGTTTCCGTGATTTGTATCATCGATGATTTAATATTTAATATTCAATACTATGCCACCAAACTCTTGAAAATATAAATTTCCATTAGTCATTTCCCATGTTACAGTCATGGGTTATCAAACGCCATTTGTTAATAGAGACGGTAGTTGACTGTGGCAGACCAGAGGCAATTCGAAATGGTATGTAGCCCATCGACGGCCAACACAATATGGAACGCACCACATCTACCCACAACACAGTGATAGCCCGTGACTGTAACATGTGAAATGGTTAAAGGAAATTTAGATTTCCACGCTGCAGAGTCCTCAGTGACAGAAAAAAAAATGTGGTGAGGACATGAAAGTAATTTCCCATTTTTTGAAATACATTAGTCTGAAAGTCGTGCTGAGAGGCACCAAAAAAATGGAAAATTTATGTCCAGTGGGCACTAATCAATAGATCACATTTCGTGACCATTTCACAGACTGCCATGAGACAGTTTGGGAGGAACCGGGGATCAAACCACCGATCTTCTGGTTGGTGGGTGACCTCCTGCACAAAAAGTCAGGACATTCCATCTGATAGCTGTTGAGATATTTCACTCTGGATCATAGTGGTGCACCAACTAGTAACCATCATGAGAGTCACGTTATTAACATGGCTAAATGTTTGGACAGGGCAGGCAATTCTGCTTGGTTTCGCCACTGCATCTGGATGACTGGTTGATTACTTTAATTCCAACATGCCCATGTGTTGTCACTCTAACTGAACAATCAGACATTTCTTCTCAAAAGCTTCTCACATGATCAGTTAACATCTTTTGGAGTAAAACAGCCTCTTTGTTTCCCTCCCACCTTGTCCAGTCTGAGCAGCTCTCCATAACCATAACAAAGGCTGATTAATGGAATCTCCACACAGACTGTCCTTGCAAGGACAGTCTGGTAACTGTGCCAGATGGTCTAGTTTTCTCTCTCTCTCTCTCTCAGAGGCTACTGTCATGTACTGCCACATGCCAAATGGCATCAGTAAACTTACTTCCAGTTCCTTTCCAACTGAGGATTCAAGGCGTCACAGTGGCACAACTGTTACATAGAATGTCACTTATGAAAAATCATACTCCATTCGAGAATGGAGCATAATAACCAAGGATGTTGCAAGTGCCAATCTCTGCATGACTGTGGCAGAATTTCAGAACTGAATAAATCCTTCACTTTGTGAGTAAATCAAATCAAGAACAAGCAGGGATATAGGATGGTAGTTGCTTCCGGTAATCAGACTGGGAATGATCATCGTCAGACTATCCTACCACAGTCACTCTGGGATTTGCTGATCATTCTTGAAAGCAAATAATAAAATTCAACTCAACTTAACTGGGCAATGGATTCACTCCACACAGACACTTGTCTCATCCTAATGAAATCACCCTTTGCATGCTCTGACACATTCACATATGAAGAAGCACTCAGAAGCTGAGTGTTAAAGCCAGCGCTGAACCCTAACCTTAAATCCTCTATATCTACTAACTCCAAACATGCCTTTACTGACTCGACTGAAGTGATTAAAAAAGTTAAGATATTGATAGTGTTCACTTCCTCTTATTACTGTATATTTTTCTTGTGCCATTTTGACAACTATTGTTGAATTAAGGCTCCTTTAAGCATTGCTCTTTGAAAATTTTTGCTTAGGAGCATATTCAGTGTGTCTGGTTCAGTGTGACCCTATTAGTGTTAGGATCTGAATTTCAGTAACTGACAAAGACCGCTCTAACGCCAGTGCTGAAAAACAGACATTTGTCAAATTACTGTTGTTTTGATTACTTGTATTATTATTTTCATTATATTACTTTTTTGGTTGACATTCTGCAGGAGGGATCCTTAACTGGCTTTCCACCAAAGAGCAGTGAGGTTCTATGGTGAGAAGGAAACACACAGACTAAAAAGATATGTAAAACTTAATGGAATTTTTCTTGATATACAATCTTAACAATTGTTTCCTGATTCAATAAGAAAGAGTTGTCATTGATTCTAATCTTGGTTCTTGGAGACTCATCTAATATCAAGGTTTTGTCTGGCAATAAGGTTGTTGTGGCAGTAGGTGACTGTTCCTTCAGTTCACATTATTGAGTAGAGGGGCTAACAGATGGCAACTTTTCCAGGTAATAGTTTAAGTAAAGAAAGACTACCTAAAATCAGATACAGTGCCCACCAAATAAACCCTCTACTGTAAGAATGGAGTGAATAAATTAGACGCAGCAGACACAAAAACAACTACAAGAAGGTAGCAAGAAAATGTGCAAATGAATATGTGGGATGGGTAAAGGCTTTCAAGTTAAAGGGTAGCCACAATTACACACAACATTATAGCACAAAATCTCTCTGACAATAAAGACAGGTGCAGGGAAAAGAAGGATGTGATTCTTAAATGTGAATGTGTGCGTGAATGGGTGAATGTGATGTATAGTGTAAAGCGCTTTGAGTGGTTGATACGACTACAAAAAGCGTTCTATAAGTACAAGTCCAAGTCCATCCAAAGCCAAATGTAGTCCATTATAACCTGTCAAAATACCTTCATTAGTGTGTCTCATTAGTGTATCTTATCCTGACAGTATACGTAAAGGGGAATGGTAGAAAGTGTGAGACTCACTGCTGTTAACAAAATTGGTGATGTGGAATCATGACACTGAAAGCTAAAAGCTTGTGATTGGTTCTGATCTGAATAATTTCTAGCAGCAGATGCCAGTTTAGCCTCCCCAGCCAGATGGACTGAGACTTATTGTATCAGTACTGGATAAGCATGGGCATGCAACCAGGCAACTCCCAGCCTCCATGTGCTCAGTAATGACACCAATTTACATGAAAGCTCACATTTCATCTGCTATCAACTGTGTGCGGCTTTCACACATACATTCATATTCATATAGCTCAGTCCAAGTTTTAATATGAGGGGAGAACTGCTTTAATTCTTCTCTGTGCCTCACACATGGCTGGTAAAGGGGGTTGATGGGGGTAAGGTGGGCGATGGGGGGCTATGTTCAGGGCTGGAACAGGAGACATGACTTTGGTCTTGGGTGTGTGTGTGTGTGTGTGTGTGTGTGTGTGTGTGTGTGTGTGCGTCTGTGTGTGTGTGTGTGTGTGTGTGTGTGTGTGTGCGTCTGTGTGTGTGTGTGTGTGAAACTCAAGTCTAAACAAACAAGTCAAAAGCTCATAAACAGACATGTCCTATTAAAATGTTGTAAATTCTTCTATAAACCATCTCTGCTCTCTGTCACCAAGATGCTGCTATTATTACCATTAATAACACCACTGTGAATGTTAATGGGTCGGTAGTGAATTTGATGATGGCTTTTGACTGTAACAATGTCTCAACATTTACAAACCCATTAATTATAACTATTAAACCTTTTATAAAGAGGACCTCACTAGAAAGAGGTAACCAAGGTCCTAATGTGGTAGTCAGATGCTGAAATCATCAAGCAATTGCTGCCAGAGTTTCCTTTATAATTCCATTCACATTCAAATCAGTGTCATTAATTATTACAGCCAATACTCAATCTGCACCCAAACAAAAGTTTTGGTTTGAGATATCTTGGATTAAAAAACTGTTTTCTTCCATTATATTCCTCTACTGTTTGATTTTTATTGAATTCATTACCACTGGCTTTAAGCCCATAATCAAAAAATGCTAAATGCAGGCAGTGATATCAATGTAGCATCAATCAGGTCCAAAACAATGAATAGATTTACCTGCCCAGAGGTCTGTTTATCTAACTGTGATTAATTGAACTATCAGTTTGATAAATAAAGAGCAGAGCATGAAATACAGAAAGACAGAAGAATTGTTAAGATGGAAGGTATACTGGGAGAGTTACCTTCTTTGCTCCTGAGTGAGCTGAGGTTGGGTGGTGTATCAATGTTGGACTGGACACAGTAGACCTCCCGGGTCTGAATACCACCTCCACACAACCCTGTCTGGTTTCCACGCCGACGGTCCTGTTGGCTGAGCAGCACATCCACCCTGCACTCCGTCCACTCTGTGGTCTTCCACCTGTAACTGAGGACCAAGATAGAAACAAGAATAGTTTGTCTGATATCAGCTCCATGTTGAATGATTTAAACGAGTCAATAGATGTTCTTTTACATGTTGTGGATCAGTATCAGCCCTCAACAAAAGAGGCAAGGGAAGGAAATCTATCATTTTGTGTTGCTGAGTTGCTGCCATACAGACTATTGACTACTGGTTTGTTTGTTTGTTGTGTCTAAACATAGTTCATATTGACTTAGCTTATATGTGAAGCAAATGCAATCAGGTCAAAGGTCACTGGGTTTTAAGTTTCATTTCCTGCATAGATGAAGTTTAACAAATCAAACAAATCCATCAAACATCTGTATACATTTAAATGTTTTATGTATTTGCTTTATTACAAAGTAATTAATGTGAATCACATTTAAACCTTTTATATATACCCTTTCATATTTAGATGGCACTGTCTTGTTCAGATTTAGGTTATGGAACCCTCACAGTCTGTTAATTTGTCTGTATACAGCTTCTAGTTTCAAATCTTTCCTGTGTTTCCTGTGCCTTTTTTTTTACCTTGTTATTCTGTAGTTTATTTCATAGGTCTGGGTGTTATAATCCCTGAAGATTCAATGCAGCAATTGACTTGAGTAGGGTTGGAGATGTCTTCTTAGGTGGGGTGACTTTGATATTGACCACTTAGTGATGTTTCCACCAGTATGTCACATCATCAGTTGTTTACCCCGGCCTCGTTGGGTGTTTCAGCCTTTTATCACAAGACACCAGACTCGAGACTGTTAGTTCAACGATAAAGACACTTTGGCAGGAGTTAGACTAGAAGATCAGATCTGCATGCAGGTTGGTGACTGTGATTTTGGGTGGGAAGGTGAGTCTCTGGTTTAGGTTGTCAGACATTTCCCAATCCCTGGCTGTATTTAGTGGGCATGAGTCGGGAGGTGAGGGCTTGGCTTGCTGTTTCTCCCCTTCATCGGTGGCGCACCTCCTCCACCACCAGATGCCAGGGTTCATTTGGTGTTGCCTTTTACCATGTGGGTGTTGTTGCTCCCAAGCCAAGTCTCCCTCTGCCATACTCATACTCTGCCCCAACAAATTCCTGGTGTCTGAGGGCTGCCTTTGCATCTGACACTGCTGACACTGGGTCTCATTTTCTCCCTGCGCCAGGTTGGCGCAGTGTTTCTTATGCAGGGGTCATGGGGTTCTTTGATGGTCAAATCAAGTCTTGCTTTGGCGCATTTGTACTCCTCCACAAGGCCCAATATGGACAAAGAGAGGGTTCCATTCCCATTCAACCCCATGCTGCTGAGGCATTTTCATAGCCCCAGCCACTTCCTTACTTGTGTACTCACCAGTCCAGTCGTTTGGCATGGGATAGCGCAACCTCGTAGATGGTAACTGGCCACATGAGCCGGGGCAGCAAGCCAAACTGGAAACATCACAGGTTTAACTTTCCAGGGAGAGCAGTGTTGTTAATTTTCTTGAGGCCACTGATTGTGTCCTGCCTGAGTTTTTTCGATCTGTTCTGAGTCTTTGAGGTCTGCTGTGTACCAAAGTCCAAGGCTTTTGATGGGCTTCTCCAGAATTGTTAGTATTGGCTCATCATTTCTGTGGAATCTCTCATTGGTGAGCCAGCCATTGACAATGTAGATGCTATGGGACTTGCTGGGTTTGATCTCCATTCGCACCCGACCAATGTTTTCCTGGAGCTTATCCAATAGGTGTTTGGTGCATACGTTTGTTGTTGTGATTATTCTGCCATCTACATATGCCCTGATTGGAGGAAGCTGCAGCCCATCTTTCAAGCGCTCCCCTCCAACCACCCGCTGTGATGTTCAAATAACGAGCTCCATCAGCATGGTGAAGGCCAGGGGAGAGATGGTGTGGCCTGCCTTTATACCGATTTCAAGCTGTGGTACTGTGCTGTGTTGCAATGCAGAACTGTAGGTCCTGGAAGTAGGCTTTGACTGACTTTGTTATGCACTCTGGGACCTGGAAGAAGTTGAAAGCTGCCCACAGTATCTCACGTAGAACTAACCTGAAGGGACTGACAAGATTTAGGAAAACCACATGCAAGAGTTTCTTTTCCTTTTTGGGTGTCTGCACCTGGTGCCAGATGATGTTATCGTGTTCCAAACATTCTAAAAAGCCACCTATTCCTGCCTACTGACCTTACCTTTTGTCTTATTTGGCCCATTTCCACCCTTTTCTCATTCTTCTCCTTTCTTTCACGAGTCTTTCATCCATTTTCCTTTCTACTTTTTACTGAGAGCTTCATCTCGGGTTCTGATACCCTGTGGTCTGTGGTGCTTGTCTGCCACTGGGCTGATTTGCCTTACCTCTGAGGAAGTTGTGGTCAATGCAAGGCTCCTCATTTGACCCCTTCAGGCACTTCTTCCTGCTCTAATGGATCTTAAGGTCCTTCTCTGCTGTTAACTTTTTCCAGGTACAGATGGAGCTTTGTAGTTTGTGTTCTACCAGTGCTATTGCTCCATCAACTGCCATGCGGATCGTTTGATTTGTTGTTTCCATTCCAAGGATGGTTGCCATGTGGTCTGTCAGTGAGTCATCTTTCTTGAAGTTTCCATAGCCATAACTGGGTGGACATACATATGGACTACATTCTGTAGCGATGACATGGGTAGCTAAGCCATGTCAACCCTATTGGGGTCTATTGCCTCCTGCCAGCAGTCTCTCCTGGCTATCACTAGATCTTTCCCTGGTTGTCAGCTGCCCTTTTGCAGCAGTCACATATCTGTTATCTAGCTTCTCATCCCATGTGTTGCTTCTTTCCTATCTTTATTTGCTTATTTATTTTATTCTTGCAGAAATTAACCTTTGAGCTACATTTTCTCTCCTTCAAAATGTACCAATTGCTTTTTTTCTGTGTACATTATTAGACTGCATGATCATAGACACAACAAGCAGATATGCAGATAACCTTCTGACATGAAGGAACAAACCTAAAAATGGGGGGTCTTTTTGAAATTGCACATCATACATCCTCTTGTATATTTACATGTGAATATTTTACTGCAGTCATTAAATTACCTGTAACTCCCGAAGAGATTGGATCATGGCAAATCATTGTGAGTTTTTTTTTTTTTTCAATATTTTTTTTTATTATTTATAGATTTGAATAGAAAAGAGACAAGACACTGAGGCGGTCAACAACAGAGGAACAATATCCGCCCCTCAAAAACCCACAAAAAAACCCCCAAAAAAACAATTGATGTACTGTATCACACAGAGTTCAACGTGTATCCTCTTACACTGTTTAAGTTTTAAGAGATATGTTGAAGTAAGTATGCATAACTACAAATTAAAGCTGTTGAGGTGTCACGGAGGTCCCACCAACACCGTAATATAGTCAAGAAAGGGCTGCCATATCTGTTTAAACCTCTTTGCTTTCCCTGACATTTCAAATCAAATTTTCTCCATGTATAAAGTACTAGAGATCTCTATGAGCCAGGTTTCAAAGCGGGGAGATATTTCTTTATTCCAGATCTTCAAAATGATTTTCTTTGCAATTACCATACCATACTGGATTGACAAAGTTTTCCAGTGGCTTAGAGTTTCCAACTGCTGTGACCAACCTAGAATGGCCGTTTCTGGATTGGGATGGAGATCAAATCCGTAAACATCTGAATAGCAACGGAAGACACCTGACCAGAACTTGTGAAGTTTTTCACAGAACCAAAACATATGAGCCAGGGTCCCACTAGTGTGTTTGCACTTAATGCAAAGTGGTGATGAGGATGGAAAGAACGAATGCAATTTAACAGGTGAATAATGGAGCCTATGTATGATCTTATACTGAATTAACTGATGTCTTGAGTTAATTGAGCAGGAGTGTATGCTGTGGAGACATTTAGCCCATGCATCTTCTGAGATTTGTGTTCCAATTTCACCCTCCCAGGACTCCCTCAGATGCTGTGTGGATGGGGCAGTCTGACCCATGAACACATTCACAAATTTAGAAGCCAGTTTTCTGTTATCAGGTTCAGTTATTAATAAGGACTGGAGTTCATCGGGAGAGTCATAAACTTCAAAATTTGAAATGTTTCTTCTGACATAGTTCCTTATTTGTAGATATCTGAAAAAGTGTCATGGCTACAGTGTAAATTTGTCCTTAAGCTGAGTAAACAAAGAGAATACATTGTCAGTGTACAAATCATTAACAGTGACAAGACCTTTCCTCCTCCAGGTTGAGAAAATTGGGTCTAATTGCGAGGGAGGAAATGCATGATTAAAACAAATAGGGGCTAAGATGGAAGTGTTTGGTAATTTAAAGACCTGTTTAATTTGGTACCATACCTTCAATGAATTTTTAACTATAAAACTGATCCCTTTAAATGATGCAAGAGGTTTTCTTTCTGCATGGAGTAGCGCTGGAAGGGAAGTGTCACTGACATCCTGTTTAATGGCCACCCATGAGGGGGTTGTGTCTTTAATTTCATCAGGGTATGCATCCTGCCAGTAAATGAGGGCTCGGGTAATAGCTGCCCAGTAATAGTGCTGGAAGACAGGTAGGGACAGCCCTCCTAAGTTTTTAGGCTTGCAAAGATGTTTTTTACCAATATGATGTGTTTTATACCCCCAGATAAAGGGCATAATAATTGAATCTAATGTTTTAAAAAATGTTTTAGGCAGGAAAATGGGTATACTTTGAAATAAATACAAAAACCTTGGTAAAGTCACCATTTTGATGGCGTTAATCCTGACCTATCATTGACAGGGGGAGCGTTCGCCAGTATTCAATGTCACTCTTAAGTTTGTCAGTCGTAACCTTAAAGTTCAATTTGTAAAGCAGGTCTGACTGTTTGGGGATAGTGGTTCCCAGGTACTTTATGTGGTCAGTAATTTTAACTGGGAGATTGCTAAGGAACTCGGTGTCTAGGCCCTCATTTAGAGGCATAAATTCACATTTTTGCAAATTTATAGTATATCCTGAAAGCCTCCCAAACTTTTTAATAAGATCCAGTAGTGGTGGGACAGATTCTTCAGACTGTGAAAAAAACAGAATTATATCATCAGCATACAGAGCTATGTGATGATCCATTTTTCCAAGGTGTATGGGTTTAATTTGAGGATTATTTCTGATGCTGATAGCCAGGGGCTCTATGCATATAGCAAACAGCAGGGGGCTCAGTGGGCAACCCTGCTGAACACCACGATACTGGTTAAAAGGAACAGAACTCTCTGAGTTGGTAAGGACTGATGCAGTTGGATAGGCATAGAGCATTTCTACCCATGAGCTGAAATTCTTGCCCAGGCCAAATTCCTCAATAATTAACAGCATGTACTTCCACTCCACCTGGTCAAATGCCTTGTGTGCATCAAGTGCAAGGACTCCACTTTTTGGCTCATTTTGTTTACTATATACAATGTTTAATAATCTACGAACATTAAAGAAGGAAAATCTTCTGGGAATAAAACCCACCTGGTCTGGGTGTAGTATGGTCGATATATGCTTATTCAATCTATTAGCTACGATTTTAGTGAACACCTTTAAATCACTACAAAGGAGGGCTATAGGCCGATATGATGATGGGTCAGTCTCTTCTTTTTCCTTTTTCAGAATTAAAGAGATATTTGCTGTATATAAAGAGTCTGGTAATTTTTTGTTTTTAATTGACTCTTTGTTTATAAAACTCTATGCAAGGCCATCAGGGCCAGGTGCCTTACCATTTGGGAATTCTTTTATTGCCGTGAAGATTTCCTGTAGCGATATTTCTGTATTAAGCTCATCTCGTGCTTTTGAATCTAATTTGGAAAGTGGCAGAGATTGCAAAAACTGAAGGATATCTTCTTCCTTTGTGAGATGTTGAGAGTTGTATAATTCTTCATAATATTTCCTGAAACTATCATTAATTTGAAAAGGGTCTGTAACTAGAGAGCTTGAAGGAGTTTTAATCTTATGAATAGCCCTACTGGCTTGGGCACCCCTCAACTGTTGTGACAGCAAGGGTCCAGGTTTATCACCCAGTTCAAACTGTTTACGTCTTACTTTCAAAAGCAGAGTGCAAACTTGCTTAGACAGTATGCTATTATATTCATGTTTCAGTTTTACAATATCCTTAAGTACATGTGAAGATAGAGTTGTTCTGTACTGTTTTTCAAGTAAGGTGAGTTGCTCGTCTACTTCTAACAACCTCTGTCTCCTTTCCTTTTTTTTGTGTGGCTTCATATGATATCACAAATCCTCTTAATACTACTTTAAAAGCCTCCCACAATGTTGAGTCTGAAACTTCCCCTGTATCATTGAAAGCCACATATTCCTTAATAAAGGATGAACATTTTTCATAAAATATTTCATCCTTCAGTAAGTTGAGATTAAATTGCCAATTGTAATGGGCCCTTTTCCATCCACCATCGATGCCAATAGTAACAGGGCTATGATCTGAGATTAAGATATTATGGTATTTTGATGAAGAAATGACTGATGCCAATCTGGAGTTAATTAAAAAGTAATCAATTCTCATATAGGTGCTGTGGACTTGGGGAAAAAAGGAATATTCTCTTTTGGTGGGATTCTGAATTCTCCAGATGTCAACAAGATTAAGAAATTTCATCAAATTGTTGAGTACAACAGTGGAATCGGAAGGACTGATCGGGCGTGAAGAAGATCGATCCATAAATGTATCTAAAATACAGTTAAAGTCTCCCGATTATTAAGTTGGTTGTGGTTAGATCAGGAATAAGACTGAAAGCACCACGGAAAAAGCCTGGGTTGTCAAAGTTTGATGCATATATATTTAACAGGGTGACATGAAGCGTCAGGATGGTGCCAGTCACCAATATAAAGCGACCATTTGGGTCACTTTTGGTGGATATGTGTTGGAAAGGAATATTCTTTTTAATCAATATGGCTACGCCATGTGCTTTAGCTGAAAAAGTTGACTGAAACATTTGTCCTATCCAGCTGCATCTTAGTTTCAGGGCCTCTGTGTGTTTAATATGTGTCTCCTGTAGGAACATAATATCAGAATGGACGCCCTGCAAGTGAGAAAATACTTTCGCTCTTTTAGCTGGATTATTCAGACCCCTAACATGCCAAGAAGTTAGACTAATAGTATTATTTCCATTAGAACTGTTGTTAGGACCACTCATGACACCCACACACAGCAAAAATACAGGATACCATAGTAAACAAACAAGATATTGTGAGTACAGTACATAAAACTAAAACAAAAAGAATTATACCCTACCCTCCCTGTTTCCCCTTTCCCAAACAAAGGGGAGAAAGTAAAACCCCCATTGTAGTGGAACTGCTGGGCAATGAGCTTTCCCATAAATCTAGTAAACTTCTAACAGAGAAAACTAGACACTAATCACTAACTTCTGCTCACATCACCCTTTTGTGATAAGGCAAATGTTAAAACGCTCTGGTGTCAGCTATTTCAAGATGTATTATCAAAAACCCTAAGACTGACGACTTCCAGTACGTGTGGGTTAGAATAAAGAAGGAAGTGAAAGACGATGAACGCTAAAACTTCGCATTACAAGTAGGTATCCCTGAACCCAGGGGAATTATTTTAAAATTGAGAATGTACATAAGAATAGAGAATGAAGGAGTCATAATGACAGCGTCCCGGGTGTTGCACAATTACTTAGTTTAAATGTAACATTAAACCAGTGAGGGAGTAACAGCATGGTGTTCAGCAACAACATGTACTCTACCGGAGATTTTGTCCAAAGATTGTTCGTAGGAGAAAAATGAAAGGAAGGAGTTAGACGGCATCCCGGGCTCCATACATGTCCGATTACTCCGTGGCTCCAGGTGCAGCAGCTTGGATGTGTGTGCCGACGTACCTGCTCGCCTCCTGCGGTGAGTGAAATATTTTTGGTAGCACCTTCATGTGTGAAGATAAGCCGGGCAGGGAACAGGAAGCCATGACGGATGCCAGCCTCTCTCTAGTTTCTGCCTGGTGTCGTCAAATTCTTTGCGGTCCTTAATCACGTCTGCAGTGAGGTCCGGGAAGATGTTGACGTGCTGTCCTTCGTAGCTTAGCGGGCTAATGTTGCGGGCTATCTGCATTATTTTCTCTTTCACTTGGTCGTGGTGTATCTTGGCAATCATGATGCGTGGCTTGTTGCTCAGCGGGCCGATGCGGTGAGCGCGGTCCACCTTGATCCCGTGGGAAGGGAAGTGGTCTGCCCCCAGAAGCTTAAGCAACAGGTCCCTTTTCGACTTTCTCAGGCAGACCAACAATTTTAATATTTTGTCTTCTACATCTGCCCTCGAGATCGCTCTGTTTAGCTTTTAAGAGTTTGTTCTGGGCACGCAACTCCTCGCAATGCGCGTCGTGCTCCTCTCGTGTCTCCTCTAGGCTGGTTATGCGAGATGAGTTTGCGGCCAGAGCAGTTCTTACGCCAGCGAGAGACGTCTCCAAGTTGTCAAACCTTATAATCATAGAGTTTTCCATTCGTCTAATGGCCTCTAGGATGGACACTGAGGAGTCTTCCTCCATGGATGTGTCCTGCAAGTCCATCACTGGCGCTAAGAGAGCCAGGTGAGCTAGCACTAGCTAGCTCATTCGGCAAACTATCACTTTCGCTCCCCGGAAGGCTGTCTTGCATCTTTTGAGGCTGTCTCTTGTTTTTAACCATCGTTGAGATTTTCATCAGTTACCTGGCAGCGTCAGTGCGGGTAAAAAGCGAGCGTATATTATTTAAATTCAACAAGGGTGGGAGAGCAAGTAAAAACACAACCTACTCCATGGCCTGCTCACTCGCGCCCCATCATTGTGAGTTTTTGTCATAACTCACAGTGTGGATGGCTTTTTGCAGGCACTGAATAACATCGTGTGTGGCTGAGTGAGTCACAGTAACTGACACCTCTCCAGTATTGTTACACAGATTTTTTATGTTATTAACCATTGACTGTTCTCAATACACCTCAGGATTTGCAATTTAACCAGACCGTCTACTGAGTTCTGTCCCAGACTCAATTTCGATGCTGAAAGGCAGTTGTTAATTGCACAGCTATTCATAGCTGGGTTTGTGTGTGGTTACTGAATTGGCAGCAGTCTGATTCAGCAATAAAGCATTGTGGTTTCCACCCTGAGGTCAATGTAAACCCTGCCTCCATCTCTTGTTAATGGAATTCATTTGAAGTCACCAATGAAAGGCTCCATATTCATGAGCAAGGTCTCTGTCTCTCTCAGAGCTGCTGCAGGACAATGAGACTCCTGGGATACCATTGCATCTTGGTGCTTTGAGTTGCACAGATGGGAACCAACCAGAGCAGTTCTTCAATAACATGAACAAACTGCTGCCTGTCTTCCTGCTGTCTGTCAAACAGAGGGCAGCAGGAGTTGATGGACACGGATATACTGTTTAATATGGATTACAGAGAGTCACAGTACAGTGACACCAGAACCTCTAGATTCTGTTCCAGGGTTCAGGAAACCTCAATTTAAAATCAAATGATGGTGATTTACTGAAAATCACATATTTATACCCGGTCTTTCCCAGTAGATTGTAACTCCATTTTATATTTATTTTTATCACTGACTTTGTAAGATTAAACTACGTTTGTAGCCTTGCATTCAGATGAATTTGAATGAAGAAGGCATGTGATAGTCATCATTTTATCTAAAGTTCAGACTGTGTATCAGAGGAGAAAAAGTAAAGATCACTTTGACTTCATTGTCTTGTTCAAGTGTTTCTCATTGTTGAACAAACAAATGTTAGATATGGCATCAGTCAATATTGTTTGAAAAGAGTAAACACCAACTCAGTAGCACACACATGGCAGTGAGAGGATACCAGGCACAGAGTGTGTTTCTGATGTAATTCTTAGTGTTTTCTTTCTTTTGGAAAATGTAAATCATATAATAATCATAGAAAGTGTATTTTTTATAACTATTATTTCTTTGGGCTTTTTAAGCCTTTATTGATACAGTGATAGTGAGAGAGAGACAGGAAACTGGGAGCGAGAGTAGGGGAGTGACATGCAGTAAAGGTCTGGCCTGATCAGGAGTCAAATCTGGGATCAGCTGCTCAGGGCACTAAGGCCCATGTGGTACATGCCCTAACCATTTGACTATGGGGGTGACCCCACAAAGTGTGTTTTAGTATTTTTTGTCTCTTTTAGAATGAATATTGAAGTTAGTGAAAGCTAACATTACCAATCTCATGGCCTATGGTTATCCTTGGGGTCAAATAAGTACAGAATGTAGACTTGTGATAGTAGCAGGCTGAAGTTTTCCATCCTCCCTGTCATTTGGAGGACTCTCTCAGAAGCACAGAGATATTTTAATTTAGGGAAGACAGGGGAGAGATTAATGCTATCCATACTCCCCAAACTAGAACCATAGAAGTCACTTTGAAAATCTGTGAAGTTTTCCTCTAATGGTTGATTATTGGGTTGGCCACACTGTAGCCCATCTCCCTCATGCTTCTCCAGTATCACAAATTAAAAGTCTTTTTTTGTCAACAAAGGAAAGAGTTTAATGTGAAAAGATGGCATGGCCAATATCATAATAACCTTTCCATAAACCAATCACATTTTTATTTTTTAGCACCAAAAGTATTAGATACAGAAAATTGTACATCAGCTCAACTTTTAGCAAACTAGCAGCACTTGTACTGTAGCTATATTACTCTTTCTGTTCTGTACTCACACAGTGCAGGGTGGCACCCCATCTCCCTGAGGGCTGCAGGGCTCCTTCTCCTCCAGCTTTGGGCAATCTTCTCCTCCACCGATTGGGAACTGGCTCACTTTTCTGGTGCGAGTGCGTTCGCCCTTGGGTCCATTGGGGTCATAACACTCCTTGGAGCAAGCTGACCATTCAGACCATTCAGTCACATCACAGTCTTTGGTCATGCACACAGGCCTGGAAGGTCACCGGCAAAGTCTCCTGAGAGCACAGGCTGTAGAAGATAAAAACAGAGACAATAATTAATATACCTGCTGCTGGTTTTATAAAAGTTGCAACTACACAACTACAATTTCCCATTTAAAAACATTGCTTGTAACACACTTATGGATGTAATGGATGGATGTAATGTAATTTTATGGATTATAAGTGTGTCCCCAGAAATCTTTCAATCAGTGTATTTAAAATCAGTACCCATGTGTGGCAGGTTTAGGAAATCCTGGGGGCAGAGAAAATGCCCTGAGACAGAGGTACAAAAAATGGAGATATAAATGCAGATATAACAGGAGTATGGTTAAAACCTGCAAATACGCTGCTTATCTTTATCATATGAAAACAAGCATCATACTGACACAACAATGGGCACAGAAAGCTATGTATGCAACTGTAGATGAAGACAGAAAGGGGAGGGGAAGACAGAGAGAAACAAACTCCCTCTACATTGTTGTCAATACAGTGACTGTAGTGAAGGGATTACACTGAGTCTGGTGAAGTACAACTGTATGTCCTACAGCTTTTCTTTGTCTGAGTCAGCCAATGAGATAAACATGGTTTCAAAATTGTTCATTACAAGCCCAAACAATTTGTTATCCATATTTTCAGCAGCAGCCTCACAGCACCATGGCTTTGTTTGATGATAGGATTGTTGCAGAGCTGAAAGACACTTGTTTTCCTCACTGTGTGGTTTGTAGAGGCTAATTGGACATTTGGGATAATAACACACTGCTTCTCTTTTCTGCTTCTCTTTCCTTTCATTTTTCAGTTCATTTTTTCCCATGTTTCCCTGAACTTCTAGAGGTTTTCTAAATCTTTGTGAACAAACTCTGACTGCTCTTTTAGTTTTTTTCCTTCTTTCTTTCACTGTCGAGACACAATTATGGTAAATGAAGCTTTATGGACTTTGGACTTTGACAGTTTGGACTTTGTAACTTTGACTATGATTTACTGCTGCTGTCATCATACCCACTCCATTGTTTTCACTAGAAACACTGAGCAAAAATAGTTGATTTGTACAGTTGATTTGAAGTAGTAATTTGATTCATTTTATTTGGGCATATGAGAGTATGTGGCTTCACAAAATATTCAGAGCCCTTCACTTTCTGCAGACTTTATTGTGTTATGTTGTGTTTTTGCCCATCAATCTACAATCAATAACCCATAATTACAATGTGAGAGCACATTTTTGATAATTTATCAGAAATCAGTATTCAGACTCTTTGCTGTGGTACTCCAAATTGTGGTCAAATGCATCCTGTTTGCCAGAATCTGTTTGGCGTCCAAATGAATTGATCAAAATTGTGGTAAGGCATAGATGAGGGCATGGGTAACGCTCTGAATGTTCCCATGAGCATGAGACAAAAATTTAATTCCAAACACCTTTCAGCACAACAGTGCCCACAGAACATCTATAGATCTGAAGATGGCAGTTCACACAGCTTCTATCCAAGGTGGAGTATGCTATAACTAAAATTCATGTAAAAGTCTGTGGTTGCAGAAGCTACATCTGTGTGATTAAAAAAATGTAGAATCTTTGTTATAATGTGGTTAATAAAAGTAAGCATTTAATTGTGCGATAAAGCATTAACGTCAGCACAGAGTTCACTCATCTGGGACTAGAAAATCATTTCTGTTGCTAGGTAGTTACTAAGAGTCTGATTATTTGCTGTAGTGGTAAACTCGGTTCCATTACACATAGGAGTCCACTGACGTGACTGATTACGTTCCAGTTATTAGTCGACCCCATGTATTTCCATGAATATGGGAAAAACACTCGACAAAACCTTTTAATGTTGAGAGCAAATTGCTCCTCGAACATGAACAGATTTTAATTATACATTTTACTTTGTTGGTAATAGGTGTATAATCCCAACATTAACTGAGAGGATGCACTTTAACGTCTTTTGAGCACGACGCTTGCCATCATTATCAAGTTAGCCCATCTGAGGCTTTTTATTCAGTGTGTGGCTAAATAACTGTATGTAAATATTCCAAAAGTGGATATTAATCAGAGTTCTGCTTGATGAGTGGCATTCACTTGAAGTTTGAATTATGTATGAGTATGAATTCTGACCTTCTCTGAGGCTTTAAAAGGAACTGAACCACAAGAGCCCTGATTTTCTCAGAGAGTAATGGACACTACTCAGTGGCCTGTATTAGAGTTAAGCAAGAACAGAGAGACAGAATGAGGCCATTAATTCCCTACAAAGAACATGGCTGTCATGGACATTGACCTGACTGAATAAAAACATGTATAGAGACTGTATGTCTTTGGATGGATCTGACAGTGAAGCTTTGGTGAACATATCCATTGTTATTGAGCTGGGAGAAGCTGTATGTACACTGAGGGAGTGGAACAGATAAAATGATGCGGAACACTGAAACCAAAACTGAAAGCAATTTTATTCACAATCTTCATTATTAAATTATTATATTATGACTGTGGTATTATAAGATAATTATGGATGGATATTTATGGATATCAGTTCTGTGTCATTTTATGACAAGGAAGAATCACAGACACAGTCCACTAATTAAACTCTAGCCATCATGTAGGGTTTTGGATTATCTGAGCTCTATGTAAATACTAGATTCAAGACAGAAAACAGAGATAAAACTGAAGGCTTGCAGGGTTTCACAACAAATTCAGAATGACTGAATGTTATGAGCTCTGACAATTTCAACCACAGTTTGTGGTGCCACAGATAGCGCATAGAAGCATGCAGCAATCTGACACAACAACAAGAAGCCACATTTGTTAAAGCAAAGAATTTTGTTTAAAGAAAGAGATGTTTAATGACAATGTTTTTAACATTCAGTACCAACATTTCTAAAATTCTTTCTTCCCACAAGATCTGTGTATTTTCTGTGTAGTACAGTGTACTGCTACGCCACCACACCCCAGTATGGTTAGAGACAGTCCGTAGTTATGTCAAATAAATTGGTGTTGTATTAAGAAACCAAAAATACTTAGGTTAGGGAAAGGCAGTTGTTACAGTTAAAAAGTAGTGAACATTGATTGCATGTCTGCGACAGAAGACTAATACCACTCTCCAGCATGAAATCCACCACATATTTACTTTAAGACACACTACAAACAGAGCCACTTTGTATACTGACACTGAACTTTGAGGTGAGGAATTGTCCAGCATAAAATAATTCCTAGGGATAATTATCTGACATTTTGGTCTACCATGAAGTCTTAAAACCATAGTATGCTTTGAACAAAAAAGGTCAATTTGTCATGAAAGACTCAGACATGGGCCGATCAAGTTAACTGATGCTATGCATGAGTCTTTTGCTGCTGTGTATGATTATGAAGTGATAGTTAAAGACATTACAGGCATAAGGGCTTTTCTAAAGTATATTACATATGCAAACGTTATCATGGGAATGTCAAAGGACTCGAAAAACTCAAATTAAAAACAGTGATATTTAATGTTGTATATTGTTCATTATTTTCCTGCCCTATGTGCAATGATTGCAATAAACTGCACTGTGGTAAAAAAAAAAAAAAAAACATTTAAAAAATTATAAAAATCTGGTGATGAGGGTGCCAGAAAAAACGTGTTGAAATACCCATCAAATCACAGGTCATTTACCAAAGCCAATCTCTGAAGTTTTTTAATCTTAAAAAAATGTACCCAAACCTAATTCAAACAACCTGAAAGTCCTAATGATGAAAAAAAACCTCAACTTTGATGTAAACGTAACCCTTATTCCTCAAAATTATTATCCAGAGTAGCCTCTTAGGAAACTGAAAACAAACCAAAATTCTCTCACAAAACATATTAAAATTTAACAGCAAAGCAATACATCATTGTAGATGGAACCATGGACATGGCAGAGTCTGTGAGGTGACACATGATGAAACTTATTTCAGTCATTCTTACCTGAGAGCTTCAACATTCCCACTCTTATGGACACATGACACTTCCCTGGTCTGATAGCCAACCTGCAGGTCCCAGAACTTTCCTCCTGGCCGGTTCTGACGGTTCCTGTTCCTCTTCTTCTTGATGAGTTCTCTCGTCTCAGGATCCTTTGACTTGCCCCTTTCCCTTAACCTATCTCTGATTTTCTCCCTCATTTTCTCCCTTTTCTCCTTGTTTTTAGCCTTTTTCTGACGTTTGGGTCTGTCCGCTTGTCGGGAAGGCCTGTCTGGTCTCCTGTTTGCCCTACTCAATTTTCTGTTGGGTCTGGATGGTTTGTGAACATCTCTGGACAGTTTATTACCCTCTTTGGACCATTTGTCTCCTTCTTTTGGCTGTTTGTCCCCTCGGTTTGACTGCTTGTCACCCTCACTAGACTGTTTGACAACCTCTCTGGATGGTTTTTCGCTCTCTCTGGACTGTTTGTCACCTTCTTTAGAGAGTTTGTCGCTTTCCCTGGATGGTTTGTCACTCTCTCTGAGGGGTTTGGGAGCTTGTCTGGCTTGTCTTGGCAGTGGGACAGAGCAAGGTCCCCAGGGTCCCACCCTGAGGCTGTAGAGGCTCTCCTCTCCCTCACAGAGCCCTGGCTGGCATGTCTGAAACTCAGTCAGGTTTGGGCAGGCTGCCCCACCGAACAGTGGCGGAGCCAGAACGAAGCGGATCCGGTTCTGTAAGCCCATCCCACAGGTTTTAGAACAGGGAGTCCACGGGCTGAACTCAGACACCACACAGTCCCGAGGACAGGGGATAAGACAGGCCTGCTCTAGGCGTGGTTTAGGCTCAAAGTATTCACAGATCGCATCCTCTGTAGGCTCACCATTTGCCTTCTGGACACAGCCCACCTCACGGGTCTGGATGCCTTCCTCTCCCCGGGTGCACACAGCAGGGCGCTGCACCCCGGAACTGCGCATCGACACTGGGACACATTGGTTCCAGGCTCCCAGCTGCCAGTCATACAGATCTTTGTGCCAGTCACATACTCTGAAGCAGCTTTGCTGGTTGTCTGGACGTTCTGTCTGATTGCAGTTGGTGTGCAGGGTGGTCCAGCCTTCAGAATGGGCGCACCATACTGCCCTGCTCTGGCTGCCTCCAGGACCACACTCACTGCCCATACAACGACCCCATGGACCTGTAATGAGCAGGAAAACAGAGTGGTACTGAGTAACAGAGTACTGCTTGAAGGCTTTTTAGCACGTTACAACATGTTTTACTTTTGTACTATAACAGTAACACTGTACTCAAGTTGGCACAGCTGGCATCTGAGGCAAAAACACAAGCAACTGGATGATCAAGACAGGTTTTAAGCAAACCCCCTTAGTCATACTTTACTTTTACCATCAAATAACACGATAAATTGCTGCTGTGACTGCTGCTCTGTAGGTCTCCATGTTCCTAGATCAGTTCATTTTATTTTTTATTAAGTAGCCTACAACAGAAAGACTGGAGTTCTAACAAACCAGAATGATCCTGCCATGACTGTGATCATACTAAACTAGTTAATTTTTATTTATTTTTTAAATTTTTTTTTTTTTTTTTTTGGTACAGTATTAGCTTTCCATCAAAAAAGCAGTGGACTGTGGATAATTTCAAAATGTTGATGTTTCATGGTCAGGTTTCCTTTTAAGGAAAATGACTGTATCTGAAACATAAGTGCTTCTGAGTGCTATATTAATGTCCTGACAAATACACACTTACTGTTAAATCACTCTCTTTCAATAGTGTGATTGCACTTCCCCTGGATTCATGAGATTACAATTATAGGTCTAAGTAAATATTGACATTCAGCACAAAACCCCTGTTAGAAGTGCAGCAGATGCAGAGCCAGAACATCTGAAGTCTCTGTCAATACAGGAGCAACATAATAATTAGCTGAAGTGACAAATGGCTCAGCCTTGAAGATCATCAGTCCTGAACGGTGTTTCAACACTGGCAACCTTTGTAGATGCAGACACTGAAAAATGTCAAAAAAAAAAAAAAAAAAAAAAAAAACTTTATTGATAGTTTTACATTTAGAAACAAAAAGATATATTCCCTACACCCACTGACAAAGTTTACAAACACAGAAGAAGAAAAAAAGGAAAAAAGAAAACAATATATATACAACAGTGCATATTAATAAAATAAACATATGTACATGTATGAATCAGCAAGAAAAAAGAAGAAAAAGAGGGGACCTTTCTCCTTTACTCAGCATCACTTTATGAATATAACATCATTATATTGACAGCTGGCTCTACTGTATCTTAGTTTTTCTAACTGCAGCATGGAGGGCATTTCACTAAACCAGTTATCAAAAGATGAAGGCTTGTCTGATTTCCACTGAAGAATAATAAATCCGCAGGCCATTAATGAAGTAATAGATCTTTGCCTTTGTGATGCAGAAACCATTGGAGATATATGGAGAAGGTTCTATGATTTTTCTACAAAAGCATGACAGGACCTCAAAAATGTTTTTTTTCCAAAAATTATTCAAAGTTGACAGCATCATAGCATGTGAGCTGCAGTGGCTGGACCTTGATGACACTGTGTACGCATTGGACTAACATTAGGATATATTTTTACCAGGTTATCATTTGAACAGTGTAACAAAGGATGTAGTCCTTTAAACTAAATCAAGCATTGTCAAAAATTATGGATTCAAAAATGTAAATCTAAATAAATATGAATCAGATTAGAGTTAACATTTAGATTAGTCCGATGAACAAATGTAACCTTACACAATTCCACATTTCTTTGATTGTTGTGATTTTGGAAAGCCTTGCTCTAAATATGATAAAAAGAAAGCTTGGTTGAACATGGTTGAAAATCCCCTTTGACGTGAGATCTCTAGGAAATGCTGCAGTAATAATAATAATAATAATAATAATAATAAACCTTTGTTTATTGTTTTGTGACAACACAAGCAGAATTGCAAATTCCATATAATGCCCTTGGTCGTCCACAGGTAGGTGCTTCCTACATTTGACCTCCTATTGTTGTGCTTTAGATGAGAGTGTTGTGAGGCTGCCTGTTTGCAAGGTGAACCCTGGCTGATAAATGGCATCTTAATCATTGAGCAGGCTGTATTAAATAGAGGTTTCACTCAATAAAGCTGAGATACAGCTATGAAAATGTCAACAGAAGAGCATAGAGTCTAAATTAGCATACAGCTGTAGGACAGATGGTCTGGATCAATACAAATCAATAAAGGTAGCAAGAAACTGCCCCAGACATGAGAGACAGATCTGTGACAGCTGTACAGCTGTCACAGATCTGTACACCTTCAGTGGCTGCCATTATTGTCTTTGACTGAGAATGGGAAAATACATTGCTCATTTAATGTAGAGAAAGAGTGTCATTGATGAGATGGAGAAGCCACTTATGAAAAACAATGGTAAATTGATTTTGTAATTGAACGTAGACAAAAGGCTACATGCTACAAGGCTAAATATCCATCTGGGCTGGGGTTTTCACCCATATCCAGCTCTCCACAGAGGCCAGCATGTTTATAGCCATAAAGGATTAGTTCCCTGGCAGGCAGCATTGTCTCAGCTCCATACAGGTGTTCACCATAATTTATGGACATGCCACTGAAAGACACAGTTATCTCCAGGCTGATGGTGAATGTAGAAACTAAAGGAAGGTGGTTGTACTCACAATACCTTACATCACCTATTACCTACTGAGAAGAGCTAAGAGACAGAGACATGGAGGGCACTGTGCCAACAAGGCTGAAACTCCAGGAGGGCTGCCACACATCTAATCACACCGTGCCTCCACCCTTATCCCACAAACAGCCAGAGAGACAAAAGAAATAATGAGCAGCTGGGTTTTATTCACTGCAAGTAAAAGAGTACACCGCATATCTTTTTACTTACTCATACATTATTACAGGCTAAAGTTAGCAAGCCAGCTAAAAAGACTATATAGTATGTATAGTAGACTACACAGGTGTTGCTCATATTTGATGTTACTTGGGGTTTGCATCTTGTTAATAATAATAATAGTAATCCATCAAATTTCTGTAGCACTTCATGACACTCAGAGGTGCTTTGAGTCAAATTTTATTATTACGCTTCTGAACTTTAACTGTATCTCTTATTTTTATAAATGTGTTTTACTTCAGATGTCTTGTTTAGTTCCTTCTATGTCTGCCTCAGTTCCTTTAATGTCTCAATTTAGTTCCTGTTCCCTTAAGAAAGCAGGGAAATTGTTAAGGTCAGGAGGTGACAACAGATACATAGTCTCTGATAAACTTTGCATGAACTTTAGTGCTAAGCATAGCCTTTTCTACCTGTCTATGTAGAGCAGAGTGTGGTTTGCCAGGTAGAACTGGTTTAGGAACATGGAAGCGAGAGGGAGGAACTGTTTACTTTTTCTCTAACCACAAGGTTCAGTCTGCTTCCACTTGGGAGTTGGGGCATCCTTGGTGAATATCAAACATGAATAATCGTGTTTTGTTATAAAATTGTATCACTCTGTATGTTCAGGGTCAGCCCTCTAGAGTACACCTTGACTGTAAGAGCTCTGTCCTTTCAGCTGAAATAGATTCTCTCTGCAATCCTTTCACCTTTGCAAATAAAATACAAAGACGGATTGGTTGTCATTGGATTTGTTCACTTTTCTCCAAATATTCTCCAAATATCCATAACACATCTCACCTCTTTTGGTAAAGGCCAATTGGTTCCCCACACTTCCAGCTCAAGAAAACAAGCATGCTGACCCCCAGACTGTCAGAGTGACCAAGAGTCACTGGGTTTAGTAATTACTCAATTACAAATTTAAAAGTTACTGTAAAAAGTAATCACATTACTGTAATGTGATACAAAGTAACGTTACTTCCTATCACTGCATATTGTTAAGACCATAATTCTGAGTAGCCAAATGGGAAAAAACAGTCCTCTAGTTGGGAGTAAACGATATCTGGATTTTCTGATAATTACAGTATTGGCAAGAAGAAACTGTAGAAAAGGAAGCAAACCACTGCTGGAAGTTACACTGAAACAAAATCTAACTTTAATTCAATAGATTAACCTAATCATAATATAAAATCATAAATCAGTATTAATCTAAAATCTGTTTTTGACTGCAGTGGGTTGTTTTTGGTTTTCATCAGTTTAGCTGATGTATGACCATGATTTTAAACTTTGAATAAAAAGTGTTTTCTGGACAGGATCAACAATAACATAAACTGAAATCGAAAAGTGAACGAAAGTGAAAATGTGAGATGTTAACATACAGCGAGGGGTGGGGCTAATTTGATCAGCGAGAAGAAAAAAGAAGACGATGAGTGGAAGAGGTCTGCCTCTGCCTGGCACATAATTGGCCTTATACCCACACTTGACTGGTTATATGATCCTCAGCCCTGAGGCTGTGCTGTGAGCATCCAGCACTAGATTTATTTCTCTTCTCCTCATGTCAGCACCATTAGTAGAGCAGAGACCACTGGTACAGTATACTACACTCCCAGCAGTGCACTGAAGGCTGTTCCTCACATTAAACAATTGACTCTTTCCTAAGCCCCTTTCCCCTTCTTACTGCTGTTACTTCAATCAAGCTTTCAATTCCAGTGGGGCAAGAATGCAGTCAATGACAAGGATGGCTTGTTTACCACTCACTTGAAACAATGGGTACTTGATTTCAGACTACTACTGACCATCGACTCTGAGGGCCTTCTGCTGTGAGGCAACAGAGCTAAACACTAAGACCAGGTCAGACCAGCAAATGTTATAAGAGTAACCAGAATCAGTTCCCTCAGTCTGGGAGAATGCTGGCTGTCAGTCCTGCATGGGGCTTTTTCTAATATAGCCTGTACCCCAATAAATAACATCATTAGGTAATGATAGGCTATGCTTGGCATAGGTTACTATTAAAGGTAGTAATCTAGATAGTACAGCCTGTAGTTTAGGTTAGAGCAGGCTAACAAGTGTCTGTTTTTGGTTTTTGATAGGCTGAATAAAAACAACACAACACAATCTCAAACTCTTTAACTGGTGAATATCTATTAAAACACTGAATTTACTGACTTTCACACAAACATTCAATAGGCTCAATTTATTTTGAATTATTTCTTCAGCAGAAAAGAAGATCAGTCTTTGAAGGACGTACATAATGTCTTTACAGCTGCAAAACACTTGTTTAATATCCACTACTCAGAGACGAACCACAGGAAGGAGAGAAAGGCTTTTCTCTTGTTGTTTCTCAGCAGGCTTATCTCCTCCATGGCCTGCCAGAACAAGAAAACTGAGATCTGTGTGAAATAATTTCAACCCACAATAATGGAATTGCTCTTTTAGGACACTCCCTACCCTGCAACCCCAAGACCTCCCACCTAGTTTCCCTCCCACTTTTCCCATGATGTCAAACAGAAGATTGGCATTGGCATTTACAGGAATAATGGAAACGTGAGATGTGCATCCCACCAGTGGCTATATGATAGAAAGGAAAGAGAAATGAGAACAGCAGCCGGCAGTCAATCTGTATGCATACAGATCTTTATTGCAGACAGGTCTATAATAAAGAGACATTGAAAAGGTCAGGGATTTACCATGAATTACTGTAGGCCCTCAACACAGACAAAGAAATTTCATTCCAGCTGTAAATCCATAATAACAGGCTTAAAGATAAACACCCAACAATTCCTTCTTACATATATTTTCATATTTTCTGGTACCTTGTGCTGAAAATTGGTTTTATTTCCATTCATTTCCATCTAATGTCTGTACATTAGAGCTCTTGACCCAATAACCTGTTTTTGGATCATACATATAAACTGCATCATTCAGTTTTACTGTCAACCAAATCGCATTACGTTATTTCTTTAACGTGAAAAATAATTTTAGCTTTTAATACTAAAATTTTTATACTGTGTGGTCTTAATCATATCATGGAGATGCATTAAGCTCCAAAAGTTTAATTTAACTAACTACATGACAAAGACTGCACTGTGCTGGAAATGGCAAGCTAAACACAGGAGCTACTCAAAACAACGTAGCTTAATACAACTTAACAAATTCCTCAGAACATGGGTCTCTGCATTCAGATCTGAGGACCAGCAGGCCTACAAAGAGGCACAGAGATGCGTGAGGGGGGCATCAGAGAGGCTAAAAGTAGGTACAAGCAGTGCATAGAGGAACACTTTAACAGCAACAACACCAGATACATGTGGCAGGGGATAAAGATTCTCACTGGCTAAGGACAACAACACATGCTCTGAAATATTTCATTTCTCACTTTGACCGCTGGAACAGAGAAGCCAGCACCCATCCTACACTACCAGGGAAGAACGACCCCATATAGTTGCACCAACATCAGGTCAGATCTACTCTGCACGGAGTCAAGCAGCTGGTCCAGATGGAGTCACAGGACAGATCCTCAAGGACTACATAGACCAGCTAGCAGAGGTATTCACCACCACCTTCAACCTCTCACTACTACAGTCTGCAGTCCTCAGCTGCCTCAAATCAGATCATCCAGGTGCCAAAGAAAAACACAGTGAACTGCCTTAATGACTAACATCCAGATGCTGTAACATAAGTGTTTTGAGAGACTCATCCTCTCTCACATCAAGTCTGCCATCCCTGCCGACCTCAGCCAACACCAGTTTGCATACTGAGCAAACAGATCGACAGAGGATGCAGTTATCACAGCGCTCTACACAGCCCTTACACACCTGGACCAGGACAGCACCTATGTAAGGATGCTGTTTGTGGACTTCAGCTCAGCTTTTGATACAGTTATCCCCCACAAACTGGATCAGAAACTGAGCAACCTGAGTTTAGTGGTGTTCACTGTGTACATGGATACTGGACTTCCTGAGCAACAGACCCCAGAACTTTAGGATGGGACATCACACCTCATCCACACTCATACTGAACACTGGCACACCACAGGGGTGAGTCCTCAGCCTCCTCCTCTACTCCCTCTTCACCCATGACTGTTCCTCCATTCACCCCACCAACACCATCATCAAATTTGCTCATGATGCCACTGTAGTAGGCTTAATATCAGATAATGAGACTAGGAAATCTAAGTGCGGCACAACACTACCCTCCCTCACAGATATCCACACTGGCCGACTTCAAAAGAAGCTGCATTTTAAAGGACCCTATCAAATGTTCTCCCCCCTGCTCTCTGGGAAGAGATACAGGACAATGAGAACCAAAACCAGCAGAATGAAAAACAGTGTTACGGCCATAAGTGTCTACCTGTGTCCCTCTCCCTCTTATTGTAAATAAATATATATTAGTTGTACAACCACCTGGCCATCTGGTCCTCCTTTCATCTCCTGGGAAAATTAAATTAAAAAGTTATTCATTGGCTGGCCTCAGGGATGTAACAGTTTGGGGGTTCCTCCGGGATCTACCCAGAAACGAGGCTGGAGAAGTCGGGTTGGCAACCGCCTGCTGGGTGAGTGTGTTCTCCAGTGGCTGACGCTGTGAGGTTTGTTTCCCACATACCTATTGTCTAGCTCTCGCTGCATTTAACAGCTTCCTCAGTGTAGATAGGTGAGTGCCCACCTGGGCTGCATAGCCCTTGCGTTGGGCATTCATGTGTTATTTTTCCTTTTTGATTTTTGGGGTGAATCCTGGGCGGAGGCAAAATTTCTTCTGAGGGGGTAGGCAATCTGGGCCTCGACCGCTGAGGGGAGCATTTTAAAGTTGCCCCGAGCCCGGAAAGCTCCAAAAGATAAGTGGGCATAGTTTGGGTTAGGCAGGTAAACTGAGGACTTCTGTCGGTGAGGCTAGCGTTGTGTGTAGGTTCATGCAGGGGCAAACGTGAGTGTTCGGTTTGCTGATGATACACAGCTTTATCTGTCAATGAAGCCTAATGAAACTAATCAGTTATTCAAACCTTCAGGCATGCCTTAGGGACATTAAAACTTGGATGATAAGCAATATTTTACTTTTGAACTCAGATAAAACTGAAGTCATTGTAATTGGTCCCGAACACATCAGAAATACATTTTCTAATGTAGTTATTAGTAGTTATTAGACAGCACTGCCCTGGCTCTTGGAGTTATCTTTGACCAGGATATGTCCTTTAGCTCACACATAAAACAAACTCCTAGGACTGCCTTCTTTCACCCATGTAATATCACCAAAATTACACATTTTCTGTCTCAAAAGGATGCAGAAAAACTAGTCTATGCATTTGTTACTTCCAGGCTGGACTACTGCAGTTTATTATTATCAGGCTGCCCCAACAAGTCTCTAAAGACTCTGATCCAAAATGCCACAGCACGATTACTGACAGGAACTAGGAAAAGAGACCATATTTCTCCTCTAATCCAGAATAGAATTCAAAATCCTCCTCCTCATTTACAAAGCCCTTAATGGTCAGACACTATCATACCTTAAAGATCTCATAGTTCCCTACAATCCCACTAGGACACTGCACTCCCAGAATGTTGGTTTACTGGTGGTTCCCAGAGTTTCCAACAGTAGAATGGGAGGCAGAGCCTTCAGTTATCAGGCTCCTCTACTGTGGAACCTTCTCCCAATTTTGGTCCAGGAGGTAGACACCCTCTGTATCTTTAAGAATAGGCTTAAAACTTTACTTTTTGATAAAGCTTATAGTTAGGGTTGGCTCAGGCTTGAACCATCCCTTAGTTATGCTGCAGTAGGCCTAGACTGCCGGGAGATTCCCCATGACACATCAAGCTTTTCTGTCCCATGTTAAATGTTACTAACTCAATATCTTCCCTTTCCCATAGTCATGTGCTCTTCCGTCTCTCTCTCCTTTTCAGTCACTTTCTGCAGGTACTTCTGCCTCTGGAACTGTAGAGTCTGACCTGCGATGACAAGCTTCCTGCTGCTCCTTGACCCCACTCAACAACTGCTGCTATAATTAGAAATTACTTGTACTTCTACAAGTTTCATTGCTACTTTTGCAATTAATATTTTTATGACTACTATTATTACTACTACTGTATTACTGGTATCACTTTACATTTTTTACATGGAACCCGTGTTATGCTATGTTCTGCTGAATTGCTGCAGGAGGGTTAGCTGTTGCTCGTTAACTCTGTGGCAGGCAGTAGTGAGAGGTATGGTGTAGTGCCCCCACTACTGTGTGTATTTCTTCTTCTTTTTCTTATTCATGGTGAGTATGGCACTTTTTGACTTAGCTGGGTTCATGGTTAACCCCATGCTAAGTTTATTTGATAAGCGTAGGCTGACTTGATCGCGGAGCATTATAATATTCTTGCAGCAGCATCTTGTTAAGGCAGAGCTGAAAGCAGGTGTTCTCACTGCTTTAGTTGAGCGTGGTGTTTTTCCCCCTCCGCCAGCCATGGAGCCGTCGATCCTGCGACCAGGATGGCTGCCCCTGTGTCAACGCTAAGGGAGAGCCTCTCCAGCACAGCAGGGCATCTTAGCCGGCCACAGCCTCTGGTGGAGGAGGCAACCAAGCCACAGCCTGTAGGCCATACACCAGTAGCACAAGGTGATGTGAAGGAAAAGTCATACACTCTGCCCCAGTTCAACCTGCTATTTGGCAGTTAGAACTGTGATCAGGCCAGGTTGAGATCCCCACTGGTACATTGTTGGGGCCTGACTCTGCCATCGCGTTCAATGTTAGTGAAAAAATTTCCCTTGAGTCTGAGGTGGAAGTCTATTTCAGTGCGTTTGAACACATTGCTGCTGCCCTGCACTGGCCAAAGGATGTCTGAGCCATTTTGTTACAGGAATATCCAGTAAGGGTCAGGAGGCTTGCTCTTCTCTGTCCATGGAGGACAGCTTAACTTATGAGAGGGTAAAGAGTGCCATCCTTAGAGCATACGAGTTGGTGCTGAAGGCTTATAGGCAGCATTTTAGGGGCCTTAAGAAAACACCAAACCAGACTCACATTTTGACTCTCTGCTGGAGGTGATGATACTGGAGGAATTTAAGAACTTCGTGTCAGAGCGTACAGATGTTTACTTGAACAAGCAGAAAGTAAACGCGCTGCAGCAGGCCCCTATTTTGGCAGATAAGCTATGCTATGTGTTGACTCATAAAATTGTCATCTCCAGGCATGAGCTCCGCGATTCTCAGCTGATACGCAAGTGGTGCCGTAGTAGTAGTGCATCCAGCTTGAAGGCTGACAAACTGTGTTTTTTCTGCCAAAAGGCTGACCATCTCATTGCTGATTGTGTTGCCTGGGAACGTAAGCAGCAGGGGGCTGAGGCAGGGGCAGCTTCTAAGCAGCCGAAGGGAGTAGGGCTGGTTAAAAATGTGTGTCCCGGTGGCTCGTCCACCAGCTCTCGTGGTCCTGATGACTGTTTCAAGCCCTTTACCTTTGAAGGATTTGTGTCACTCACCGGTAAGTCAGAGGACCGGCGCCAAGTCACTGTGCCGCGTGACATAGGGAGTTCCCAGTTGTTTATCCTTGCCAGTGCTATGCCATTCACTATGAACTCTGCTTGTGATGTGAGCACCATTGTGAGGGGAATGGGTATGAGTTTTGTACCTGTGCCTCTCCATCTGGTCTATATGAAATCCAAACTGGTAAGCAGGTTCTTCCCTGTGGCTGTCCACTCTCATTTTCCTGGTGATGGTGTGGGTTTCATCATGGGGAACGATATAGCTGGGGGAAAAGTCTATCCGGGTTCCAAGGTTATAGATGACCCCATCTCACAGGCAGAGCCTAGTGGCATGGCTCAGAAACATCCCAATGTCTTTACAATGAGTGTTACCAGAGCTCAGGCCCAGGGAGTAGACTTGTCTGGCTCATTGCTAGCATCAGCTCTGTCTGAGGACAGGTGGCCCTCTAGTGACGATGTGAGGCACTGCATGATTGAAAGGCCAGCTGACATCAAGCTCATTAAAAGCTCCCGCTGCTGCTGAACTGGGTTGCACTCAGCCAGGCACAGAGACATCTCTCTGTGTCCCTTGTCAGTTGTTTTGCTGTAGCTGAAAAAGCCAGTGAGGAAAGAGGTAAAAACTGAAGGAGGGAGTATTAATGGGCCGGTGGGCCCTGCAGCTAGGGGAAAGTTCAGGGGAGGACTGGGGCACAGTGCAACAGACAGCACATACTTGAGCTGGTGCATGAGCATGAATGAGCTGGTCACTTAGGATTTACTAAGACCTATGACCGCATTTTACAGCATTTTTTCTGTCTCAGTCTTAAATCCGACATGGCAAGCTTCGGTAAAACATGCAGCACTTGCCAAATGGTGGGGAAGCCAGCTAATGGACTATGTTGGCCCCTTGCATAGGACCAAAACTGGTAATCAGAAATCCATGCTGAGGAAGTATTGCATGGATACGGGGAGAGACTGGGATGAGCTCATGTTCATGAGCAGTTGCTGGGTGGATCTCCTGATAAAATCACTGTGGGAAATTTTTTGACCCGCTGCAGGGAGAGACTACAGCAGGTGTCCATGTTCTTCTGTGAAAGACAGAATGTCG
Organism: Lates calcarifer; assembly: GCF_001640805.2. Classification (NCBI taxonomy): domain Eukaryota; kingdom Metazoa; phylum Chordata; class Actinopteri; family Centropomidae; genus Lates; species Lates calcarifer. The sequence continues at coordinate 1,314,791 of NC_066835.1, forward strand.
GGTACCAACTACGTCATTCACACTCCTGACTGCCATAGGAAAACCTGGCTATGTCATGTTAACATGTTAAAATCATATCACTCTAGAGAGACCACTCAGAGGGAGCAAAAAGAAAACACCAGAGACTACTGCCCCCAGTGTAACACCTGTCTCCCTGGTGTGTGAAGATGGTATGGCTCATGATGACCTCATCACGCCTTCTGACAGTCAGCAGTGTGGGGAGTTATCAAACTCTGATTTCCTGTCAAACCTGGCATCACAGCTGTCTTACCTGCCTGATAGCTAACATAAAGAGATAGCTTCCCTTCTCCACTCTTCTTTTCTGTTGCTGGGGCAACCACCGCCTCCATTATGCTGGGGAGCGTCCGCGTAATGTACAAGGACTGAGGAGGGTGGCTGCCAGAATGCCAGAGACAGTGACTGGTAGAGAGTGAGAGACAGCAATGTCCCCACCCCACCCAAGACTAAGGTGCAGAAGTACTAAGTACAAAGTACTAAGACCTAAGAATAACCCCAGAATAACCCTCTCATACTCCCATATGCCACTTTTTCAATGTTGAGTCTGCACTTTACACTGCTATCATTTTGCACTATACCACTGTTTATACTTCCTTTCATTTTGCAGTTTTGCAGCTATTTCTGAGCCACAGGTATTAAAACATAGGTGTTAAAATAGCCACCTGTCAGCTTAACACGGCACATAATATTAACTAATATTTTATCTAGGTTATACCAAGAAATCCCATATATGACCTACTGTATAACCAAGGTTGGAATATGCAGTAGCTTTTATGTTTGGGCTAATGGGAGATATCACAGTACTGCAACAAACCACAGCAAAATTTACAATGCCGAGAAGAACCAGTGAACTCACTTGCTGACACTGCTGACTGCATGGTGCTGCTGATTGAGGCTTTGAAAATATTACTAAATTTCTGATATTTGCCCACCTCCTCCTCAATTTTTTTTTTGACAGGCAGGCCAGGCAGGCCACTTAGGGCCCAGGCCACCGGGAATTGTCTTGGCCTACATATCACCGAAGCAATTCAAGTCTCTGGTATCACCTCGATGCAAAACATGTAGCAGCGAGCAGGGACACCAGAGCTAACGTTAACGTTAGTCCTATTACAAGCAAGCAGTGTCGCCAACCCAGATGATGGGTTTCAGAGCCAAGATGAGTAAGCCCACATCTGCCACACTAAGATGATGATCAAACTGTTATGGCATATGTTGCAACCGAGTTTTGTTCAGGATACTGGAAGAATAACAGGTCAGGACTGAGGTCAATTAAGGGACCATTTTTGTTTCTGTTTTCTTTTTTTTTCTCTTTTTTTACTTTTTACCATTTTAGATGGTAGAAATGGCACTTTATGTTGAACTGCTGTTCTGTTTATTTTTGACCATGGATATTTTATTTACCATTTTACCACTCTTCTGGAATGTGTTGGACATTGGAAGTTTACAAAAACATTGGAAGTTTACAAAAACAAATAAATAAATACAATTGTATTGTTTAAACATATGTATATGTGTATTCATTGATTGAGTCATCGACCAAAATCAGTTTGAATTGAAAAATGTTGCTTCTTGTGTCAAATATTGATATGCGATTATTGCATGATTATTGAGATTAATTAATTACAAAGCCACTAATTAATTAGATTTTTTTTTAATCGAGTTGCATCACTATTTACTTTATTTTATTTTCACCATTCCATATTTTATCTGTGCTGTCATTCCAAGAGCTGCTAAATTGTGTTTCATTGTTGACAATATAGATCTATACAAACTTCACCAACCTAATGACTGTAAATGTCCAAAATCATCTCAACCAGCCTGTGCTTCTTCTCCGGTGCATTACACAGTTCTTCCCGGCAGCTTTCACAACATTAGAAATACCAAGCCCCATATACTCAAGGGAAGTCAGTCTGTGAGTGATATCACTGCAGACAAACTCACTTATCATCCCTCTGCAGCTTCTCTGTTGGTGTTAGTCATCATCATTCTCTCTGTTACTCTCATGCATTCAGTGTAAGTCTTTGTGCAGCTGTACCTTTCTTGCACTTTCATTTTGTTGTTTTCCTTGTCGTTTGTTTTTTGCTCATCATTCTATTATGTATAGTGTCTTAAATACTCTCAGTATTACTCATCTCAGTGTTACTTTCATTGGCCATGAAAGGTACCAAATGATGGTTACCACTGACTGATCACTGACACATCACCAATTCACACAAAACCTGCAAGAATGATGCATTTCACCAGATTAAATTACAAACTGTCTCCTGAGCAGTGGAGAAGAAAATATGTGTCTGTCTTCCTAACTCTCTGCTGTGACAAACTATTTTACACTTATTTACAGATCTCTGTGAAATAAAACCTTTTGTTACATTGTGAGTCACATCCCAACTATCACATGACAGTTGTGCCAGCATCTCAGAATCCCTCTTCCCCTTTGGTCTTTGTTATTACAGTAAGGACTCCAAGTAACACTGAAGAGTAATGAAGGGAAATATTTCAGCCTTGCAGCTTTGACACTAAGGCTACAGGTTTTAAAAACTATCTATTTTTTTCTCTCACGTCACAGTGACTACAGACACAATGTGTGTACTTATATTTAATCAAAACTCCAGCCTGTCTCTAACCCTGCCTAAAGCACTTTTGTTGCCTAAACCTAACCACAGACAAAACTGTGGGTGTGAACTTTTTCAGGTCATGGTAGAACAATTTTGTTCTTCATCAACCAGGAGAAAGTGTAACAGAAGAACCGGAAAGAACAGGAAGTTTCACAGTGTCAACGAGGATTACAGCCTTAAAAACTATCTGAAAGCACAAGTGAAAACAGAACAATGTCAGATTTAACCACATTATTGTAGACATGGTCTCACTTGCTGCAGTCATCCCCTCTCTCCCTGTTTGTTTCAGGGTGAACTGCTCTTAGATGAAGGGGACCTCAGCTCTAAATGAGTGCCTCTGGTCTCTGATCCCACCAGGACTCTGCACTCCCAAAATGCTGGTTTACTGGTGGTTCCCAGAGTTTCCAGGAGTAGAATGGGAGGCAGAGCCTTCAGTTATCAGGCTCCTCTACTGTGGAACCTTCTCCCACTTTCGGTCCGGGAGGCAGACACCCTCTGTACCTCTAAGAGTAGGCTTAAAACTTTCCTCTTTGATAAAGCTTATAGTTAGGGTTGGCTCAGGCTTGAACCATCCCTTAGTTATGCTGCTATAGGCCTAGACTGCCGGGAGGTCTCCCATGATGCACTGAGCTCCTTTCTCTCTCTCTCTCTCTCTCTCTCTCTCTCCTCTCTCTCCTCTCCTCTCTCCACTCAATATGGATTCATATCCCATGTTACATGTTACTAACTCAATATGTCCCCTTTCCTGTAGTATTGTGCTCTCCCATCTCTCTCTCCTCTTCTGTCTCTTTCTGCAGGTATTTCTGCCTCTGGAGCTGTAGAGTCTGATCTGTGATGACAAGTCTCCTGCTGCTCCTACAACTCCACTCAACACCTGCTGCTAGAATTAGAAATTACTTACACTGCTATTAGTTGTATTGCTGTGTTAGCAGTTAATACTTTTATTTAGTAATTATCACTACTATCATTACTACTGCTGTATTACTGGCCTCATCTTACATCTGATATGGAACCTGTGTTATGCTATGTTCTTCTTTCGCTATTCTCTACCCCCCCCCCCCCCTCTCTCTCCTTCTTAACCCAACCGGTCAAGGCAGATGGCCGCCCACCCTGAGTCCGGTTCTGCTCGAGGTTTCTGCCTCTTAAAAGGAAGTTTTTCCTTGCCACTGTCGCCTAGTGCTGCTCATGGTGAGATTTGTTGGGTCTCTCTCTGTAAATACCTATTTTAAAGAGTACGGTCTAGACCTGCTTTATATGAAAAGTGCCTTGAGATGACTGTTGTTGTGATATGGCGCTATATAAATAAAATTGAATTGAATTGAATTGAATTGATCTGCAGATAGCACAGGAAAAGAGGAGCTGGAGTGAAAATAACAGGACAGTGGTCTGCATTTATCCTAAAGTCACCAAAGACCACCTACTGCCCTGGTGGAGGGTATAACATGAAAACAGATGGTTGTATGGTATCAATCATCCAAACACAGCTGCACAATATGCCTGGATCTGCCTGATGTATGAAGCATAATTGTAATTTATAACATAATTTGTAATGGAGTGTGAAATTCAGTTCTCTACATGTTTTCACATTCAGTTCTCACATTCAATTTAAGTTCTCAAAAATTCACTTCAGTCTCACACATCCAGGGCATTGAGGAAGAGCAATCGAGTTCAGAGTGCAGAGCTCGTTTTCGGCCATTGATCACCTACTGTATATTTTGTTTTTGCCCATTTCCTTCACTCTTATTGAGCCATGAACTTGTATGTGATGATAATTTAATCATTGGGAATTATACACGTTGAACAAGCATTATTTTACCCGCTTCTATCGTGCCTATTATCGGCCCTTGTCTGCTAACCGCTAGCATTAGCTTAGCTGTGATGCTAACCAGTGCTACGAACTTGACGGAGCCGGGAGGAGAGCGACTCAGCCTCGGTGCTCACGTTGTTCCAGGCCGTTGCAGCCACTCGGGGTAAGCTAACGTGAAACGCTAAAGCACAGCTAGACTTACAGCCAAGTCAACCAGCTATCTGTAGTTGAGATCACTCTGTCAACGAGTAGTCATATCAAGTTTTATCAACATTTGGCCATTTTGAAATTTTGTCCAAAGCTTTGCCTGCTTTGCAAAACTTCTTCGACTAAGAAATGTTAACTATGGATATTTGATACTGTTTTTGTTATCTCGCTATGCTTAATCACATTTAATCTACCGAAAATAGTTCAGCATGTAATTTATCTTAGGAAATAGATTTGATAACACATCTCGTGACATGCCAATTAAGGTTATTGCCAGTTGCAAAACCAACAATGCACCAAAAGAGGACCTGTCATATTACAAGGCTAGTGCTCAAGTCAAAATTTTAGGATTACCATCCAAATCTTGGCCCCCTCTTATTACCTTGTTTGATCATAATATTGTACACATATAATAATGACCCACTCTAAATTGTTACAGAATTAATAATTTCTCTCCCCCCATAGCCATGGTGTGGTGTGCACAGAGCAGTAGACCATGGGGACCCACTTTGGTGTGAAAGTCCTCTCCCCCTCTTCTCATTTTCTGTGAGAAAGAGCAGTGCTGGATGTCTTCTGCCGATCATCACAGTGATGGAGGACCTGCAGCATCTTCACCTCTTGTATCCAAGTATGAAGATCATGTCCCCTGTCCTGACCCAGACAGTCAGACAAATGGAAGGCTGGCCACACTCACACTCCCCCACTTTCAAATTCTGTAATTCAAATTCAGTTTCTAGTGATACATATTTCAGCTCGTAACACTAATACAAAAAGAATGCTTGGTGTTTAGACAGTGTTTATTATCTAACCTAGGAGCATAGCAAGAATAAAAGCACAGCTACAATTTGTCTGGCTTATTAGATAGAGGTATGTAGAAGCACCAGGGGCTCAGACAAACCAGCGTTCATGCATCTTTCATAAGGCTTGTCAGAACAGCTATAGCATCCCTTTTAGGAGGGGACATTACACGGCTCATTTGGGGGTGTCGTGCTGCTACATGGAAAACAGCTTCACTACAGCAGTGCACAGCAGACTGTGCTGCTTGTTAAATGCAGCATTTGGCTCTGGATATTGTAATGCAGACCTGAAGAAAAACATGAACAGATGGCACTGACTTGTATTCTGTATTGTGTTTTTTGTTTGTTTCTCCCCCCGGTCAGAATTTCAAGGCATTGTCATGACTAGCAGCCATGTCTTTTTATACTTTGACATTCATGCATACACATCCATATGGATCGATCCATTGTGGACTGAAGCTGAGCTACTTGATTTTGATGCACAGAAATCCCAACAGATATCAGGATGGGAAAACCTCCATCATGTCACAGTTGTGTGACAATATATAGAATACAAAATACAAAATTTCATTATGTGTACTAAATTTTGTTATGTGCAAGCACAATGACAATGAAGAATTCTTGAGACTGCTAAATAAGGAGATAGAGAATGGAGTAAGACAAGATAGTTACCCAAAAATATTTTATGTGGGCAACAAAGAAAATTATAATATGAATGATGTTAACAATTAAATGAATTATTTGTGAGTGTTGGACCTGATTTAGCAGGCAAAATATCTGATACAGTAACACCAGAGAGATGGAAGGATAATTTTATTGATAGGAATCTAAGTTCATTACTATAGATACTGTTGCTAAATGTAAAAACAAAAAATCCACAGATTGTGATGACATTGACATGTCTGTAGTTAAAAGGGTAATTGAGGGTATTTCAAAAACACTTACATACATTTGTAACTTATCATTCAAGACAGGTACCTTTCCAAATAGGATGAAAATTGCCAAAGTCATACCTCTGTACAAACAGAGACACCAATTCACAAATTACAGACCTGTCTCTCTGCAATAAATGATAAACCATGAACGATATGGCATCAGGGGTACAGTCTTACAGTGGATGAGGAGCTAAAATTAACTTATCTAATGGCATTTCAATCTGCACCAATAATATTTAAAGCAAAAAATAATTTGTTTCTAGATAACATTCAGAAATTATTCATTGGCAGGGAAAGGGGTAATAATTTAAGGGGAAACCTAAACTTCAAATCTTTGTACGTGCGTACAACAAAAAGAAATTTTTGTGTTTCAGTTTGTGGAATTAACTGTGGAATAGTTTGAATGTGGAGTTCAAGGAATGCACAAACATGAAACAATTTGAAATAAAATATAAAGAAATTCTTTATCTAAAGTATAAAAGTGAAGACTGTGTTTAAAGCTCATCAGCTGTTCACTGTGTGAGTACTGGTATTTTGTCACAAATTTTCCATGCCTGTCTTTCATATGTCCACATACCTATATACTTATTATATTTATATTGTATTTACATTATATTTATACTAGAGTTTACATTCATTAAATGGGGCTATTAATCAGGAAGCTAAATACACAAATATAATACTGTAATGTTATATATTATTATATTATAATAATATAAATATAAATTATGTTGAGATGTGGAAAGGGGGTGGTAATAAATAATTTTAGACTTCCTCCCACTCCTTTTCAAATATGAAATGGAAACACTATGTGTTTGGATGTCGTTTTTTCTTTATGTGCCTTTATGTATGTCTGTGGTGGAATGCCCACCTGCTTTGTTTTCTTTTTTGCTTGTTTGTTGTTTTAAACTAAACAATTTTGAAAAAGGCCCTGCATTTTCCCAATGTGATACAACACTCATGCGGAAGTCAATTTACACAAAGATCTAAACACAGAAAATATTTGTATGGCCCATTTTTTAGTCATGTTTGGGTTGTAGCTCTAGGAATTGGAGTGTTGGTCGGTCTGTCACAGACCACCACAATGTCACCCTTAACCAGCTCACCCTCCTTCAACCTGCCTATGTCTTGTAAGTTCCCAAGTTTAAATTAAAGTTTGTTCTAGTTGATATTAAATGAGCAACTGAACCAAAAGAATTTGGAACAGTGCATCATTAACACTGTGAGATATTAAGACAAGACATTACAGGCTAAAAATTTGTTACAAATTTTAACTAATAGATATCACCACGAAACTTAATCAATTGGAAAAAAAAAACATTTGCCATGTTTTAGAAATCACCCTATAAATGATAAATGAACAAAATATAGGAAGGATAAAAACTATAAAGTTTGGTGAATGTGTAACTGAAGTGGAGATTCTGGCTCAGTTTGAATGAGAAAAACTCACACAACAGCCTTTAAATATTTTGGAGTTGTAATTGAAGTCTACAGACTGGAAGAAATCCTCAAAATCTGAACTGTCATCTCAGAGTTGGATATTTGAGCTAGATATTTGATCAGATAAGATTATCTTAAAATAAGAAAAACGAAAAATCTCTGTGATGTGTGTGTGTGTGTGTGTGTGTGTGTGAGAGAGAGAGAGAGAGAGAGTGAAAGAGAGACAGAGAGAGTGAGAGAGAGAGATATTTGGGAGTAATAATAAAGTAAAAACTCCTGCATCCAGACTGAGACTGAACTTGTTATTATTTTTGCATTAATATTTTTCTAATTATAGTTTATTTATTAATCATACCTTTCCTATCATCATTATACACAGGGCTTGGCTCATTTACTTTGTACTGACATGCATACAGGCATACGCTTAAGTCACTCTAAACAATAATTTATTTCTTTTCTGTTCATTTGTTGAATATATTTGAATCATTATAACTCTAACTACACAGCTTGCTTCTGTAGAGTTTCAGAAATGACTGTGAGAGACCTACTGTGAGTGTCCTGTGATTCCTCCAAGTTAATCTAGACTTTCAGTCTTGGTAATGTTACGTACTGCAGCGTTCATCCATCATGTGGTATCTCATTTAGCCTGTCATTGGCTTGTCATCCTCTTAAACCAGTGTCTACTGTAAGTTAAACTGCAAGCAAGCTAGCTAATGCTAATTAGCTTAGTTGTCAAAACTTATTGCAGCACAATCCTTAAAACCACAGAATATACAAGTCTATCTAAAAATGGACCGTGGTGAAACTCTATACATGAAAAGTACCTTGAGATAACTTCCGTTGTAATTCAGCAATAAATAAAACTGACTTGACTTGAGCTCCTCCATTTGAATAAAAAGAAGTCACTGAAGCTCTTAGAAGAGGACCCAGTCCCACTCCCACTACTATGTTCATTTTCACCTTTTCTTGCCAAGGTTATATTCTTCTTTGGCTTACTCTTCTTTGGCTTCACTTGGAAAATGTTATGAGTGAAAATGAACAACAACAATAATAGTAGTAACAATAACAATAATAATAATACTGCGTCTGTACTTGTTTTTATGATAGCTTTTTAATGATAGCTGCCCCACATATCCTTCCTTCATATCCATTCCTTTACAGCACTGGTTGTGTAGCTGTGCAGCAGAACATTTGGAAACAATCCCCCTCATTTTAAAGTTGCTGATGCTGTGATGTGAGGAGAAACCAGGACACATATACTTTTCAATGATCATTGCACATAAAAATTGAGAAAACAGTCTGTATTTGTCTTGACACAAGCTGCATCTCTTGACTTTGCAGCCACTGTGGCTAAAAATACAGGTTTGGCCCTGGTTAAAAACTAATTTCAACTCTCTAGATACATAAAATATACATGCAAGTACACAGAACCAAAGAAGAGAAATGTGCATGTGTTGTGCCTGCATATGTGTATGTGTAAATCAGTGAAGTTTGTTGTGTGAGGGACCACAGCTAACAAGGTTTCTGTTACTTGCTTATTGTTAGAAACACATGAAATATTAGAAAGCATCTTTAGAGAGAACCTCGAGGACCATGACCATACAGAAACGACCAATATACAACATTATGCAGATGTCTCAGGAGGATACATGAAAAAGTTGTGTGGCTGCAGCCATCCAGTAACATTACAAAATGTCAAGAGTCTCAGTGGTTTTCATTTGGAGATTACTGACACAGAAAGCAGCGATGACATTAGCCAGACAACCACTGACAAACCTATGCTATGCTTTGTTGTTTCCAGGGGGCTGATGGAAGAAATCCTGAAAAATGTGAATTATCAGCTCAGAGTTGGATATTTGAGCTCAATCAGATAACATTTCTTAAAATAAGAAAAACAAAAAATCTCTGTGGTGTGTGTGTGTGAGGGAGTGAGTGAGTGAGTGAGAGAGAGAGAAATATTTGGGAGGCCTGACCATTTAAGGCTAACAACCAAGCTATCTATAGATGAGCTTTGATGGCAGTCTCAGACATGGCTGTCTCAGTAAGTTCTACTTGTGTCATCATATGTTTGAACTGGAGATTTGTGTAAAATTACTTGTTCCGTCTGGCTGCTCACTGTAACTCATCAGTATGCTACCTCTGTAGTCACCAGAAAACAAAGCACATCAGAGGAAGGTGGCACACATACACAGATCTCTATTTCATCTTACTGCACCACTCAAGCAGAAAACAGATACTACTTATCCAACTAAATATGGCAGAAAGACTGAGGAGAGATAAGAGCACTTTTATCTGAAGTGTTTTCAAAAGGATTAATTACACACTGCCACCCACTCACAGCACTCCCAGTCATAAGAAAACACATATACCACTCTCATTATCCATGCAAGCAATCAAATATCCTACCACTACATGGTTTAAAGACTGTTTAAAGACTTTTCTCACACTGGGTTTTTACAGACTTGGTTATTCTGTAAGGAGAAATTTGCTACAACTGGTGCCATTCTGGGGCAGCACGGTAGTACAGTGGTTAGCACGGTAGTACAGTGGTTAGCACTAACGCCTCACAGCAAGAAGGTTCCATGTTGGAGCCCCGGTTCTGTGTGGAATTTGCATGTTCTCCCTGTGCCTGTGGTTTCTCTCTGGGTATTCCAGCTTCCTCCCACAGTCCAAAGACATGCACGTTAGGTTAGGTTGGCCCTGCAAGTACAGAGTGTACTCTGCCTCTTGCCCAATGTCAACTGGGATAGGCTCCAGCACCTCCATGACCCTTAACAGATAAGTGATATAGATAATGAATGAATGGTGCCATTCCTGCTATCCTGCAATCACTGTCTCTGCTGAGGGTGGTGTGGCTACTAGCTGAACAGTAACGTCCATATTCTTACAAGTCATGGCCATTATAACTAACACTCTCTGCTGCCACAGCTTCCTTCACCACCCCAACCTCTGTGGCTTTTGTCAAGCTTTTGGTGTTGCAGGTAAACAGGTTGGTATGGTGACATAATGCTGATCATCAGTCTTGCTCAGGCAAGACTATCAATTAATTCATATTAGTCATATTGTTAATAATGTACACAGGCTCCGGCTATCACGACCCCACTCTGCAGGCTGTGAGAGCCTGAGCTCCACTGAAAACAAAGACTCCCTGTTTGTCTTCCTTAATGATAGCAATAGCCACCCCCTCAACCCCACCCCCCCTACATGAAATAAACACACAAGTTTCCCCTGTTAAACCAGCAGTGGCAGGAAGAACGACCTAAAGCAACACTACAGAGGTGTGACATATTTATTAGTCTGAATGAATCTAAAAACTGATAGCTGCTGATGATAAAATGTGCTCAAGTGTTTTAGGTCCATTTGGACAAAAAGAGGGTAGAATACAGTAGCAGCAAGAAGGTATGAAGAACCATCATGCTTTGAGTGACTGCCAACCTTATCAAAACATGCGAGGGCTTGGCTACGCTGAGAGTGATCTGAAAAGGCTTTTTTCAATGAGAAACAGCCACCCAGAGGGAAGAACAGGAGGAGGAGACACATAGTGACTACATGGAGAGAGACAGAACGAAAAGCATCAGAGAGGAAATGGCACGATGATGCATTGATGAAATCTGCCCTTTAGATGAAAAGGCATTAGTCAGCCAGGACTAGAGATTGGAGAGGCTAGCACAGTTGGATTTGGCTGAGAGACATGGATAAATGCAATCCCTGAGGATGAGGGAGAAAGGATGGGGCTGGTGAAAGAAAACAATGGACAGTGGAGAGGTTGAGTTGGGGGGGTGTCTGTGGAAACCTGGCTGGCTCTGGGCCTGTCAGTCACCAGCTTTAGAGTCAAGATCTGAACAAATCCAGTTCTCCTGATCTGATTATGAGACTGTACTTGGCAACATGGGAAATGCCAACAGCAGCTTCATTCCATGCCCTGCTCTACCTGCTCCATCTGCTCCACCTACTCTATCTGCTCCACCTTCTCTACCTGCTCTATCAGCCCCACCTCCTCTACCTGCTCTATCTGCTTCATCTGCTCTACCTGCTCTACCTGCTCCACCTGCTTTATCTGCTCCACCTGCTCTACCTGCTCTACTGGCTCTAAGGTTTTCTGAGGACTTTGACTTTGTCAATTAAATATTCTCAGAAACCGGATTTAGAATATACCCATTCTTTTTATCTCTTCAGGATGTAAAACAAACCTGTACATAAATAAAGCACATTGTTCAGGTTTTACATGACCCTTTATCAGAACCTGGCTCCTCTTCAGTCTCATTCCACAGTTTTTGTTTGTCATTTAGTTGGATGAAAAAGCCAGAGACAATCAGATCTACAGGATGTTTTAATACATCAGTTCAATTTCAGATCAGATCTGTAAATGCTAATCTGTTAATGACCATGAGCCTCTACATGTAAATTAATTAATTAAACTATAAACTGGAGATTTTGAAGAAGCAGCATCACACTGTCATGGCAGCTAATAAACCTCTGAAGGAGGAAGTTGGGCTGGATGGTTTGGTTGACTGTAGTTTCCATTTCCATTCTGCTCATCTCATGGGCACTAACCAGAGCCTGTTCTTGAAGGTCAGTGACAATCAACCAAATGGTAAAGACATGAATTGGGATCATGTGGGAGTTGCTCCTGAGTGTCTCAAGTCAGAGGTCTGAGAGAGGTCATCAGTACAGATCTCATTACACCTCACTGATAGATAAGACTAGGATCAGCAATTCACTGGAATTCAGAAAATCTCTGGAATGTTGCCTCTAATGAAAATCCTTGGAAGGAAATCTGAAAATACTAATCTGTTTATGATTAAGATTAAGGGAGGAAATTAAAACAGGAGACTGATGCTGACACTTAGATCACTGTCACTAATGAAAACAAACACTTCTTTACCTTTTTTAATTTTGTCAAACAGTGAATCATTCTCAGTTGTAAAACAGACACTTCCTGAAGTTTGATGTATTATGAGGATTGTGATTACTGCTGTATACACTTGAGACTGTTACCGCTGTTCTTTTGAATAAAGAAAGGAGTTGCCACTAAGGTTTAGTTACACCAGTAACAAAGAAATGATAACTGACAACAATGAGGTAGACAGAACTGACAGTGCTTTGAATTATAATGAAGAGTAACTGTATGACAAGGTCAAAAAATTGGCGTGCAGTGACTGAATCAATTTAAAGCCCTCCTAAAAACCACTGAATATTCATCAGAGCAGCCCTGTCTTTCTGTGAGGTTGAGGTGAAGGCTGCTCAGCTTGGTGAACACAGCAGGGTGGAGACTCCAGTGGCACCCCACGCAGCACCCAGGGGCTTGGATATGACACATTACATATCAGCCATCGCTTCAGTGTTGAGTCTTCAGCACATTCAACATGACTTTAAATACAACGTTCTCAGCCTGAATCAGAGTTCATCCACCAGCTCCTCACTTCTTACGATGGAGCTGTTAACACTCTATGAGTTGTAATGATTAGTGACAGTGTGTAAAAGTGAACACTGACAGGGCCTGGAGGAGGAATATTTAATTGTTTATGTTTTTTGCATTTCCACTCAACTGAAGTGAAGTGCTCCCTCGGGCTGTGTTTGCTGTGTGTGTGCATATTTTGATTCAAAAATATTATTCTTTCCCCTTGTGAATTGCAGACTGTATATGAAGGTCACAGGCTGCCACACAGTCAATTACAATACAGTCCTCTGTGTGTTTAGCAGACACTGAGATTGGACTGGTACATGATTATGATGTTTTTTACCCCCACAAGGAGGCTGTGATGATGATCCTATGTATCTGTTTGTTTATTCTGAGTTAAAGATTTTAATCCTTCAAACATAAGTCATGTACTGTATGTGTTATACCACCCTCAATTTCCCCAAAACACATTTTAATATCATTCTCCTAGTTTTCAGGCAAACAATGGCTCCAATTATCTCATTTAAAATTTCAAATCAACTTGCAGTGGCCTTAACTTTGCTGAGGATAGGTAATTAATCATAGTGAACAATCATTCACCCTCATTGTTCTACCTGATCCACCTGCTTCACCTGCTCTCACTGGAAACCAACAATCAATTTCCTAAAAGGTGCAAATTTACAAACCATCAAACACCAAGAGCAAACCATAAAACAAAACCTTAACTGTTTTTTTGAGGTTACATTGTCATAATGTCATGGTACCGAGAGTAGATTCTGTGTGTGGAGTGGACAAACCCAGACTCCTTAGTTATTGTGCTTGGTGACTTTAACAAAGGCAACCTCACCCACGAACTCCCCAAATAGACAGTTAATTAAATGCCCGACCAGAGAGGAGAACATTCTGGATCACTGTTACATCACAGTAAGCAGCGCTTATAACACCATCTCCCGTGCTGCACTGGACCACTCTGACCATGTCACGGTCCACCTGATTCCTGCATACAGGCAGAAAGTAAAACTCTCTAAATCTGTTGTAAGGACATCAAAGAAGTGGACCAGTGGTGCTGTCGAGGATCTCCAGGCATGCTTGGACTGCACAGATTGGGATGTATTCAGGACTGCCACCAACAGTCTGGATGAGTATACAGAGGCTGTGACCTCATACATCAGCTTCTGTGAGGACTGCTGTATACAAACACACTCCAGGGTGAGTTATAACAATGACAAACCCTGGTTCACAGCCAAACTCAGATAGCTAAGGCTGGAGAAGGAGGAAGCGTTTAGGAGTGGGGACAGAGACAGGTTGAGGGAGTCAACGTACAGGTTCAGCTGTACTCTGAGAAACTAAAACACCAGTTCTCAGCAGGTGACTCTGCTTCTGTCTGGAGAGGGCTCAGGCAGATCACTAACTGCAAGCCCAAAGTCCCCCACTCCATGAATGACTCACGCCTGGCCAACAGCCTGAATGAGTTCTATTACCACTTTCAAAGACAGTACGACAGTCCTGACCAATGTTCCCCCTAATTTTTCATGTGTCTGAGCATACACACAAACTCCCTGAGAATTCCTTGGACCACTGTGAGCAACATCAGACGTGCACACTGTTGCACACTGTAATTTTATGTGCTACATAGTTTTGCTGTGCACAGAGAAAGCGGGAGCAGTGCATGATTGCGCAGGCGCGCAGCTTAGAGGGAACATTGGTCCTGACACCATCTCCAGTGACACCATCCACCAGCCCCACCACACCAGCCTCTCACTCTCCCCAGCACAGTAGGGGTCAAGGCTGTGTTCTCTCTCCTCTACTCTTCTCCCTGTACACCAACAGCTGCACCTCCGGTCACCAGTCTGTCCTAAAGTTTGCTGACAACACCACCCTCACTGGGCTCATCTGTGGTGGGGATGAGTCTGCCTACAGGAGGGAGATTGATCAGCTGATTATGTGGTGCAGTGAGAACAATCTGGAGCTTTATGCTGTGAAGACAGTGGAGATGGTTGTAGACTTCAGGAAGAACACAGCTTCACCCACCCCCATCATCCTGTGTGACTCCCCAGTCAGAGCTGTGGAGTCCTTCTGTTTCCTGGGGACCATCATCACCCAGGACCTCAAGGAGGAGCTAAACATCAGCTCCCTGATCAAGAAGGCCCAGCAGAGGATGTACGTCCTGCAGCAGTTGAAGAAGTTCAACCTGCCAGGGACATTGGTGGTGCACTTCTACACCTCCATCACTGAGTCCATCCTAACCTCTTCCATCACAATCTGGTAAACTGCTGCTACTGCCAAGGACAGAGGCAGACTGCAGTGTGTCATCCGGTCTGCTGACAAGTTGATCGGCTGTAACATGCCTACTCTCCAGGACCTGTACACCTCCAAGACCCTGAGGATCCTGGTCACAAACTCTTCAGGACACTCCCTTCTGGCAGGAGGTTGCAGTCCATCAAAACCAAGACCTCAAGCCACAAGAACAGTTTCTTCCCCTCTGCAACTGGGCTCCTCAACAAGATCTAGCCCCCCCAACACACACACACAGACTGTCACAGACTATAATCTCCCCACCCCCATCTACATGTTACATAACATTATACACACCTATGCATTACATTAACGCACATCTCTCCGGACAATCACTGCCACCTTCAAACATTCAAGCACTCTACACTTTACATTTTAATTATGTATATTTATGTTCCTTGTAAATATAGTTTTTGCTTTTTACTTTTTTTTACTATCATTCTTCTTTAGCACCAATATACCAAGACAAATTCCTTGTATGTGCAAACTTACTTGGCAATAAAGTCTGATTCTAATTCTGATTCTGATTCTGAAGGGAGGATTTTGAAAATTATGTTATGATGGTAATGGAAAAAATCTAGGTTTCATAGTTTTAGTCCTGTAACTAAAACATGCAAAACCAGGAAAGAAGGAAGGAGGGAACATTTATTAACTGATTGATACCTCTAACTGATTCTTGACATTTTGAGCAGTGACCAGGCCAGCAGGTAGATATGTTTTAGCAGTTACAGTGACAACATAACAGTGAGGACAGCAGTGAAGTGATAGTATTATTAGCAGTAGTATTAGGCTTTAAGTGTCATTTGGGTCAAATTCTGTTTCAGAGGCTTTTCCACTCTGACAGGAATAAAATTAGCACATTGTGCACAGATACAGGCTTGCCTCATAGCCTCATTAGCTTACTGGAATAAGGCCACCGTGTTAGTGAGCACACACAAATGCACTGGCCTTGTAAATCAGTTACAGTGTCATGCGTTTGGTAGCTGATCTAATACCAGCTCAGATTATACAGTTGCACAGAGAGGTTGTTTTAGGCAGCTTGTTTATACTTTTTCCACTGGAAGTTCAATTTAATGCCAAGTGAAAGACTGTACAACAGAGTGGATAACAGTGTTGTAACAGTTAATGTTGGATTTCAAAGCCACTGATAGTATCTTGTCTGTGTGTTACTGTGGTAGTGGACTGGTTACCTTGAAAGCACCTTGAAGTTTAATATGTCAGAAATGAAACCTCATCTCCAGCACAGTCCCTCTACTCTAAAACTGTCTCCTGGTCCAATCAGTGTCTGGCAGCCTACTGTAACTGATGAATTATTCACAGCTGGGATCAGGCTGTGTTGTCCCTGGAAGGTGGTAAACACAAATGAAATTCAAAATGACGCTTGATGAGTCATCAGCTGAAAGAATCAGGGAATCAATTAACCACAGTGTGTGCTGTGTGGAATTATACAACAAGTAGTTCCGACCAAGCAATCTAATTGGTCAACAAGACATTTAGAACATGCTCAAATCAGCATGACAGCACACCTTACTCATCATTAAAAATATTACTCCGCCATATACATTTTACTTTGTTGGTAATAGTTGTATAATTGCAAGATTACACTCGAGGGTGTCCTTTAATGTCATTTGAGCAAAGCACCTTGGCTTTCTCCATCAGCTGTGCCGGTGACACGGCGCTATAACTTAAAATTCATGTAAAAGTTTGCAGTTGCAGAAGCTACATCTGTGTGAGTAAATAAATGCAGCGTCTTTGTGCAGTAGGCTATTGATTTAGTTCGGTAAATTCCGAGACCTCTATAAAGCATTAACGTCAGTTCAGAGTTCACTCATCTGGGACTAGAAAATCTTACTTACTTACTAAGTGTCTGATTATTTGCCGTAGTGGTAAACTCGGTTCCATTACACATAGTCCACTGACGTGACTGATTGTGTTCCAGTTATTACTCAGACCCCATGTATTTCCATGGAAACGGGAAAAACACTTGCCAAAACCCTTTAATATTGAGAGCAAATTGCTCCTCAACATGAACAGATTTTGATTATACATTTTACTTTGTTGGTAATAGTTGTATAATCGCAATATTAACCGAGAGGGTGTGCTTTAACGTCATTTGAGCACTTGACGCAAGCGCCTCGATCCTGACCGCATCACTGTTGTGCTCAAATGACGCTAAAGCACACCCTCTCAGTTAATATTGCTTAAGTGGACATGGGATTGTGTTTGGTGTTCTAGAAGCATGCGGCACGCATATGCATATGGAATCTAATATGCATGCTAAGAAATGCAAACTGGGCTATACTGACTAGGGTTGAGGCTCTACCCTCCTCTGCAGTACTGTATGGACCTTGGAAGAGGGGTGCTTGAATTTCCATCATTAGATACATTCAGTTTTCTAAATTCATCTGCATCTTTCTTTCTGTGTGTGTGTACATGGACCAGGTAAATATGATGCAAATTCTGCCCTGCCCTGCCACCACATTGTGGCCAGGGGCGATGGTGTTAACAGCTAGAGTTCATTCACATTAGTTCCTTGAGTTAACCAAACTGAATAAAGTGGATTATGTCTGTGGGCTGAAAAACTAAAACTAGTGGACTGTGGTATCATTTCCTAGCACCATGTTCTAAACTTCTCAACAGCTACTGGTACCTTAGGAAACAATAATTTATATAGGCTATCGCTCAGCAGTAACAGGAGCATTGAAATGACATCTGATATCTTAGTTGTGAGATGTGACTTAGCTGAAGTTTGTCACAGTTACCGTGAGTGGAATACTAAATGGAATGGACTGTACTTATATAGCGCTTTTCTAGTCTTTTCGACCACTCAAAGCGCTTTACACTACAGATCACATTCACCCCATTCATACAGCACATATTCTATATTTAATGTGCTTTCTAAACACATTCACACACATTCACACACAAACACACACATCGGAGGCAATTTGGGGTTCAGTATCTTGCCCAAGGATACTTCGGCATACAGACTGGAGGAGCCGGGAATCGAACCACCGACCTTCTGATTGGTGGACGACTGCTCTACCTCCTAAGCCACAGCCGCCCCTACACAGCAGTCACCACTAAATGTAATGCCAATTTGCGTGTAATGGTTACTCTTTGGAATAATGTTAATCAGTTTGATTGCCCCAGCAGCTTTTATCCCTAACTGTGGGCCTAAAGATAAAGTTTAGAGTTGACTGATAAAGTCAAGAAGTTGTCAGTAAACATGTCAGTGACACAGCTGGAGAGTCAAATGGATATTTTTCCATGTGGTGGCCAGCAGCTGATCTGAATTCAGCTGAAGAATTAATAACCTTACTAAAAGAGATGTATCCTCTGCCATAGTTAAAACTTAGTACCTTGGGGTTTGGGTGTGACATCTGTATTTCATATATCATATGAAATATAGCTGATTTTTTTTTTTTTTTCATTTTCAGAGAGTACCAAAGTGCAGAGAAAGGTAAGAAAGGGAAGAAGGATTCAGGTTACAGCAGCTCAGCTCTGTCTCCTAGAAAGAGCTGGATGTTTTGATTTATTTGTGAATGAATGAATAACAGCAGCAGAGTCACCAGGAGGTGGTTGGTGGGCATGTAAAGTAAATGATTGGTAACATCCACATGTGGTTAGGTTTAGGCAATGACAGCACTTAAAATATGGTGATTTTGGTTAAATGTGAAGAAAAATATTAGGGTCTCATGTCACTATTAACCTTTTCTGTATGAAACCAGGCCAGGAACTTTCCCTGACCTGAACCAGGAGCTGTGAGAGTCTGAACAGAACCAGAAAACTGAAGCTAAATGCTATAAATATATAAAAAGAAATATCTGGGGAACACGTATTCATTATGAGGGCACCTTTTTTTCTTTTTTTGATTTTTATCAGCACACATAATGTAACATTAGGATGTGCATGCATTAATTTGAAGAGCAACATTCACTTTGCATAGCTTCACTGACGGTAGTGTAATGCTAACTGACAACATAACAAAGTGGAAGTGATTAGGAGAACAGGGCAAACTTAAGGCAGGAGAGTGAAGAGTGGGACCTGATGTCATACTGATCAAATAAATGCTGTGGAAAAGTACAGATACTGAATTTATCATGTGAGCTGCAGAGAAAAGGGTCTACCCGAAATCATTGACAAATCATTCACACTGGCCTTTTTACAGACTGAACTTTATTTCTTTTTTGAGACTCAGCTGTTATTTGGCTGTTACTGTGAATATATTATTATGGCATCTTTTGTGGCGAACTCCTTGTAAAAGAGAAGACTGTATAAACCATACTATGAACTCTGTGTGTCTGGTCGCATTGCCACTGTTGAGCTGAGCTGAATACAAATTCTTTATTACCACGACACACCTTTAACCACCTTTAAAAAATCAGGGAAGCCTGTGTACTGCTCAACATATACATGGATGTAATGGGGAAATAAGTGAGTGCCCCCTGCTTCTGCCCCATTCCCCCTGCACAGGCTAATTGCAGGACAGAGAGCAGATGGGGTACAGCGGCACCTCAGGGAGGGCTTTATGGAGGTGAGGGTGGGAGGATGGAGAGGTAGTGGGGTGGGTGGTTGATGGATGGATGGAGGAGGTGTTGATTAGCCCACCATAGACTCCCAGCTGTGACACGCTGCCAATGATATATTTAGCTTCATCAGTAGGAGTGTTTCTCACATATAGAAACAGGGTGGTGTGTGTGTGTGTGTGTGTGTGTGTGTTGGGGGGACACAATTCTGCTGCCACACTCCCTTCTCCCTTCTCCCTTCTCCTGTGTTTTCCAAAAAACCATTCAGCACACCAAACCCCTTTCAGAGGATCCCATCTGCATTGCTGTCACTGACAACAAGGGTTCCAGTTATATCTTACAGTCTTGAACTCTTCAGGCATTGTGTATTATGAGCGTCATTGTGAGTGTCTTTGATGACTCCTACAGAGTACAGTCCTCCTCCTTCTTAATTGATTTTGCTAATATCAACTCTTCAATCTCGCACACAGCTTATGAACATCTTCAAATAAGCAATGCTGACTGTTGTATATTAATATATTCAAATCCACATGTCGTAATGAAGAGAATTTTTTAAAATGAACACTCATTTAGGTGTCCTGTCATTATGTATGCACACATCCTCCATTTAGTAAAGAAAGCAGATAACATACAAAACAGGCTGATGTGATTCTGACTTAGATTTTTGTACTAACCATTAACAGTAACACTGTTGTTATTTACACTCAGTTTAGACTAAGTCAATACTCTGTTAAAACTTGAAGTGGATTATAGATGAAAATGTAACTGATGGTTAGCAGCTCAGATGTAGAAGATTTTTTATTTTAATTGTTATGATATTTGTAATTTATGTAATATTTATATTGATTGCTGTTGTTTCATCTTCGTTCTTATTTTTTCACTGGTGTGATCTGGTCTTTGTCTTCAGTGTTTCTGACATGAGTCAGCACAGAGTCATCAGGACCACCTGCTCTGCTCACACTGTCTCAGTAGAGATACCTGAGGTCTAATATGGTCTGTTCTCCCAGAATGTCTGTCTCTGTCTCAGCTATGTAAGTTAGTAAATACATCTTTTGATGGTAGGGTATATTATTTTATATATTTTGTTGGCAGATAAATGTAAGCGTAGATACATGAGGTCTATACTGTATCTACCAACAATGATTCCTACAGACATCTGGTGCAGGCACTGCTCATTATAGAGCTGAATACAGATACAAAGACATAGATACACCAAGCATGTACAGTGTATTATATAATGGACCTTAGGCTGCAGTATAGTTTAATGGAATCATCCATTCATCCATCAGTTTTTCTTTTTCCAGCAATCCAGATCTACACAACAAATTTTTCCAAGTTTTCTAATTTAGACTGAAAAAAGAGCCTGTGGAAATATCTATGACAACCACAGCAGTAGTTCCAGGAGTGACAGTGACAGTCTTTCCATTATCCAGACCTATCTATTCCACCACTTCTGAAATTTTAATTTGCTTTTATTCTCTCTAAAATCAATAATGTACAATACAATAAATACAATACAATAAAATAAACTGTCATAATTTAGAATCAATACCATATTCTAATCTCTGTGCACCCGCACTTATCACTCCGTTAATTTTTAGATGGATTTCTTCAGGTATAAATTACTGACTTTAAAACTAGAAGAGGTTATTTTTTCTTTGAAACAGAATCCATATAAGTACTGATTTCTGCAGTTCTGATACTTCACCCTGGAATTCCATAATCTATCTGTTGGAAAATCTGTCACCTGAGACAAACAACTGACTCCTTAGCACGTGTCCTTTAAGTCGCTGCAAATACACAGGCATCCCTGACTGACTGCTGGTGAAAATGAAGCTTTTTCTTGGACAGCACCGAGCAGGAGGATTAACCACTGATTGACCCTGCTGCAGTTTGGCCCCAGGCAACAGGATGAATTTTAACATATTACACCCTCCACACTGGGATTAGACATGACATTGTTGAACAAATTTATTTTTTTGTAAATTTGTAAATGTCAAACAAAGAAGAACTGTCTGCATGAGGTGTAGCTCTTTCCTGGTATACACAAAGTTACCAGTGGTCAAGTACAGCCCAACAGAGAGTAAAGATGTGCTCAGATTCCTGTGTATTGTGTCCACATTGGATGATTGTATAGCTCATGATTTATGTGCAAAGTTTTTATTGTTTGTATTATAAAATGTCAGAAAAAAGCAAAAGATGACAACAAAGTTTTTCCACAGTGTCACATCTTCATGTCACCTGATATTCCATTTAAAACTGCTGCAACAGGATAAAGCAGCAAATCCTCACATCTGTGAAGTTGGAGAATATTTGGTATTAGACTTGACCAGACACTTTTTTTTTTTTTGTTTTTTTTTGTTGTTGTTGTTGTTGTTGTTTGACTTAATGATTAATAGACTAATTGTTACAGAAGTAAAGAGGAAGCATCTGTAGAATCCACATCATTTTAATTCAAGATATGTTGATTGTTCCTTGAGGGACAACTCAAGGCCCTGTGAGGGATGAGGATGTGTGTGTCTGGTTCCCAGTGAAACAAACACAAAACTGAAAATAAATAAACTGGGTTCTGCCCTGAACCCTGACTTATGATTTCTCAGCTGCTGCCCACATCCAGAATGTCCTGAAAAAATTACAAATGGGTTCTCTGGGTTCCCAGAGTACATTAGTCTTGTGGAGGGCACAATTGTCAGACAATAGCTAGCATTAATATTTAATGTTAAAGTATCATTTCATGCACTGGCTGGGGAATGACTGCCTTGCCCTGCAGTAATATTCACCTGGCTGGGTGTAATGGAAAACTGAGGACTCCCACAGGACCTGTGTAAAAAGCTAAGAATGGAGGAGAACTCATCTTAATCCAGACTGAACCTGCTACTCTAAACCTGCATACACACAAAGCACAAGGAAACACATATCTGCAGAATTACACATAATTCAATGACTCAGTCAGCCACAGTCACACAGACATCCCACTGAGTCAATCGCTACTCACAGCAAGAGGCTGTTGCTCTCTGTTTTGCTGTCCTTTATTTTCTGTGAGTTCTATATGTCATTACACCCCTTTCTTCAGCAGAAAGCAACATGGTTTATTAATTGATCACTTGTTACAGTGATAGAACTGAACTGCTTTATCTGCACAGCATGAGGGCAGCCAATTAATACATTCACATCTACATGTGAAAAATCTACAGTGCACTATGTTATGAATAAATGTGTCTTACGGCATTAAAATCTTTACCCGTGTGAAACATATATTAAAAGACTAAATCACAATTTTCATCTTATTTGTGTTCAAAAATCATTCAACCAGACACACAGACATAAGATGTATCTATGTGGATGGGAAAGAGAAAAAGATAGCTCATTTCATGCCTGTGCCCATAATATAGCTATAATAGAACAGTGACAGTGATAATCATGCTTTCTCCAAATAAGTTTAAGAAGAAAGTGATTATTGACCTAAACAAAGAAACCATACAGTGTATCATAAGTTTTTTCTCTTTGGATAACTGCTTTTTTCTCCAGAGAGTGCCGGACATAACATTTATGGAGTAGATCTCTGTGCTTTAGCAGAAGATATATGCAAATACATTTTATTAGTCTTTGAGCATTAAAGGATGTTGAATGAATGCAGTAACTGATGATGTGCAACGCTACCATTTTGAAATGATTAATTTATTCTTTCACAGCAGCTGAACAACTCAGTGCTCCATAGCTCAGCCTTTGATAACTCATGGGGCCAGCGTTAGTCTTCCATTTTGGAAACATTTGCTAATAATGGTGTTCACGCCAAGTTACAACATGAACCTGACTGGAAGGAAAACAGTGTTCAACAGCTGCTGTCACACAGCAGGCTCTTCCCATGGTTAGTTTTCAGAGAGACCACATGTTCATTTCATGACCACGAGGCCTCTGTCTGACCCTCTGTAATGCCAGAGCTACCTATTACTCATCATTAACAGAGGAAAATAAGAACAACTCCAGGTTTCTTTTCAGTACAGTAGCCGGGCTGACAGAGAGTCACAGCTCTACTGATCAATGTATTCCTATAACAATCAGTAGTGATGATTTCATGAGCTTCTGTAATAATAAAAATTGTAACTACTAGAGAAAAAATTCAACACCTCCTGCCCTCAACCAGCTCTGAGTTAAGTCAAAACACAGGATCCCTAGAAACAGCTGTAAAAACCTAATTGAGACTGTTTCTCTCCCATCGACCTCCACCAGCTCACTTCAACTATTTCTTCATCTAAACCTTCAATCTGTCTTTTAGATCCCAGTCAAACTAGGCTGCTTAAGAAGCCTTACCCTTAATTAGCAACTCTGTACTGGATATGATTAATCTGACAGGCTATGTGCCACAATCTCATAAAGTAGCTGTAATCAAACCTCTTTTTAAAAAGCCTACTCTTGATATATTGATATCCAACCTCCCCTTTCTTTCTAAGATCCTGGAGAAAGCAGTCACAAAACAGTTATGCAACTTTCTACAAGACAATAGTTTATTTGAGAATTTTCAGTCAGGATTTAGATTGAATCATAGTACAGAGACGGCACTTGTGAAAGTTACAAATGACCTCCTAATCACATCAGATAAAGGGCTTGTCTCTGTACTTGTCTTGTGAGATCTTAGTGCTGCTTTTGATATGATCGACCATCACATCCTTTTACAGAGACTGGAGCATTTTATTGGCATTAAAGGAACCGCACTAAACTACACTAAAGTCTATCTATTGGATAGGCTTCAGTTTGTACATGTTAGCGACAATTCCTCAAAGTACACAAAAGTTAAGACATGGAGTTCCACAGGGGTCATTGCTTGGATCAGTTCTATTCACCTTATATATGCTTCCCTTGAGCAACATTATTGTTATGCAGATGATACACAACTATATTTGTCGATGAAGCTTAATGAAACCAATCAGTTAGCTAAACCTCAGGCATGCCTTTGGGACATTAAGACTTCGATGACCAGCAATTTTCTACTGAACACAGACAAAATCGAAGTTATTGTACTTGGCCCCAAACACCTCAGAAACACATTTTCTAATGATGTAGTTATGCTCGATGGCATTGCCCTGGCCGCCAGCTCCACTGTATAGAATCTTATTTCAGGATATCAGAATATATCCTTTAGCTCGCACATAAAACAAACTTCAAGGACAGCCTTCTTTGACCAGCATAATATTGCCAAAATCAGACATATTCTGTCTCAAAATGAAGCTGAAAAACTAGTCTATTAATTTCTTACTTCCAGGCAGGACTATTGTAATTCATTATTATCAGGCTGCCCCAACAAGTATCGAAAGACTCTGCTGCTGATCCAAAATGCTGCAGCACAATTACTGACTGGATCTAGAAAAAGAGACCCTAATTCTCCTGTGTTAACCTCTCTAAACTGGCTCTCAGTCAAATCCAGATTATAATTTGAAATCATCCACCTCACCTACAAAGCCCTTAATGGTCAGGCACCATCCTATCTTGAAGAGTTTATAGTTCCCTACAATCCCACTAGGACATTGCATTCCCAGAATGCTGGTTTACTGGTGGTTCTTAGAGATTCCAGGAGTAAAATGGGAGGCAGAGACATCAGGCTCCTCTACTGTTATGCCGCTATAGGCCTAGACTGCTGGGGGATTTTCCATGATGCACTGAACTTCTCTCTCTCTCTCAGTATGGATTCAAATACCATGAATACATGTTACTAACTTGATATCTTCCCTTTCTTGTAGTATTGTGCTCTTTCATATCTCTCTCTCCTCTTCTGTCACTCTCTGCAGGTATTTCTGCCTCCAGAGCTGTAGAGTCTGATTTGTGATGACAAGCCTCCTGCTGTTATATTTAGAAATTATTATTACTGCCTCTATTATTGCTACTATTGCATTTACGACTTTAATTGTCATTACTATTATTACCTCTTTTGTATTATTGATACCACTTTACATTTTAGATGAATCTGCACTATGCTATGTAATCCTGTTGTTATTTTCTACCCTCCCCCTCATCCCAACCAGTCGAGGCAGATGGCTGCCCACCCTGACTATGGTTCTGCTTGAGGTTTCTGCCTCTTAAAAGTTTTTAATTGCCACTGTCACCTAGTGCTTGCTCATGGTGGGAACTCTAGTCTCTCTCTGTAAATATAATAATCTAAAGACTATGGTCTAAACCAAAAGTGCCTTGAGATAACTACTGTTGTGATTCGGTGCCAGAGGTGGGACCAAGTCATTGCTTTGCAAGTCACAAGTAAGTCTCAAGTCTTTGCCCTCAAGTCCCGAGTCAAGACAGGCAAGTCCCAAGTCAAGTCCAAAGTCAAGACCGACAAGTCTCAAGTCAAGTCCTAAGTCCTGCAGTTTGAGTTTCGAGTCCTTTCGAGTCCTTTTATCCACAGAGTAATAATATATTTACACAGATAATGTATGCTTTTAACATCTGTATTTATTTATTAAAACAAGTGCAATTGAAATTGCAGAAAAAAATAGTGCTGACATTGCACTATTAACCAGTCATTTTTAACATTTAACTCATATTTTGTAAGAATATTCTTAATTTTAAACCACTCTTTACAGAATAAACACATTTGAAAAAACAATTGCAACTGTAATTATTTGTACAAAAGTGCTAACATTGTATTTGGCATATTGCATTTCAACTAGTTCCACAGCAGTTTGTCCTGTCCTGTACCATCTCATATTGTCTGTGTGTTTATGTGTGTGTGTGTGTGTGTGTGTGTGTACATGTGAGAAACATATCACATACATGAACATAACAATGAACAGGGTTGTGCTTTTTATACATCAGAGCCCTGTGCTGCATTGCATTTGCAAAAGACCAAATTGGCCAAAAGTCTCTCAGTCATTTGTGCATGATGGGGATGTAGTATGATGTCACCTTGGCTGAAAACTCACTCCATTGGAGCACTGGAGGCAGGCACTGCCAAGACTCTGATGGCCACTCGGAACAGTGAAGGAAGAGTCTTCATGTTCAATGCCCAGAACAAAAGGGCGTTCTGTCCTTCGGCTATGTCAAGGTAGTGACTTAGCTGTAGTGATGGAGTAGTCCCAACATCCTTCTTCTGCCTCTTATGGTATGCAGCAAACAGCCCTTCTCCTTCTCTGAGGTCCTGTTGCTCCTTTTCATCAACAAAAGGAACAGGCTGCTCAGTCTCTGCAGCATCTTGCAGGATCAATTTTGGAAAAACGTAAAAACAACAGCAGAAACAATAGAGTCTTTATTACCATTTGTGTTGGTGATGCAGTGTGTTAGACTGAAATACTACAGAACACTTAATTATTGTTGCAGTCAATTAGATCAGATTACGAGGGGAAAAGTTACATTAGACTCAGTAACATTTACCTTTAACTTGTTGTGCCACCTCTGCCTTGATGTCACGACTGACCAGCACATGGGGCTCCACCCACAACAGAGAAAAGGCTGGATCCAAGGCAGCTGCTTTGAGGTAGACTGGATCTGAAAAAGGAGCAGTGACCCCATCTTGTGTCCTGGCCATTTTCACATTGAAGATTCCAAGAAATCTTCTGTTCAGGGATGCCTGGAGACTTCTGACCAGGCTGCTCAGGAAACAGACTTGAGGCTTCAGCTTCTCAAGGTGGTAGTTGAGGGACAAGACAGATGGAACAACAGCACTGATTGTGATGACCTTCTCCCCCTGTGTCAAATCAGTTGCTTCTCCAAATGGCTTCAAGATGTCCACCAATTCCTTCAACAGATTCCACTCCTGTGCTTTGAATGACAACTCCCTGTGCCCAGCCTTTTCTAGAACAGCGCAGAGCTTTAGATGATTGCATTGGAGAAGCACCTTCACTTGCCTCAGTGTTAAGTTCCATCTTGTGTTGACTGCAGCAGGGATGCCTTTCTGTTCCCCAAATTCAGCATCAAACACATCTTTGAATGTTGTGCTTGTGTGCAGCAGTGAGCTGAGTTTTGATAACTTTGAAAGAGAAGGAGATACCACTTTTGTTTCTTTCAAACTGTCTCCCACCACCAGCTGAAGAGTGTGCGCAAAACACTGCAAGCGCTGTTTCTTTGCCATAGCAACATTACTGTTTGCTGATCTTCCAGGGTTAAGTCACACCAGAGCTCAGGGTCATCAAGATGATCTCCGTCATCGCCATCCTCTTGTTCACTGGGGAAGCACACAGTGAATGCTTTTCGCATGTTAGCAGCATTATCACTAATAATGTAGTCCAGTTTATGTTTAATGTTGTATTCATCACATATTGACTCAAATTGGTCACAGATTCTTTCAGCAGTGTGTGAGCCTTGGAAGCGCTCACAGGCCAAGAGATTGGACTTCAGCTGTATCCTCTCTGCCTCTTTCTCTATCCAGTGCACAGTGACACCCAGGAATCCCCTCATCTTCCGGTCAGACCAAATGTCCACAGTGACTGAAACATGGTCAGTGTTGCTCTGTTGCTCTCTCTCTGTTTTTGATGTCAGTGTTCTGCGACACACTGGGCTATACTTGCTGTCAAGTACTGTCAGAAAGTGCCGAAAACTCTTGTTTTCCACAATAGACAGGGGCAAGTTGCAATCAATAATCAGGTCGGACAGTATTGCACTGGTGATAGCTGTCTGCTGTGGATGACTCATGCTGTAATGCCCAACACGATTGTACAGAAACTGCGGGATTGAAGGCTGTTGTGGTTGATTTGTGATGCTTTTATTCATCTGGTATTCTTCAAATCTGTAAGAGGTAAGCATATTAAACAAAGGTCAGAAAATCCCTTATAGCCACAAATGAATTGTATTGAAACTACTCTGTATTACTCAAATTATTAATATCAATCTTAGCATTGTGTTATGAATTGTATTGTGCGTGCGTGTGTGTGTATGTGTGGTAAACATTACGTTACAGTTGCTGCTGACCGCTGTCTACTGTGTGTGATACTGTACATTGACTAACGTTACATATGTACCTCATACAACCCCGCTTAAAAAAATCACTAAACAAATGTATGAATAAGGGAGTGAATTCGCCGTGGACGTTTGCAATGTAACGTTAACAGTGAGTTTACAGCCTCATTGATTTAACTACACAAGAAAAAAGATACAAAGAAAAGTTAGCCAACGTTAGCTTTCATTCAGAACTTACCGTTCTTTGTGCAACTTCAAATGTCGAACGAAGTTGGAAGTTGTTGCGTCTCCGTCTGTAATCTTCAACCCGCATGTTTTGCAAACTGCAATTCATTTTTTGTTGACCACCTCGTAATTTTTATACCCAAACGAAACTATCTTTGGTATCATTTTTTAATAACTGGTGCATTGTTTGACAGCTCCTCTTCATTGGTTGTCCTGCAATTTGATTGGATGGATGCTGTCGGATCAAAACAACCTAGATCTAATTTGATTGAATGTTGTGCCGACAGCAAATACACGCACAGGCGCACACATACGCACCATGAAAGATACAGAGCGTTCCTTAATATACTTATTAATCTTTGGATTTTGGGGAAAGGAGCAAGTCTTGTCAAGTCAAAAGGCTCAAGTCCAAGTGAAGTCACGAGTCATTGATGTTTAAGTCCAAGTCGAGTTGCAAGTCTCTTTACATTTTGTCAAGTCGAGTCAAAAGTCATCAAATTCATGACTCGAGTCTGACTCGAGTCCAAGTCATGTAACTCGAGTCCACACCTCTGTTCGGTGCTATATAAATAAAATTGAATTGATTTGTTTTCTGCAGTGATTTTAATTCTTTAATTTCCCACAATATCTATAAGTGGCCCTGGTAGAGGAGCATGGTGGAGTGGGGATGTGGGGTGGATGGGGTGGATCCATCATACATCCATGTTGTTCACACTCAACCTAGTTCTGTGACTAAATCTGTACAGAGTGGCACATATGACTGTGTAGGAAAACTGAGCAGCATTGAAAGGGCCCTCGCACCCCTATACTATACCAGAATATTGCCATGTACATGTGTTCAGGCCATGACACTTAGCAAACATGTGAAGTTTGGGGCAGATTGGACAGTGCAACTTCCTGTTTAATGGCAAAGCATCGAAATTCACCATGGTGACACAGCAAGGCTGTCCCATGAAGACTCACAGTCACCATTATGATCTTAATGTTTGTCTGACCACATTTGAGGTGAATCAGATCAACCCACTTGGATGAAACACATCATTTCCTGTTGCCAATATATATATGCCTATACCTGAAAATTGGCATGTAGATGTGTTCAGGCCATGACTGTTAGAAAATGTGTGAAGTTTGGGGCAGATTGGACAGTGCATGCAGGAGTTATAATAATTTCCTGTTTGATGGCGAAGCATCGAACCTCACCACAGCGCCACAGCAAGGGCATCCCATCAAGACTTACAGTCTTTACAATTAAACATGATTATGATCTTAGTGCTTGCCTGACCACATTTGAGGTGAATCAGATCGACCCACTTGGATGAAACACATCACTTCCTGTTGCCAATAGATGGTGTAATGACTATACCTGAATATGGGCACGTAGATGTGTTTAGGCATGACAGTTAGCAAACATGTGAAGTTTGGGTCAGATTGGACAGTGCATGTGGGAGTTACATCAACTTCCTGTTTAATGGCGAAGCATCAAAATTCACCATGGCGACACAGCAAGGGCGTCCCATGAAGACTCATAGTCACCATTATGATCTTAATGCTTGTCTGACCACATTTGAGGAGAATCAGATCACCCTACTTAGATAAAACACATCATTTCCTGTTGTCAATAGATGGTGGCACTATGACTATACCTAAATATTGGCATGTAGATGTTTTCAGGACAGGTCTGTTACTAACAGGGCATCAAAGTCTAAAACTTGTAATTTTCTGCGGCCAGTAGGTGGTGCTATAACTTTTTGTGAATATTGACATGTGGGTGTGTTCATGCTGGGACCCTTATCAACACTGTGAAATTTGAACAAAGTATGGCTGAGTTACAGCAACTTAAACACAACTTCCTGTTTCATGGCGAGGCATGGAATTTTGAGGTGCCACCATGGCCACACCCTTCGACCACAACAAAATCTTATAATAACTTTTAATAGAGTATCCTGACCAAGTTTGAGGTCAATATGATAACATGTGGAGGAGTTCGATCAAATACAACATCCCCAGATGCCAAAAAACAGCCAAAAATTAGCAAAATTTTCAAATTGAAATTAAAATGGCCGACTTCCTGTAGGTTCAAGGCCATGTCACAAGACTTTTTGATGCATATCAGCATGTTACGTCATGCCTCCAAATTTTGTTCACCTCAGACAAACTAAGCACAATGGCAAGGGGGTTTTGAGTATGTCCAGGGGGGCACTATGGAGCCATTTTTCAGTGCCAATGAATGAGACCCTTATCAGATGTCAATTTTCGCCAGGTCTGATACGTGTGCAAAGTTTTGTGAGTTTTTGAGCATGTTTAGGGAATAATAATAATTCCTATGATTACCCCTCTGCCCCCTCTCTATCTCCTTCTTAACCCAACCGGTTGAGGCAGATGGCCGCCCACCCTGAGTCTGGTTCTGCTCGAGGTTTCTGCCTCTTAAAAGGAAGTTTTTCCTTGCCACTGTCGCCTAGTGCTTGCTCATGGTGGGATTTGTTGGGTCTCTCTCTGTAAATACCTATTTCAAAGAGTATGGTCTGAGCTGCTCTTTATGAAAAGTACTGCGAGATGACTTTTGTTGTGTTATGGCACTATATAAATAAAACTGAACTGAATTGATTGATTGAATTGAATAGGGCTTTCGCACGCTAGTGCTTGGGCCCTAACAAGGTGAGCCTGAAAGGTAAAGGCCGTGTAACCTCTCTAACACACAATAGTTCATCAGGTCATATTATTATCATTATATGTGGCCTTGGTCTAGTATAAATGCATTAGTACCTGTGCCATTAAACACACCACAGTTACCAGTAAAACAAACCTTAAGTGGCTTTTACAGAGCCAACTCTCTCAGTGGTGCTGCTGCTGCTGCTGCTTGTGGCTCCGCTGTCTCTGATGGAATATTCATCTAAAACACAGTCTACCTAATGAGAGCAACTTATCTAAGTAAGTAATGTGGAATTACTGTGACCTTCCCCATAGGTATACTAGAATACTATCTCAAGATAAACCCCAAGTGATGAAACAAAGGGAAAAAAATAAAACTGGTACAATATTGACTCCTGTTCAGAGGAAATTTCCCCTGAATGCTCACTGTGTCAAAGCATGTCCTCAGTGGAGGTGATGAAGAACAGGCTAGACACCTCCTCTGTGAGCAGAGCAGCAGTGCAGGGAAACAGGTTCCCAAAGATCTCATTTGGACTGTTAGCTCTCATTTGGACTCTGATGTTAGCTGTGCAGTTCTCACACAGAGGTTCACTGTTGACTATGAAGTCTTTGTCCTGGCTCCGCAATCAGCACTAGTGTTAGTTTGTACATGCACAAGTTTGTTACAGTGTGTGTTTCCTCTGTGCCCTCTCTGACTGCATGCAGCCCTGCAACTACTGACCTTCACAGCTCCTCTCTAAAATAACTAACGACTCAGAAATAACTGAGAGTCCACAATAACTGAAGTCCAGAGAGTTGAGAGTCAGAAGTTGCAGTCTTGGTGGTGGGTGGCTCCTTCATACCCACAGAGAGACTGGATCAAACTAGTGAATGAAAACACTAAGCTGTGTAGAGCAGATGAAAGTTGCTTGAAAACTGTAATCAGTTACTAACTTCACTAATCACTGAAACAGTGATTACATTGCTTTACTAATTACAGCTAAAGTAATGCATTACTTGTTGCTTTTTACATTACTTTTGTTCCTCAGCTTTTAGCTCTATCAAAGGTGCCTTTGTTTCCACATCTGGAAACAGTAAACAGTACACTCCAACAAGTGCCAATGTCAGAAGCACTGTTACACAACTCTGAAAAAGAGGTGACTCCTAATTGTGTGTGTACTTGTGGCTAACATCTGTCACATCAGCCAAGAACACACAATATTTTAATAAGATACCTTTGGAATTACCAGGAGTTGCATGTGTCTGTAGTAGAGGCTACTGCCCTTCCCACACCTCTGCCATAACCACAGACAGACTAAACTGTGAACCCACCATCACACTCAGCCTATTCTGTCTTTGCAAATCACAGATGAGTGTCATAGTTCGCAGCTTCTGGATGTTCCTGTCAGTGAAGTCACACATGAGTCATACTTAGGCATTTGTCCACACAACAATGCTGTTGTTGGGCTCTGATGAGTGCAACCTCAGACCTATCTCAGACCTATACAAACAGCTGGCAAAATCTGAGATGTGGGCAGTTATTCATTTGGCATGAAAATGAGAAAATGATACTGATCTATAATCCTTTAAAACAATATATAGAGACTGAATAAAGTCTTAGCATTAAATAGCAAGACCATTTTCTAACTCCTTTAGTTCTTACATAAGTTAAATGTAATGACAGTTTGACAATTGCCTGCTGTTTTTTTGTTGTGTTTTGTTTTGTTTTGTTTTGTTTTTAGAACAGACATCACATTGTGGTTTCAGCAAATGAGGAGCAAACCACTTCACTGTAATTAGGTTGCTGTAATGTGCTATTAGCTCAGAGAGGATCTCGTCATTGCCTCCTCTGGTTCCCCCCACTGTGCTGCTTGGCTCGGCCTTATTAAGAAAAACTGAGCATCAGCAAAAAGCCAGTGGTGGGGAGCAGTGCACTTGTATGCTAAATCTCAGAGACAGGGAGATAAGGTGGTCAGTGGATCCTTTTGATTTTCCTCCCACTGACATAGAGCAGACTTTAAATGCAGAATCCTGCTGACTGACTGACAGTTAAAGCTGAACTGGGAGGGAGGGCTCGGTTTCACAGAGGGTGAGATTACCACCACTTTGGATTTCTACAAGCACAAACACTTCAGTGTCTGAGGAAGGAAACTCACTCAGCTAACAAAATGTAAATCAGCATAATTAAAGGCAAAGACTGACATTTCAAATCAAATCAATGGTCAGATGTGAAGATCAGTTTCAATGTACATTTTTATATGACATGTGTTTCTGAGAATGATACTGAAGGATATGTCAGGAGGTACATTTAAGAAAAAGAAAATATGTAATCTTGTTTCTCTGTGTTGTGCCACAGAGCAGGTAGTTGTGTGGTTGGAGATAACCAGTGGTGTTTGGACAGCTGCTCTGACAGGCAGGATATGCTCCAGCAAACTGTCCACCGACCATGCAGTGACAACAACTAAAGGTTAATGTCCAGCTGCCCTCTGCTGTACCACTGTAAGCTGCTTTACTGATTCTAGTTGGCTTCTTTACTCTGTGGTCTCAGTGGTCAGAAATCAGTGGTGGGCAAACACGTCATACAGACAGAAGGTGATAAGGAACAACAGGAGGGATGATGTGTGGATCTGGATGTTAATATAGAGCTGAACTATCTGTTGCTCTATGTTAGCAAAACAAAGGAGCTGGTGTTGGACTTCAGGAGATCCAGGATTCCTGTTAGTCATCTTTCTATTAGGAGAGAGATGGTGGAGATGGTACAGGAGTACAAACACCTGAGTGTCTGCTTGGACTACAAACTGGATTGGACCTGTGACTCTGTGACTCTCTACTGGAAGGGCCACAGTCAGCTCTTTCTCCTGCAGAGACTCCAGTCCTTTGCCATGTGGTGCCATGCTGCAGATATTTTATGAGTCTGTAATGGCTGACTCCATTTTCTGTGTGGTGTGCAGGGTCTAGAAGCCTGATGCCTGGGACAAACTGCCTGTCAACACCAGCAGTGTGTCTGCTGCGCTGCTGCTACTGCCAGCCCTATCTTTCTACATTGAGTTTGCCTTTGATAGTGGTCATTAATAACAGAATGTTTGATTTCATGTTATTATTTATTCAATTTACTGTTCAAAGTGAGAGAGAAAGTGAGAGACACACAGACACACAAATACAGAGATAGAGAGAGACAGTCAGTGCATAGAAGAAAACTACTGCCCCTCACCTTCAGTGACAGTGAAAGGTGGCAATTATATGTAATGTTACTGCTATGATGTCAGCGTCACTATCAACAGATCTGTTCCCTGTCTATTTCTGACAGGGATGATGTGTCAGAGCTGTGAGGGGCATGTTGTATGTTAAACTATTTAAGGCTGCAATTGAATATCAGTCACAATCATGATTATGGCTTCCAACAATGAAATGAACCTTATTATATTTATGTTTTAAAAGTGTGCTCTGCTCAAAGGAAACACTGCTGCATGTCAAATCAAACACTCTGTAAACAGGCAATAAAAATATTTTGTCCCTAAAATCAATGAATATTCATGAAAAATAATTGTCATCTCAATACTGATCAAAATAATTGTGAATATCATTTTGGAAACTCTTTTAATTTACTGTTGACCCACACTACACTTCATTCAGTTTACCTCTACAAATTACATTTAATTAAATTACTGGCAATCTACCTTCCACATTTCCATTTTTGCACTTAATGCACATTTGCATTTTTCTATTCCCACTCTGTGTTTTTATTATTATTACTATTTAACAGTCGTATTTACTTTTTACTAGTTCTTCTCTCCCAGTTTTTTTCTGATTCCGATTCCAATTCTCCAGTTGTTTGACAGTGAGAGGAAACTCACTTTAAAGCTCCATAAAACTGAGGTATCAGATTCATTGCCATGAATAACCCCTTTCACAAAGTCACATTGTTTTCACACTGTTATTCAAGTCACTGTTAGTATAAAACATTTACTTATAGATGCTTTAATCATACAGGTACACATCAGAAAAGTGTCATGACCAAGTATTTCAAAGGCTCCCTTATATGAGTAATATTTGTGTCTTTTGGCCTGTATAATCTGATATCAGTCAGACCCTAATTAGGAATCAATTAGGAATGATAAGTCAAGAGTCACTTACACTGTGCTGTGGACACATAATGCCCACATGTCTGATGACCATACATTCAGCTGAAAAACACTTCAGCCCAGCCTGTTGCCCTTTTGTTTAGCACAAGCCAGACACCAACACTTAACAATTCCAGCTGCAATGTTTGCGTGCCATTAGCCCTTCAAGTGGGGAACAAATTACAGCAGTTGAGGACTGAGGAGGTGGAGCGCTTGTTGGCCTGTGACATTTTGTTTAACGCACGGGTAGCAAATGTTGAAGTGGAAAGAATAATTTTCTGTAGCAGAGAGGTTGTGAGGGGCCAGAGTAAATCAAGCAGTCCACAGAAACAGAGCCTTAATGATCCAAATATGTGTGGTGTGTGTGTGTGTGTGGTGTGTGTGTGTTACAGAGAGAGAAGACAGAAACGATGCAGTTTGGTGTGTGTGTGTGTAGATTGATACATTTGTACTTGTGTGTGTGTGCGTGTTACAGAGAGAGAAGACAGAAATGGTGCAGTTTGGTGTGTGTGTGTGTGTAGAGTGATACATTTGTACTTGTATGTGTGTGTGTGTGTTTTATCTTGCTGGCCAGTGGTGTGAAACAGACACACCAGGGAGTGTCACTCCAAACACACACACTCAGAGATCCACAGTGTAGTGAAGTCAGATAGACAGGAGGGCCTGGTAGAGTGCACTTGGCTATTACATGAGCAGACAGAAAGGCTGAGGCAGTGTAGGAAAACAGCCAAATGAGGCTGGGATGAAAGCTGGTAGAAGTGTAAAAGGATGCACCAATAGTACAGTCAACCCCCATGCTGTCATTCCCCATGCTGCCTCAAAGGTGGATCAACCAGTCTAGTTTTTTTACAGCCCTGTCTCATACAAATTTAGTCTGCAACAGCAAATTCATTTCCTAGGAAACACAACTGATTAGGTTTTCTATTAACCTAATGAGGAAATGTTGTTAATATTTTGTCATATTTGGAAATTGGCAGAGTTGATTTGGAACATATCAGTAAAACGTTCACAGAAAACATTTGTTGTGAATGTCAGTAATGTGTTAACAAGCAGTCGTATCTGATGGGAAGATCATCTGGCACACACCATTAGTAATATTTGTTCCAAAAATTGTCAGAGGTCAGTTTTTCACCAGCTTCTTATTAACACTGTAATGTCTTTGTGTTGGGAGTAAAAAGTGCCCTTGTCCTATTTTGTGAATGTACACGATTGTTTTCTCCAGGGACACCTTTGTATGTTAAACTATGCCTTACTGACCACACTAATATGCTACACACAGACGGACACTGTTATTTAACCTTTCATTATGCATTTCTATCGGATACCTGTAATACCTGTAAAACTAGTGTTAATAATATCATTACAGCCCTTATTTATTGAGCCATAGCAAGCATCACATACAAAATGTACTATAACATGTAATCAGGACAGCCAAACAGCATCAGCCTGAGCTCCACACACACACACTGAGGAGAAACAGTAGGCATGAGAAAATGGGTTAAACAGGATAAAATGAGAACTATCCTAAAAATATCTACTCTGGCAAGGACTGCACACTATTTGCAAATAGGCTGCCAGTTTATGAGTTATTCAAATGATAGTACACCTTTCATCAGAGCTCAGAGCAGATTTAGTCTTATCTAACAGTGTTTGCTGGTATGGAAAATTAATATTATCATATCTGGTATCTTTCCATCCGTCTCTGTTCCTCACTCTTAACTGAATTAAGTTTAATTCAATTCATTTCAAAACAAGATGAGAAGTTTAAACCCCTCTGCAATACAAAATTCATGACACACCACTGATACCAAATTGTTGGACAATATGAGTAATCCAATGTGCTGAAAGTATTGCTCTTATTGGAGAATGTACAGAATGTACAAGCATAAATGTTTCTTGTGTATAAGTGAAACTCACCAAGCAGTCAAGGGTTCTTTAAGAATCCAAGACATTTTGACTCCATGAATGTTCATAACAAAGTTAAATATAATGCAGGTCTGAGTTTCCAAAATGCCTTGTTATGACCAAAGTGTAATTAAAGGACATTTAATTTAATTTTCTTCAAGATGGCACTCCTAAGTGTGCGACATTGCGTAGCTCTCTGGGTCAAGATTTTCTTAATTCTTCTTTTGATAGTGTCCCTACTGTCTGTTCATGTGTGGGGGAGCGCACATATTAAGTACGATCAAGAGACTTTGTTACAGTTGGAACAATGGCGCACACTGGACGTTTCATATAAACTGCAGTGCATCATTCTCAGTGTAGTGTACGTCCTAACAAGAACAATGCACTCAGAGAACTGTACGACATGATCAGCAAACATGAGAACAATTATCCAGACACTGCTATCACAGTCCTAGGAGACTTTAACCACTGTGATCTCTGAAAAAGCATCCCCAAATATCATCAGCTTGTCAATTTTCCCTCCAGGGGAAACGGTTTCCTAGACAAATGCTACAGTAACATTAAAAATGCCTTTACTGCTGTCTCTAAGCCACATTTTGGAAAAAGTGATCACCTCACTACAGCCCACCTACATCAAGAAGCTCAAAGCAGACCCAGTCACAGTCAGGACTGTGAAGATGTGGGCTGATGATTACTAGCACTAGCACAACTGCAGGGCTGCTTGGAGGCCACAGATGTAAGCATTTTTAAGGAAGCCATGGACAATATATACATCAGTATACAGACACTGTTAGCAGCTATATTGACTGAGTGTACCTGCATCCCCTATTCGTGTATATCCCAACCAGAAGCCCTGGTTCAGTGCGGATATACGCAATAAGATTAGAAACCGGTGTGCAGCCTTAAAGTCAGGAGATATCAGGAGAGTATAGACAGGCCCGATACCAAGTCCAAAAAGCCATCAGGGCTGCCAAGAGAGGGACCCCACAAGGCTGTTGCTTAAGTCCAAAGCTCTTTGCACTGTACACACATGACCCCCACCCAGGACAATAATGTTGTTATTAAGTATGCAGATGATACAACCACCTTTGGACTCATCAGAGGGGGTGATGAGTCATCTTACAGGGACCTGGTTCATAAGATTGCTATCTATGGAGATGACAACGATCTCATACTTAACATAAACAAAACCAAAGAACTGATTGTGGATTTTAGGAGACGAGCCCCTCCCACTGGCAGCCACTCACCATCAAGGGAACCATGGTGGAGAGAACCAACAGCCATAACTTCCTGGGCCTTCACATCTCTGAAAGCCTCAGTTGGGCAAAAAACACTGTAGCAACAGTGAAAAGAGCTCAACAGAGGCTGCGTTTCATCAGGATGCTGAAGAAGGCAGAACACAAATGCCAGCCCCTCACCCAAGTCTACAGAGGACTCGTTGAAAGTATCCTCACCAGCAGTATCACAGTGTGGTATATCAACACCACCCTGGCTGAGTGGAAATTACTGCAGCGGGTCATAAAAACTGCAGAAAGCGTCATTGGCTCCAGTCTTCCCTCCATGGACACTATATACACCCAGCGCTGCTGGGGGAAAGCACAGAGTATCCTTAAGGACAAACATCACCCAGCTCATGCTCTGTTTTCAGTGGGTGGATTTAGGCTACATCCTGAGACACCGCAGGCTAGTGAGTATCAGCAGCTCACAGGGCTCGCCTCCACAACAGCTTCTTTCCAGCCACTGTTAGACTAGTGGCACAAGACATCAAAGAAGGAAGGAACTACCTCACTTCACAAATCACTTCACACTACAGATAATAGACTTTACAACTCAAACCGGTGCAATAAAAATCTGACATGCTGCCCTTGTACATATATTGCACATATTGTATGTACATATATTTATTCTGTTTGTTTATATTTTATCTTTTATGACTATGTTATGTTCTCTTATCATTTCATATTGTGTAATATTGAGCACTAATATGCGAAGGCCCTATTGTAATTGTAGGAATATTATTATTCCCGTGACAATAAAATTGCATTTTTGAGGGCCTAAACATGCTCAAAAACTCACGGAACTTTGCACATACATCAGACCTGGCGAAAATTGTCATCTGATAGAGGTCTCATTCATTGGAGCTGTAAAATGGCTCCATAGCGCCCCCCTAGACATACTCAAAACCCCCTTACCATTGGGCTTAGTTTGTCAGAGGTGAACGAAATTCGGAGCATGATGCAACATGTCGAGATGCACCAAAAAGTCTCTTGACATCATGGCCTCAAACCTACAGGAAGTCAGCCATTTTGATTTTATTGCACAATTTTTTTTGCCATTTGGGGATATTGTATTTGATCAAACTCCTCCCACAGATTTTATCATATTGACCTCAAACTTGGTCAGGATACTCTTAAGGCCTTTGTGATTAAAAGTTATTAAAATATTTTGTTGATGTAGAAGGGTGTGGCCGTGATGGCACCTCAAATTTGAATGAACCAGGAAGTTGCGTTTAAGTTGCTGTAACCTAGCCATACTTTATTAGTCACAGGAAACGAGGTTTTAGACTTTGACATCTTGTTACTAGCAGGTTGACTTGATCCACTTCAGACTTAATCAGGAAAGCCTTAAAGACTTCATGATGCCTTATTGTGAAAATTTTGATGTTCTGTTGAAGGGCATGTCTGTGGTGCTGTGGCAAATTTCGATGTTTCGCCATTAACCAGGAAGTGGATGTAACTCATGCGTACATTGTCTGATCTGCCCCAAACTTGATGTGTTTGCTAAGTGTCGTGGCCTGAACACACCTACATGCCAATATTCAGGTATAGTCATAGCACCACCTGATGGGGGCAGTAAGGAATTTCTGACTCATTCCTTCCATGTCTGGCGGTCACACAGTTGCAGAACTGTGTTAAAACTGATGTTAAAACGGTGCAACTTTGACACCAGAAACCATTATTTTCTTCAAAACATTAACATTGGATTCTTTTGACCATGACCTTATAAATACAGAGTTATTAGTACGTTTATTAAGATTTATTAGAGCAGTTTATTAGGTACGCCCAGTTAAAACTAATGCTCCTTCATGGGGGTAACAATGTTCAGTTTGTGCTGAAACTGCAGTTTGTGGCTCTACTGTATTGCATTATGATGACAGGTGTTTTGTCTACACATTTATATCAATGACGGTAGGTAAGAGATACTTCTCTGTCTAATACAAGACATTTCAGAACCACAAACATACAGTTATAGAAAATGAGCATCCAGTTGAATAAGATAAGATTTTAGACTTTATTTATCCTACTTGTGGGAAATTCACTTGTTACAGCAGCAGTGAGAACAAACAAGAGTGAGGAATAGAAAAAGATATAATATAAAAAGGCACATAAGAATAAAAATAAAGTGCAAAAGACAGCACAAACTCTGTAATAAACATAAATGTTTATTGCAGAAGTGTTGTATTAGAGAGCATTGCATTACAGACAGCACCCATATGAATTGTTTCTGTAATGTTTTGTAATGTTATTTGGAAGGCAGTAACAAACAACTTGTTTTGTAGTTAAGGTATGAGAACTACGTGGTCATCATGACCTCAATGAATTTGCAGCCATTTATATTTAAACACAAAGGTGAACACAGCCACACAGTCAATTATAATCTCTGTAAAACTGTTACACTTTTAGGCTTTTGGTTTAATGTTAATGTTATAATTAAAATTGGGCTCTGGTTTAGAAATAGTGTGACTAATGGAAGGTCACCAGATGCGGTTCTCATGTCTGTGTTCACTATCTGAATCTAAGAATTAGTGGTTGGCTTTTAGATCATGTGTCACATGAGAGTTAGCTGGAGGTGAGGACTAGGCTGGTAGGCTGGCAGAGAGAGGATGAAGCAGCTTGATGAAAAGCTCTTAATGCTGCTTAGGCCAATCCTCCTGCATGTTTCCCTGAGCTAATCAAGCCACAAAGAGGGCATGAGTTAGCCAGAGGGAAACAAGGGTTTATCTGACTGCAGGAAGACAGTGTAATCACTGTAATGTGGTTAGTTGGACTGGTATTGTTCTGGGTTGCATCTACACACAAACAGTTGCTTGGCATTCAGCAGCCCTGCTTTTTGGCTATCACCATATGTTCCATGTGCCTCCATTCTTTTCTCATTGTCTTTTCGTAATTAGGTCTGTTAGTAAG
Organism: Lates calcarifer; assembly: GCF_001640805.2. Classification (NCBI taxonomy): domain Eukaryota; kingdom Metazoa; phylum Chordata; class Actinopteri; family Centropomidae; genus Lates; species Lates calcarifer. The sequence continues at coordinate 1,356,775 of NC_066835.1, forward strand.
TGCAGACATTGTAATTTTGGGATTTGATAGTGACGTGTGCATGCAGCATTTTCAGTCACTGATGTGTACCTTGTCTGTGTTGGCCTCTTGTCAGTTAACAGACAAGGTGGCAGCCATGCTGTGGAGCACCCAGATTGAACAAACCCCTCTCCCCTGTAATTACTCAGCCTCTCTGTGTCCACTGCCTGTTGGTGGCATACTGGCAGCAACACTCCTCCCCCACTGTCAGCCCCTCATTGGGAATAATGAGGTATGCCGCACACACACACACTGTGTGTGTGTGTGTGTGTGTGTGTGTGTGTGTGTGTATGTGTGTGTCTGCATGTGTAAATGTATGCATGTTGCTTTAGCTCTATGTGAGTGAGAAATAAATAGCATCAAATGAAAGGAAAAAAGGAAGGAAGTGGAAGCGGGACGAATTGCACTGTCACTCTGCTTTGGTCAGGGTGTTGAGACTGTGAATTACCTTATTATCTTTTTTACTTGTCAAGTAAGAGAAGGGAGAAATAAGGGTGTGTTAATGTTAATGGGGATTACAGGGTCAATTAGAGACAGCAGACGGCTGAGAGAGACAAAGAGCTCATTGGAGTGGTAGTGTGTACATGCACCTGTGTGTGAGTGTTTATACACACCTACACACCACCTGGGGCAGCCCGCCAGGCAGAACTGAACAGCTGGATATAGCTTCTTCAAACCCACACAGAATAATGGCTGCAATTTGGCACTTGAAGAATACCATCAAAAACAGAAATAATTTCACCCGCCTCCACAACGCCTTGATAGCATTCCTCCAGCTCTATCTGCACAGGCCCATCTGACACTCAAGTGTCTGTTTCAAAACAACAAATGCCTTTAATTAATCATGAACATCCATATGTTTTCATTGAAAAGGGTGCTTGACATCATCAGTGCACAAAAAAGGAAAAAAATAGCTTTTCATCCCATGAGGCTGCACATCCTGCTACACATCAATACAGTTAGGACATTTTAGGAGACAGGCTTGTTTGCCATCAAAGTTAGATATGAAGATCGACAGACTATCCATTTTATCACTGTGAGTTATGTACAGAGATAGGTACAGGTAGGTTTAAGCTAGCTAGGCATTAACACAGAAAGCAGAGAAAAACTGTAAACTTGCAAATGCAAAGTTCTACAACATGATCAAGAGTGAATAGTTACTGATACTTCCAAGACTCATGGGTTTTGACCACAGTTAGGCCTCGCTGTAAGGACAGCTATCTTGAAAATCTGCAAGCTGCACTGTAATAGCAGTGTTTGAAGAATTAATTAAATCCTTAGCTTAAAAGAATGTAGTACTGCACTGAACTGGTGGTAGGAGACTGGATGTGCACAGTGGTCCTATGTGTGTCGTCTAACTCAGCCTCCTCCAATACCAACAGTGCATAACTTCAGCCTTTACCTCTGAGATGGTCATTATTTGTCTGACCACAAGAGCTATCCATTGAAAAAATGTAAACACTGATCACTGTAAAGAGATACCGTAGCTATTAAGAATTGCACTCCTGTAAAACTGGGTGATGCATCGTGCCTCTTTTTGAAAAAAAAAAACAAAAAAAAAAAAACAATGGTCTGGTCTGTCAAGCTTCCATACATCCATTACCAATCCCAGCTGACACTGGGTTAGAGGTGGGGTACACCCTGGACAGATCACCAGTCTATCACAGGGCTGATATAGAGACACATAGAGACAGAACTACTCACATTCGACACCTACAGGCAATTTAGAGTCACCAGTTAACCTGCATGTCTTTGGACTGTGGGTGGAAGCTGGAGAACCTGGAGAGAACCCACAGAGACACAGGGAGAACATGCAAACTCCACATAGAAAAGCCCTGGGCTCAAACCCAAAACCCTTTCAATATGAGGCGGCAGAGCTAACCACAGTATCACAGTGCCGCCCCAGTCTCACTTGAGAAGTGAATATTTAAGATACCATAGCTGCAATATCTTGACTGTGATATCTAATTCAACCAAAAGCTCCTTCACTACACTTTTCTGTTAATGCAGGTTTAAGGTTAAAGGTTAAAGGTTTAAGATTCTATTCAAGAACAGCTCACAGTACATTAAGTGCTTGTCACCTCTGAAACACATTTAAAACTAGCATGTTCATTTGATGTAAGCTGGCACTTTCCCTTTTCTCGGTTCAGATGCCAATTAAGGCTAGGCACATCCTTGACCTTGCAGAGATGGAACTGACTGTTTTACACAGAAACAGATAGAAAATGGGTGCAGAACTCAGCAACAACTTAAACAGGTTTGACATATTACATCCTCATAACACTGATAACATCAGCACACAATTTCCTGTTTACACATGCAGCAGAGACAGGGCAACATTAGCATTTATTTAATGTCATATATCTGGTGACCCGACAAATGTCCAATATTCACTCTCTTTTAGCTCTAAACCATGGTTTCGATTAAACACAATCCTGGCACCTTTAGAATATGAGTAGTGGTGTCACTCTGTCACTGTCATAAACAGAAATCAGTCGACCTCCAGTTCACTAGCAGCTTATTAAATTTACTGGCGTAAATGGTTGAATTAAGCACTTGACACTTGAGCTGGAGAAGCTGCTGTATTTCAGCCTCCACCCCCACCTCCTTTTCACTGTTGATACCCTCATGAGACCCCTCTCAGCTCTGAGGTTAAAGGTCACCTTGAGAGAGGGAGAGGGTGACAGTGTGTGCCCGGGGGGTTGGGGTTTATTCTTTGGGGACGTTAGAGGAAGAACAAAGAGCGAGCCATGTGACTGGAGGTGAAGCCTCCTCTTTCTTTTGTGTACCACATGCACACAAGCATCTGTGGAAGCACAGAAAAGAGCTGTACACTGCGTGAGGACAATACAGAGACACTGTGTTGGTTTCTGTGTGTGTGTGTGTGTGTGTGTGGTTTATGCAGCCCAAAAGAGCCACCATTCATTGGTTCTTTCTGAAGCTGGATCTGGACAGGGGACCTGCCCTGCTAATTACCATTAGTCACTGCTCTGGTTTGTTCAGCCCTGCAAAGACCATTGTTGTCCTGCACCAAACCAGGAAGTCTCCAGCTATACAGTACTGCAGTAATAATGCAGCGCTGGTGATGGTTAAAGGATTACCATCTGGAACTACACACCACAATGTTGTCTGAAGCCTGAACAGCCACTGCTGTTCATCAGGTTTTGCGTGTGTATAGTCTATATGCCATTTATCAAAAACTTGGAAATCTTGACTACTCACAGTGTAGTAAGAGGGCACTGGTCAGTGGAACTAATGTGACCAGGCACTATATATAGTGATGTTGGTTCCAGCACTGTGGTGACTGTTTACAGTAGATTAGGTTATTTAAATTAGGGCTTAGAACATTATTGTTTGCTGCATCTTACCAATAAACCACATATGCATCCCCCTTTTAATCTCTACTCTCTGTTTCTATAGTCTTCTAAAGGCAATTTTAATGTTTTCTTATCTGTTATATTTAATGTATTTCTATACCACTGTAAATCACTCACACAATTGCCTAGTGTCTTGGTGGCGCTAAATAAATGAACTTGCCTTGTCTGGCTAGTTCAGCTCATAATTCACTTTGCTTTTGATTGTCTTCAAAAAATTGTCCAATTTGGGGAACAAGTGCTCCACCTTAAATGACCATATAGGTTATTTGTCCCTACTCTCAGATTTGACCCACAGCAGTGTACCAGTAGCAGGTGTATCAGACCTTTCTTTGTTGTGGTAACTAAATACACAATATCAATAACAAACACATGTTTCTGTCACTCTTTGGTTAAACACAGCCACAAAACTAATTGGTTAAGTTTAGGAAAAATAGTGGTTTGGGTTAAAATAAGGACCTTTGTCATCATGACTGCAATGACAAACATGTGGTTAAGGAAGCAGTGTTATGATCTGTCTGACTGCTGTTTTAGTAATGTTGTTTTTCATTGTTCTGTGAGGTGTGAAATACTAATTGTGTGACTAAAATGTAATTACACTCATTACTTTAACAGGATAATTTCACCAAGGTTGATATCTGCAAAAAAATGGATTTGTTGACCTTATAACTTTTAAGTCTTACTTTAGTCAAGCAAGAAACAATATAATCACACCAATTTTGGTAAATTAATTAATTAATTAATTAAAAATGTGTGGTAAAGTTGTAAAAGCAATGTATTCGTCCATTATCTGTGAAATTTAATAAATATACTGTAGAGCTTCTAGTCAGTTAGAGCCTTCAGTCCAGCTGACTGTGGGAGGAAACCCTAGAGAGCAAAATGCATTAGCAGGAATCTAATCCCCAACCTTCTGTCTGTGGCTGCTGTGCTCCAAACACTGAGACAACATAAGCAAGTCTTCTGCCAAAAGACAGATTACACAATGCCACAAAATCCCATACATATGCAGGTAGTGTAGAGGAATACTGTGACATCACCAATCATCTGTTTGTTTCATTTAGCACTTTTGGCCTGGTTACTCAGTGTCAGTGGTGGCCCGCAGAGGAAGATTAAATAACTAACTAACTCTGGCTATGTTAGTCTCTTGAGAAGCCACCATCCCATATTTTTCCTAATTTCAGCTACAGAGGTGTGGATTTATTTGACACTCCCCTAAATCTCTGTGTCCAAGATCTCAGCAGACATCTTCCTTGCTCCTGTTACTCCCTCTAAGACAAAAGGTGCTGAGGTGCAGAAAAGCTCTGCATTGTTTGGATCTGAGCTCTGATAGGATGGAGGAATCTCACCAAAAATGTCACATCAAAAACAAGAGCACAACACACAAAAATGATGCATAGTCCTGTCAGTGAGCCAAACTAGCATCAGGGAGCCAAGTGCCGACATACTTAAGCCGAGAGGAGACACACACATAAACATGTCTATAGCGTATCTAGGTTAACTTTGTCTGGCCAATCTGCTCTGGTTTCTCTATCCTTAATCTCCTCCCCTGCTTTAACACGATGGAAGGTACAGCACATAATACCAGAGGATTTCCATTCCTATGCACAGGGTGTGAACAATGAAGCTGGGAGGCACAAATAAATATGAGAAGAAGAAATTAAATTATCATTGAATGACAGAAAATGAAGAGAGTTTGACCTGTTTGTTTGTTGGAGTTGGTTTTTGTCCAGTGTAAAACATGTCACTGCTTTAATAGGGTAACAGCAACTTGTTTTAAATAAACATTTATTTCCTCATCCACTGCTGGACAATTAGAAACATAAAATGTGTAAAAAAAAAAAAATAAAAAAAAAAAATGCAATGCCATGCCACACTTCATAGACTATATTTATCAGCTGCACTTGCTTCATATTAAAATGGATGATAGCTGTTCTTTAATAAAAGATCAATATACAGTCTAAAGTGTGGTCGAATAACTGGAGAAACAAAAAGTCCACAGAGTGTCAGCTGCCAACCATTAGCAACTTAAACTGTCTGTCTCTTTACAACTGTCAACCTTTAGATTTGTATTTCGCTCAGGAAGGAAATGCAAGCTAGTACAACCACAATCGTTAGTGCTCTTTTGCATAAGACATTTCTTTATCAATGTTATTTCAAGACCTGCTGCTAGATCAGTAGCTCTTCCTGAACACTGTTGTCTTTCCTTCATGGGTCCAGATGTGCTGATGGTCACATATGGGCTAGGCAAGGGGTAATGTTGGACCTCTAAAATGCAGCTGACACTGAGCTCAGAACTGTTAGCTTGTGGTTATTATATGATATAACATACTATTTTTAGTCCTTACTACATCTAATACAGCACTGATGTCATCAATATCAAAGCTAACTTCCCTACTTTAAATGTATTCTTTCTGGTTATTACATTCATTCATCCATTATCTATGCTGCTCACCTTCATGAGAGTCACAGAGAGGCAGGGTACACCCAGTACAATAGACTGGTGATCAGTACAGTACAGATCACCAGTCTATTACAGGGCTGACATACAGAGACAAACAACAATTCACATTCACACCTTACGGGTAATTTAAGGGCCACCAATAAACCTGTCTTTGGACTGTGTGAGGAAGCTGGAGAACCTGGAGAGAACCCAGACAGGATTAGGGAAACCATGTAAACTCCACACAGAAAAACCCCAGGTGAACCAGGGCTCAAACCCAGAACCTTCTTACTGTAAGGTGTGGCCACCCATTGTGGTAATTACCAAATAAGCACACAATCCAAAATAAACACCAAGGATACACAGTAAATGTTGATTTCTTAGCAAAGAATAATTTCACATGGACTGCACATTGTAGATATTACACACACATATTACAAAGATTATTAACAAGTACATTACATTTAAGATTCCACCTACAGCTAGCATTGATCCTGAACAGGCTAAGCTGCACTGTCAGGACTACACCCATTGATCAGCCCCCACTGGAGGGAAAAGGCTACAGGGTCCCAATGAAACCAGTACATTGATCCAGAGAAACAGAGAAAGATTAGACAGTAGTGAAAGAGAACATTGATCTCCAGCTACATCCAAAGGGCACTCCTGTCCTGATGTCCATGAGGGAGATTCATCCCCCTACTACTCCCATCACTCCCTCTCCACCCTCCTCCCCTCCTTCTCCCACTCCTTCACTCTACTCACTGGACCATGCATCAGTATTGTGTTCCTCTGACCATGTGCTGCTTTCTCACAGAGAACGAGCTCTCCATCAGTGGGAGGCACCACCCAAAACAGCAACAACGGGAAGCCTTGTGTTGTACTACACAGCTGCCTACGCTGTAAAACTACTGTACTCGCATCACTGTGGTTTAACTCGTCAACATTCACCTCTGAGTTGCTCTGTCACAAGTCAAACAGCTGCATCAATCACTAAAATGGAGATAGATATGGAATGTTTTCTCTTTTCAGCGAGCTAGAATTTCTTCTGCTGAAAAATCACCACATGTGGATACAGTGCATACACCATTTCTCATCAATGGTGCATGTGTCAAACGGTGATAAATGAGTCCAATAGGAGCACAGGAATCCCACATGCTTCAGCCCAGAACAGAGCCTAAATATAGCCAGCACAGCCCGCTGCTCTAACCCTCAGCTGGGGGGTAAAGAGACATTCACCTCAGGGACTGCAGTAAATATGTTACCCCACTACAGTGTAGCAAGATGGCTCCAATGCATCAACCTCTGCCACATGTATGTCTGCAGGAAAAGAGGCTCAGGAAAAAAAGTCTTTCCTTTAAATCCTCAGTTTCTTTACATTTGCTGGATTATTTGATGAAATCATAAAAAGTGAATACTATAGATACAAATAAATCTGATAAGAGATTAATTAAATAAAAAACCATATGGAAACACTTTGAGTAAGTTCATCAGCTTTCCTGCATCCTGTTATATACGCCAGCATTTACATATTAATATTTAATCTAGAGTACCAGGGTAGTAGTGAATGGGACATCCATCCAGCATCTCCAGGGGGGAGATGAAATAGTACAGAAGGTGAAATAGTACAGAAGGTGGACTATACCTGTTTGCCAGATATACAGAGGTTTATTCTCCACTGCGGTTTGTGCATCCAGCTCCCAGATGGACAGAAAGAGCAGTGCTAACCTCCAGAGAGAGGTGAGCGATGCCCCACTTGAAACCCCCAGTGTCCCTGCAGCTCTGCTGGCCAGCCCCATGGCCACCACACGGTGAGGTCTGTAGTTCCCAATGCAGTCAGGAGGAAGAAAGCAAGCCTGACCACGAGGTAGAGAGCTGCACTTGTATGTGTTTTCTGCTTTGTCCACACCGGTGCGTCCAAGAAGAAGTAATCCCAGGCACACAGGGCTGAGGTCTTCTCTCGCTTTCCTCTTGCCTTTCCTCTTTCTCTTCTGGCTCCTTACTGAGAGAGAATGAGGTCTGGCAGTAATAAAACAGGGAACAATAGATCCCTATGCCCAGCCTGCTGCTGCTGCTGTATGCCGGGTTGATGCAGCGCCTCCCTCCCTCCCTCTCTCTCTCTCTGTATCTCCCTCTGTCTCTTTCACAGCAGACACATGCACACCCACCCACCCTGTCAACCCTCCCTCCCTCTCACTCATCCCTTTTTCAAAGCTGAAGCTGAAGCTGATCACTTCCACTACAGCATAGCTAGGGTGGTGGTGTGTGTTAGTGAAATAGTGGCCTAAAACAGACAATTCTTTTTTTTTTTTTTTTTTAATCTTTACCTGGTATAAGTGACGCTCTGCAGGTAGCTTTTCGGCATTTTAGACATATTGAATCAGAATATTCTCCTTCAAATGTAACCCCCCCCCAAAATCCCCAATTGTTAAAGTAATAGGTTTTTGAAGCAGTGTGTGCTAGAGAGGTATAAAACAGGTATAAAACAGGGATTCCACAGGGTTCTATCCTTGATCCACTGCTCTTCAGTTTATATTGCAGATACAGACAGGTAACAAATTAAAACCAACAGAAATGTTACGATCTGGTCCCTTGGTGTCTTTGGTTTCTTGGTTTCAGTTTGAAATAATTTGAATGATTTTTGTTCAGTTTTTAGTGTTTCCACTTGATTTTGCGTTTCTGGCTTCTTGGTTTGATTGTGGTATTTCTTCCCCTTGTGTCTCTGGTATTCTTGTCTGGTACTTCCTGTTTTATTTCGAAGTTACTTGTTCTGGAATGTCTCTCCTGTTTTTACTTCTTGTCTTTGCTCTGTTTCCTGCCTGTTACATCTGTGTTCAATTTGTAAATTATCCCCTGTGAATACATATTGTCCTGTCTCTCCCCTCTTTAGCTGCTTTTTTGCCTGGCCTGGTTACTCATCAGTGCTTCTTTTGAAGTGAGATTTTAGTGCCTCTTTTGTTAAAATAAATCATTTTTGTTGTTTGCCTCTGAGTCTGCATTTGGGTCCTATTCCTGTGTTCCGCAGTTCCTTAAACATAACAAGAAAGTGTCCCAGTAAGGAGTCTCTGGACTCTGCTGGAGGAATGAACACCATTCTTCTAGAAGATATTTCCCCAGACAGTAAAAACCTTTGGCCCAGATCTGCATGAAAGCCCTTTACTCCGGCTGTAGTGCACACACAGTTGCTGACATGCCAGGTCAGGACTGAATGTGGTTGCCAGGTTCAAAAAGGCCCTTCATTCTGTTGCCGTTCTACAGGTTTGGACCAAACCCATATTATGGATCTCAGCCAAGCGTGCCCAAAATTTTAATTTAAATTTTGAAACGGATCTCGGACCTTATCCAAAAGCACCAAACCTGTTAGTGGACAGCTTTATTACATGGATAAGAAGGAGGTCAGGATAATTGTTTAATATTAAAATTAAAACTTTTTTACTTCAACTTTTAACATTTTTACAGCATAAAGACATTAAAAAGACATTCACTGTAATATCAACACACAATAAATGAACACATTTCTGTTGTAGCAGATTATGAACACATACACACACCCACACACACACACACAAATGGTCACGTCCAAGTTTGCACCGGCGGCCAGACAGTTCCACCCTCTTCCTCCTTCCTTTGAATCCCACCAGCTCGCAGCACCGTCGATGAAGTGGTAAGTATTAGCTTTCTAATTTAGCTTTTGTTTCTAGTTTAGGTAATTATTAGTGTCAGTGCCTTTTAAAAAATAAAATGTTGCATGAGTCTGTAAAAAAGAGAAGTGTATCTTTCACAGTTAAACTGGCCAACATAACGTTAACAGAAGTCCATAGCATCATTTATTTGAATTGCTGCCACTAGCCCAGCTCTAAACAATGGATGTATTTGTGCATATGACAACAGCAGCCAACAGTGAAGATAAAATTGTTAATATTGTGCTCATCTTGAGCAGTAATTTAAATTGTTCTGAGCATTGTTTTATATGATAGAGTGATTCTGTATACAATTATGACTTGGCTGGTAAAGTTATTACTAAGATTTTACAGATTTTCTTTTTTTTCACTTTTTATATTAAACTCTAAATTGCAAATTGTATTTGGTATTGCAAAAATAAAAATCACAGCAAATATCTGAGGGTGAAGCTCTTTAATTTGTGAACAAACTGGACATGAGCCACATGTAATGCGTAATACCCAAGCTAATAAGCATGCTGCTGTAACATATATGTATACTGTAGTTAGTTACAGTAGCTTCACTGCCCGCTGATAGTGGGTTTAAGAGTCTGAAATATACTTTTTTACTCAATGTATTTAACTGTCCCGGGATTAACAGTCCTCCACTGGTGCCTCTGGGAGACAGAGGAGAAGATGATCAGCATCCCTGGTAACTTCAGGTGGAGGTATGGCATGTCCTGCTTCATCACTGTGACCAGCTCCAACTGTGATCTTCCCCATGATGAGCAAGGATCCTCGTTCCTGAGACACAACCTGACAGAGAGAGTCATAATTGATTATGTTTGTAGCTGGAGGTGTCCTGTCAACAGTTTCACAGGTGTCTGTTTTACAATGGTGGCCTATGGAGAAAAGGCTTTTTGGGCCCAAGGGGGATTTTTCGTTGCAGTACCATGAGTGGCCACAGGAAAAAATTGGCTGCAAGGCTGACCGGAGGCACTATATCCAGCTCTCATAATACATCAATGTTGTCAACACACAGTCCTGAGAGGGGCTAGCTGTCCCTGCTAGCTTGCTCTGTAACTCAAAACGATAATCAGTGAATCAGCAGATTTAACAGTTAACGTTTTGTGGTTTACCCCAGACTCTTAGTAATTTCAGACACATTTAAATGTATATCCTTTAAGAATCAAGACAGTTCATGTCACAAACGCTTGCTGGCTTGCTGACACCTAGAATTGATTTTAAAAATGCTTTCTCATAGATACAGTTAATAGTAGGCCTACCTATATTTCTATGTGCTGTCTAATAATCTGTGCAGATGTTTAGTTCTGATGAGTGTACTATGTGGAAGGTAGAGACTTCGCTGTCACTTTGTAAAATATATGCAAAATTGTCTATATGTCAGATAGTTTATATTAACAAACATACTTTTGAATAGCACTGAAGGTTTTGTATATTGTATTCATTTATATTGATAAAATACTAAAATAGTCATACATATTACTGAATATTAGTAGCAGTAGCCAACGCCCAGTATGTTTTATTTTAATAATCAGAATGTTTCATATCTAACAAATTTGTCTTTCAGATTCTTCATATGATGACAACCTGTTCTCCTGAGGTGTTATGTCCAGTGTTAGGCCTTCATCGTTAAATGTGGTTGATTAGTTACTAAAAAAAATCAAAATAAAAAAATAAAAAACAGATCCAAACCGTGCCAAATGCTGAAGTACATCCATGCTGGTGTGTAATTGCTATCTGGGTCCTCATTTGATGATGGTGGTGGAGAGTGTAGGTTGAGATCTGGTCACTGTGAAGGTCACAGCTAATGATTCACATAATTTTCATACTCAAACTATTCAGTCTTCCCTCATGCCCTATCTCCACTAATCTTTCTGTTTTTTCTTTTAATCTTTCACTCATAAATTATTTACTACAGTCACATCACTGAAGCAGATGTTAATGTATGTAGATGACACTGTTAAAAGCATTTCTCAGTTTCTTGCTTCTTGTTGCAGTAACTTAAAAGCTGTAGTACAGACCTGTTTGAAACTTGCACCTAACATTCAGAAAACCACAGCATTACACTTTTCATCCAAGGGTCAGCACTCAAAAGAAGTCACTGAATAGGTTTGAGATAGAAATATCAATCAATATCAAAAGGTCCATATTAAACAGAGGGAGAGAAAATTATAGATAATTGACCTTGCATAATCTTTTGTGCATATCTGCTTATTTAATTGAGAAGTAACGTAAAGTAGTGATCTACATTACTGCACCATTGGTGCTGTAGTTTATTGCTTTAATGCTTTCTCACCTGACCCTTTTCAGAAAAGCGTAATTAGCTGCACTCTTTTTAACCATCTCAAAGTTGACTCATGGTAACCTACCTAGTTGTTTGCTTCAACATGGGTATTAGTCTAATAACTGTGGTCATTCTGCCTTCTGCTAATGTTGCACTAACTCCTATCATATATAAGGGCGAACAGTCAAATGCCTTGTCTTCTTGGTATATGAAACTTTAATGTCTGTGGTTATGGCAGATAACAGGCAGCTAGCTTGGTTAGCAGCTAGTGCCAGGAGGTTCAAGTGTTATCTTGCCTTGCTACAAAACAGAGATTCTAACCCCAGCTGAAGATCATAATTTTATCCATCCTGAGAGAGAATGACAGACACAAACATTCATGAATCAGGTTGCAGGCTGATCTGCAGTCAGTGGACAGCACCTGGAACTGAAATAGATGTCCATCATCTTTATATGCAGTCACTGGCAGCAAAAGTTATCCAGAGTCACTTCCTCTTTAGTAATTTTGCCTGCAAAATTTTTATTTTGATATTACAGGCTTTTATTCTGAAAAGTTCTAATCATTTAAAGATCTGTTGCTTGTACCTACTACACTGCTTAAGGATGATAAAATATGTCACACGCTACTTACTATTCACAGGTTGCAATGTTTTCATTTGTTTCCCTGGCAGTCAGTTTGGTGATGATGAGCTGAGAGCTTTTGTTATATCAGACTCACAAATGCAATTTGATTTAAATTCACCATGTATGTGATATTTTGATCTATATTCTGTTCAGGGATCATTGTCATAGAACCAGGTGTGTGAACATCCAGAATCTTCCATTATAGTCATTTATGTAATTTGGTGGGACAGGCTGTACAGCACGGACAAGTGGTCACATGGATCATTGGAGCATCTCAAGGAGGAAGAAGATGGAGCAGGGATAAAACCAGCTGGAGTACAAGTCAGACAGAAGGATAGGGCTTCTATCTGACCCTGATTAGTGGGAATCTGCTGGGTGGGATTACAGTCTCTGCTGCAGTTAAGATCACAAACACATACTGGCAATGAGAGGGGAGAGCGGGTAATGGTGGATCACAGCCAGTCAAGGACAAAACTGTTTAATGACAAACAGTAAAAAAGATAATAATATTACATACATTACATTATAATGTATGATAATAATACAAGATAAGACTGGACATAAATGAGCCATTAAAGGAAGTACAGTATTGTACAGTATGGCATAGGGATGTAATAAGCTACTCCCTGTATCTGTTCATGTTTATTTAAGAAAAATATCAATATGCTGATATTTATTGGAAGCGGGGCATAAACCAGGGGTTAAGTCTTTCTACTGCCATTTAAGCTACATATTTGTGTAAATTTAGCCACTCAAAAGAAATACATATTCACATAATATTTAAACATATCTCTCCTTAAGCAAATAAAAACACAAGGAAGAGTAAGGTGTGTACATGTTGTTACCAGTTACCAGCTGAGTGGAAGTGAACAGTGTAAACAGAACCAGAAGTGGGAGAATTTTGTTTGGCCATATTACATGATTTTACATGAAACCAGGAGGCTGAGTGTGGCAAGTCTCTACAGCTGTGATAGCAGCTCTGTGAGGATGAAATTAGTTCTTAGAGATGTTTTGAGTGAAATGCTACTGTTAGCATGCTAGCATGCTCACACTAACAATGCTAGCATGCTAAGCACAGCTATAATGATACTGTAGTTTAGCATGTTAAAATGCTGACATTTGGCTCATTAGCACAAAACACAAAGTAGAACTTAGGCTAATGGAATTGCCATTAGCTCTGCAGATTTGGTCATAAGCTGTAATTATGAATTTGTGTACCACATATGTACCACATGTCTTAACAATCCATCCACTAGTTGTTAAGACATTCAAATCTGGGCACCATGAATATGTATACCAAATTTCAGGGCAATCCAGTCAATAGCTGTGTAGGTATAAGGCATTTTGATTTAGTAGTGTACTCTACACTAGAGTACATACATAATAGTATAATGCACTACAGTATATTAAAATACACTATATAATAGTGTAGCATAGTATAGTATGATTTTCTACAGTTATAATATAGTACATTATATTGTAGTATGTATAGATATTGTAGTGATTTAATATAGTACAATACAAGAGTCTTAAGATGATACTTGTACAATCAATGCAATGTTTCTGCTGTGGAGTCATGGCGACTGGTAAGAATGTGATGGTATTTGTGTTTTATGACAATATGATAACAAAATGGAAGTTGTCTGAGTGTAGCTGTTCAAAACAAGGATTCATACATTTTTCACAGTCACAGTGGAAATTCATTAGGTTAGACTCTAACCTAACCCAGGGGTGTCAAACTCAATTGCACAGGGGGCCAAAATTCAAAACACAGTTTAGGTCGCGGGCCAAACAGGATAAACATTTATTGAACACACTAAAACTAAATGTTTTTGAACATAAATATGAATAAAAACAGACAGGAATATTATTCTGGAATAAATAAACTTAAACTTTAAAGAACTTAAAATATTTTGCTCTCCATGAAAATATATCCTGTCAAAATTATACAAGTTAGAAATATGAACATGCTGCAAAAAACACCTGAAAAAATAAATAAAAATTGTGACAGTGCTTGTGCTTTAAGTAAACGTTAAAATAACAAATCAAAACATTTGAATTTCTTTGCTTTTATGTCATTTTATTAGAGCTGGATGCTTGGCATCTTTTTTTGGCAACAAGTTCTTTTATGTTTGGTGTGAGGTCCTGTGTTGTTGAGATTCTCAGGATGGACTGCAGGTGCTTATCAGTGTGTACTGTTTTGTTAGTCTTCATCACTGAGAAGAGCTTCTCACACAGATATGTGCTACCAAACGCACAAGGTTCGAGCCGCATGTAGACGGAGCTGGGGCATTGCTGCGGATGGAATGGAGTGAATAAACTGTGCGGGCCCTACAGTGTCGTACTTTGCCTTTAGTGTCCCATTACACTGCAGCTCAAACCGCTCCATCTGAATCTGCACAGCTGCAGTTTCCACGGCAAATGGGTTGCGAAGCAACTCGAAATTCTTTTTTTGTGCTTCAAAGTCACCAAAGCGCTGTGCGAACTCAGTGCGCAGTGCGCTCAGTTAATCAGCAAAGTGCGCATTTGATTGCGCACTTGATTGACGCGGGAAGCGTTCGGCAAGGCAACTAAAGCGCTGCATTATGGGATCGGTAGTTTATTGTGTTATCAGTGCTTCATCACTTCCCATTAATGACAGTAATATAAAATGATCTCGCGGGCCGGATATAATTGCACGCCGGGCCGGATGTGGCCCGCGGGCCTTGAGTTTGACACATGTGGGTTAGAGGTAGTGTTACACACAGTCCAGTCTTCCATTATAAACTGCTGTGTAACAAGCTGATTATTCACAACTATACATTATATATATTATATATATTATTCACAACTTAGATCTTGTTGAGGAGCCCATTTGCAGATTGGAAGAAACTGTTCTTGTGGCATGAGGTCTTGGTTTTGATGGACCGCAACCTCCTGCCAGAAAGGAGTGGCTTGTGGCCAGGGTGGGAAGAATCGGCCATGATCTTTCCTACCCGCCTCAGGGTTCTGGAGGTGTACAGGTCCTGGAGAGAAGGCAGGTTTCAGTCGATCACCTTCTCAGCAGACCAGATGACATGCTGCAGTCTGCCTTTGTCCTTGGCAGTGGCAGCGGTGTACCAGATGATGATGGAGGACATGAGGATGGACTCAGATGGAGGTGTAGAAGTGCACCATCATTGTCCTTGGCAAGTTGAACTTCTTCAGCTGCCGCAGGAAGTATCCTCTGTTGGCCCTTATTGATCAGGGAGCTGATGATTTGAGCTCCCACTTGGGGTCCTGGGTGATGATAGGTCCCCTGGAAGCAGAAGGACTCCACAGCTCTGACTGGGGAGTCACACAGGATGATGGGGGAGCGTGAAGCTGTGTTCTTCCTGACATCTACAACTATCTCCACTGTCTTCACAGCACTGAGCTCCAGGTTGTTCTCACTGCACCACATAACCAGCTGATCAATCTCCCTCTTGTAGGCGGACACATCCCCACCACAGATGAGCCCAACGAGGTTTGGCAGACTGGTGACTGGAGGTGACTGGAGGTTCAGCTGTTGGTGTATAGGGAGAAGAGTACAGGGGAGAGAACACAGCCTTGGGAGGAACCAGTGCTGATAGTCCAAGAGTCAGACATGTGTTTTCCCAACTTCACATGCTGCCTCCTGTCTGACAGAAAGTCTGCGATCCACTTGCAGATGGAGTCAGGCACACTCAGCTGGGAGAGCCTGTCCTGTAGCAGAGCTGGAATGATGGTGTTGAAGGTGGAGCTGAAGTCCACAAACAGGGTCCTGGCATAAGTTCCTGGGGAGTCCAGGTGCTGCACGATGAAGTGGAGGGCCATGTTGACTGCATTGGCGTAACAGTGATCCAGAATGTTCTCCTTTCTGGTCCTGAACGTTGGCCTGCGGTGGGATATAAACACCGACCAGTATGAATGAAACAAACTCATGGGGGGAGTAGAAGGGTTTACAGTTTATGAAAAAAGACTCCGCAGACAGTGTTGTTGGAATCACTGTCACATCAGTACACCAGCCACTGTTAGTGTAAAAAGAAATTGCTCCACCTTTCGTCTTGCCTGAAAGTACTGCGTCGCGATCCACTCCTAAGAGTTGAAAGCCTGCTAGCTGCAGCGCAGAGTCCGGTATCAATCCACACAGCCAAGTTTCAGTGAAGCACAAAACGGAAGTTGAAGAAAAGTCTCTGTTTTTCCCCACCAGCAGCTAGAGTTCATCTACTTTGTTGCTGAGTGACCCCACGTTGGAGAGAAATATTCCAGGTAACGGTTTCCCTCTCCTCCAGCATTTCACGGTGTGTGCAAAGGTAAGGGCAACTTTGACCAGAATGTCCAGTAATTCCACAGGTGTAGCTATGAAAGTAGGTAATAAATCTGCAGGGGTAGTGTCCCTGATGTCCATGAGCTCTTCTCTAGTGAAAGAACAATCAATCAGGCAGCAGGTGTATGCCGTGGTGGGGGGAGGGGGAGCACGGATGGACCAAACCAAGCACATCCAATCTAAATATGCAAATGTTATCGTAGGGAGCAGGTTGGAGGAACAAGGTGGCAATGAGGATCCACACTCAACAAAACAGTAATGTAATTAAATGTTTACCACTGAGAAAAGACTTATTGCATTGAGAAGTTGTGGAAAACAAAAACACTGAATCTTTTCCCCACACAGACTGACAGACAGAGATTAGATTTACAGTAAAATACAAAGTGACATGTACACAATGAATAGGCCAGTTAATGCTTGTCACAAGAGAAAAACAGGCATAACACATACACGAGGATCTTGTGAAATAGCTCATCTCATTTGTCTGCTGAGAATAAACCTGAGAGCAGATTTATCGCATGGCTCTGACTTCAGAGGACTCTGAGGACTCTGAAGTCAGAGATAGCATGCAGGGCACAGATATGAGCAACAGCACTGCTGCTCAAATTAAAATCTGTCAGAGGGCATGTAACGTATAACTGCTAAGCTCTCAGGAGCTTGTTTTGACCCCTTCCCCAATCAGGAACAAAGAGACTCGACAGTAATCCACACAGCTTATATCAGTCAGAGCAAATCATCCCTGAAATGAGTTCAGTCAGGCAGAGGCCAAGATTGCATCCAGTCTTTAGCCTCACCCCCACTCTCCATTGTTGTCCACTTCATTGGCACAAAGCGGGTAACCAGATTGGGGGGGGGGGCTTTTCTGAGCTCCAGAAAGTCCCACTTCAGGCTGTCTGCCAGTACACCCCAGAAAAAGGATTTAACTGCAACCACGCAAACAATGACTAAGTCTTTGTGTAATAGCTGGGCCTAACTATCTGTACACCTCACCCAGCCTTACAGCAGAGGATTTCCCTCCAGACTCATCTGTGGATTTCTAAATGTGTGCACACATTTTACTTATCAAACATTCAGTGTTTATGTCTTGTCATTGGTGAAAAAACCCTGATACAGCATTTAGAACATCAGGGGGACTACAGCTCTACACCAACTTGGGGTGTGTTGAGATTCTGATTATTATGTTATGTTGTTGTGTTATACAGTTTAAGTTTCTGTTTTGGTTAAACATATGTTTTATAGTGAAGCAAGTGAAGAGTGACATTAATTCTGCAGACCTTCTCAACATTTTAAAATGTTTGGTTATTGTAAAAAAGGTTTTAGCCGCCATCAGGCTAAAACTTCACCTGTATATAAGAACCATAAAGCTTTAATGAGCCAACCTGTTCTTGTAGTACTTCATGAAATAGTCATGAAATGAAATCTATTGATTCATGCCCACACACATGAATTTTCAATTTTTTCATGCCTGTCAGCATGACTTTCAAACTAATGTATTTCAATTGGAAATATTCTGCTAGACCACTTTTTTCTGTCACTTGGGACTGCACAGCATGGACACTGTATTGTTTTCACTTCTTTGTTTGCTATTTTTTAACTGTATATCATGTTTATTAATGTATGTTTACATATTTAGATTTTAGTTTAGATTAGTTTTGTTTTCTGAGAAATGCAGCCTTCCAGCAGGTCCTTTTTTTGTTTTTTGTTTTTTTTCCTATGGACGTCCAATGAGCAATGATTGATGAAGATATCAATATAGTGATATAGTGTACAGTGTTACGCTCTTTCCGCTCACAACCTACCTGTCTAGGTAAGCTGTATGGCTAATAATAGCCTGCATGTTTTGCTTAAATGTTGTGTTTCTTTGCAATTAGTCGTCTACAAATTAGGGAGGTTTTTTAAGCCTGACCAATGGTTTTGCCATTATAAAAAATGAAAACTTGAGGCTTGCTGGCTGGATAGCTAATGTTCAACATAAGCTAACACTAGCTTGAGTTATATCATCTGAAGGGTAGCCTATAGCATTACCATAGGTCTTAATCACACCTTCAAAGATTTGTATGTAAATGTGAGCTTTACTAGATGTTGTCATTTTCTCTCTGTTGTTTTGGTTTACACATAGAGTAATGTATTAATAGAGGTAACCAACTTGCATGCAAGACAATGAGATGTACCTACATGTGTAAAAATGCTAACAACCAGTAACCTGATTGTAAACTGACAGAACAACAGTGCTCAAGCAATACATTGAATTCAAACTCATATGCTTAGCCAAGCTGTGTTAATAATGTAAACTAGGCCTAGTAACATTACCAAATCCAAGGGAAAATTAAGATGCCTTTGGTGTGCTGCTCTGAAAAGTCCTGCTGTTGTCGTTAAGGCCCAGTAAACAGCAGTTGTCCTGGCTTTGTGGTTTCAGTGTTATTGAGGAGATCAGTTCCTTTGTTCTCCTTGATACTAACGCCGTGGCTCCTTTTGTTGGTGAACTCAGCTGGACAGACCTTGTGTTGTACCTGCTAGTGATTGATCTTAAATCCTTTGGTATTTTCAGCCAGTGTAGGCCTGTGCTTCAGGAAGGCCTCATGGAGGTCAGGGAGCTAAACTGAGAAGAGCACAACTCCTTTTGTGAGAAGTTCAGCTGAAAAGACAAGTAAGAATGAGAAGAGACTGATAAGAGAGCGAATACTGAGAACAGTGCTTCTCCTTTTTGTATGGCCTGGTGACATGAAGGATCTTGACCATGCAGTGACCAATTATAGCTGGAGTTGGAGTTTTCACACTTAGGTGTGAAAAGGTGAAGGACTCTGGGAGACTGAATTCAATGGCTCTCATTTGTCTGTAGAACAAAAGGAGAGATTTGGTCTCATCCTCCATTTTGAATGGGCTGAGGCCCAACAATGAAGCAGCAAGAGGGCTGGGTGGCTGGTTGTACAAGGAACTACAACACAGTATCCATCAAGGATGATGCCATTATCTTGATATGTACAACTTGATATGACATTAAACTGTCCAGGTAATGTAGAAAATAAATTCATTGATCAAATCTGTAATAAAGTGAGCATGCCACTGCAAGGGCAAAAAATACCTTTTTACCAATATGATGATAAGAGTATGAAGTTAAATTAGTAATTTTTCACTGATTTTATTTATGTATGCTGTCTGTATCATCAGATCATCAGATGTAAATGTACAATTTAGCAATCAGTATCATTTAATGTATGGTTTTTATGTCAGTAGTAACACCCGTAATTCACCTTCACACATCACAGTCCTATATTATTTACTACAGCAAAATTGGGATGCACAGCAATTCTTAGTGATACTGAGGAATTTTGAGGTCATAACAGATACAGGCCAACATTATGACAGAGTCAAAGGTACAATGATCACAAGTTTTTATCAAATGTATGGGAAATATCAATTGGGCTATGGTCGAAAAGTAAAAAAAAAAAAAAAACTTCTCTAATCTCTTTTCCTTCACCTCAATGGAAAACTCATCAATGTCAAGGAAAGATGTGAAAGTGAAATGACAAGGACTCAGGAAAAGACAACCATCATTAATGGATCTGTCACAGTAAAACTATGAATGCTATGCCGCAAGGAATTGTGGGACAGCATTATCTCATTTCCTTTCCTTTCCTCTCATATCCCATGTGAAAGGAGATAAAATAGGAAGCACTGAAGGTCCTTTCCTCAGTATTTAGAGCGGAGAAGTCTTTGTTTTGGTTATTGACAATACCATGTGCTATAGCATGGGTTTTGACACTACTATAATTGTTGGCATTATACCACAGCACACTGATGTCAGAAAAGATCATATCTACAATAAAATCTGGTGACACAGTGAAGTTTGGACCTTCACAGAAGTGGTTTGGCCTCACAATTGACAAAATACAAGCTGGCAAAAAGAAAGAAAACCACTTGTTGACATTGTCTATAAATGGTGTTATGGGAATCTTCTGCTCAATAAAGCACAGAGTCAATGGTTGTCTTTCTGTAGGTTTCATTTTTACGTTTGCAAACAAACCCACTGCACCCCTCAAGCATGAGACGCACAATAAGTACTGAGTACAATAGATTACAGGCTAAATGCAAAAGAAACAACGTCTGAAGACGAAAAGGAAAACATCTTCTGGAGACTACACAACAGTGTAGCTCTGAGAGAAAGGCGTCAGAGATTACACAGCTATGCAGCCCTGTATCAGCCCCTGTCCTTGATGGGGCAAGGTGCCCTGTCAGCTTACTGACATGTGGAAAAGTACTTAGCATATATTTCACAAGGCACAATTGTACCTTAATTATTACTAAATCACAATTATCATGAATCATATGAGAATTTCCAATACAATTTCCCCCTTTGAGCATTCTATGCTCACTAATTACCATTACTCAAATCACTATTATTCATTAACCTTAAGATTCAATTGGGATGATTCAAACAAGAGTACATTATCAAGTTGATTAAAAATAGCATTGAGGAAATTTTTGTATGCAAATTATTCAAAATTAGTATGAAAATTACTATTGCAGAATATCAAATCACAACATTCTCTTTTATTCTGATCATTAGCGCAAATCATTATAAAAAACACAGTAAATCAGAGTTGATTTTCTTTTCTCATTAAATGCAGCATTATTTCTTTCAAACAATTTCAGTGTCATCAAACTAAAATGATGGGACCCAGTCCAGAAACCCATGAGAGAGGTCACTCTGAGACAGGTCCAGGAATTGTCCCACAGAGTTTCTAAATGCAGAAGCAAAGTTTTAATGCATGGAACAGCACAACAAATCAAAATGGCAATAACTACCAAGAACACAAACATAGTTTCATTAGTGTCACTTTCCCATCCTCCCTCGGTGGTTGAAGTCAGAGTCTTGGCTTCTCTCTTCATGCAGCAAATCATTAAGTTGTGAAACAACATGGAGTTCTTTCAGTGTCTTATTTTTCTCTTGTTGAGCAGTGGGGTTTCGTTGTCATAACAGATTGGTGGACTCCCTGTTGTGTTACAAGTATTATGTTCCAGAATTTAGCAGTTGAACTTCTGTAGTTCACAATGCTGATGTTGCACTTCTTCAAGTTCTCAGTCAGGTCTCCCACAACTCTCTCTGCATAGGGAGCACTCCGGGTGAAAGCTATCATTACCCCTAGGACTTCTGAAACATTCAGTGGGCATGGTGTCACAGGTATCGAAGCACCAACCCCGAGAGGAAGTTGTGTGCAGACGTAGCAGCTCTCGTTGGTAATTTTCCTGGTCTGCAGCCATGACCACTGTATACCATGAGTTTTCTTCAGGCTTTGTTGGGTTCTGAATGAACTCAGGTAACAGTTCCCTCTTCAGTCTGCATGATGGTTTCTCAGTGTGGCTGCTGCTAGAATTGCTGTGACCCTGTTCTTGGGCTGACTGAGGTGTAACTTCAGACAGGTGCAGTGGCAGGACGGTGATGACAGCAAGCAGGAATGTGCTCTTCATTCCTCTGCATCTGCCACCCCTCCAGCACCACTGGATAGTCGTTAGTGTCATTGCATCAGCAGTGTGACCTAAACCCACCCCTGTAATCAGTGTGCTGCCTCTTTGTGAGTTTGACAAACGTGTGGCTGTGTGACCCCAATCCACACCCCTCTCTCCCTCACAAACACAAGGCGGGGGAAGGTGTTGGCTCACTTACTAATGCTAAAGCATGCTTGATAAGGTGTTCTCTCTGGGCTCAGGGACTCGTTTGCAGTGGCTGGTGTGGATCCAGGTTGCCCTTTCCACAATCTTCACAGCCGTTTCCGTGGTGAGGAGAATCTGGTAGGGCCCCGTTCCACCGGCACATGGTTCTTGCCATGTGTCAACTTAACATAATGATGGAACAGGTATTTGGGTAAACAAGGTTTCCTTTGACTTTGTCAGTGAAAGAGCAGCCTGCTTTCTTCCAAGCAAGTCTCTCTTCCTGGGTGTTTCTGGCCTGCAATTCCTGCAAATTAGCTGTGAGTATTAGTGGTGGGTTAGAAAATGGTAAAGCATTGAAAAGTCAGTTTTTTTATTTACATGCTTCTGCCAATGCAACTAACTCTGCTGCCTGTGCAGAGTAATTTGAGGGGAGTGATTCAGCCAAAACATGTTGTTTGGTTACACCCATCTGAGTCATGAGTAGATGTCGCAGTTCAGTAGTTGTAGGTCTGAACTGTTGGCAAAAAATCAGGAGCTGTTCACATATTCTGCTCCCCCGTTTTCGACTAAGGGGAGCTAAGAAGCGGCTTCCTTCATGTTGTTGAATGTCCATGGTTTGTAAACTAACTGGGAGGTCCCGTCCCCCTGCTGGGACCTGTGGTCGTTGTTCGGGCTGAGGTGGTGTTGTAGTTGGGGCTGTGGTGGCTGCTGGAGCTGCAGCAGCTGCATCCATGTCGGGGTCGAGAGAGAGAGAGACACAAGAAATAAGAGAGAGGTAGGTCGAAGTCGGTTCTTAAAAGTGTCTTTGGGCTTTAAAGAATAGTAGAGCAGTAGAAGTAGACTGGTTGGACAGGATCTGCAGGGAGAGCAGATCAAGTTAGTTATGTGGTGTAGGCTAGATATGTTTATACTTATACTAAAAAGTTTAAATGTGTAGTGAAATAAAGGAATTGTGATTTCACATTTTGTAATATATTCTTAAGATAAATGAAAAATAATTAATGTCTTTCTATTTCATGTGGCACAGTAAAAAGGCGGTTCTTGAGCCCAGATTTAAAGCTCTGTACAGAAGGCCTAGTAATATCATTATTAATAATCCAGTACTCTATGGGTAAACCAAAACAACAGAGAAGCTGTGATTTACATACAAATCTTTGAAGGCATGATTAAGACCTACGGCAATGCTTCAGGCTACCCTACAAATGATATAACTCAAGCTAGTGTTAGCTTATATTGAACATTAGCTATCCAGCTAACAAACCTAATCGCACAGGTTTTTTTTTTTTAAAATTATGCTGGCGAAAACCATTGGTTAGGTTTTAAATAACCTCCCTAATTTGTAGACAACTAATAGCAAAGAAACACAACATCTAAGCAAAACATGCAGGCTATTACTAGACATACAACTTACTTAGACAGTGGATTGATTGGACAGAGTGTCACTACCATAGTCACTACATTAACAGTTGATGAGGCTCATGGGTACTGTACTGTATTCACTATTAGATTTAACATTCATTCCTTTATTCATTCATTCATTGAGGACCACGCTCATTGGATGTCCATAGCAAAACAAAAAAAGAACCGCTGGAAAATTGTATTTCTCAGAAAACAAAACTGATATAAATCACAGAAACATAAGAGAGACAACAGCAATAGAATCTAAAAATATGTGGTGCAAGCATGAAAGATATTTCCAATTGAGATACATTAGTTTGAAAGTTGTGCTGAGAGGCACAAATCAGTAATTACATATCGTGACTATTTCACAAACTGCCACGAGACCAGGTTGAATTTCCTGAGCACGGTCAAACTGTTGGGAGGATTACACTTTTCTTGTTTTTACACTTTGAGCTTTTTCTTTCTCGTTTAATTCAATTCAATTCAGGTTTAGTTTTATTTATGTAGCTCTGAATCACAACAGAAGTTATCTCAAGCCACTTTTCATATAGAGCAGGACTAGACCATATTCGTTAGATTATTAAAATTGCAGAGAGAGCACTAGGCAGCACTAGGTGACAATGGCAAGGAAAAACCTTTTAAGAGCCAGAAACCTCGAGCAGAACCAGACTCAAGATGGGCAGTCATGTGCCTCAACCGGTTGGGTTGAGAAAGATGGGGGGGGGGGTAGAAAATAGTGACAGGAGTACAACATAGCGTAATGCAGATACCATGTAAAATGTCAAGTGGTATCAATCACAAAGCGTGTAAGTCGTAAATGCATAGTAGCAGTAATACTAGAAGCAGTACAAACAGCAGTACTACTATAACAGCAGGTACTGAGTGGGTTGTAGGAGCAGCAGGAGGCTTGTCTTCACAGATCAGACTCTACAGCTCCGGAGGCAGAAATACCTGCAGAAAGTGACAGGAGAGATAGAGACAAAAGAGCACAAAACTACAGGAAAGGGAAGATATCAAGTTAGTAACATGTATTTATGGGATGTGAATCCATACTGAGAGAGAGAGAGAGAGAGAGAGAGAAGCTCAGTGCATCATGGAAAATCCCCTGGCAGTCTAGGCCTCTAGCAGCATAACTAAGGGATGGTTCAAGCAAGCCTGAGCCAATATCAACTATAAGCTTTATCAAAAAGGAAAGTTTTAATCCTACTCTTAAAAGTGCAGAGGGTGTCTGCCTCCTAAGCATGTAATGGTGGGGAACATCTCTGGTCCTCCTCTACCATCATTGTGCAGTCATTTGTCAGAGATACTTTCAGCTCTGTAGCTAATTTGCTGCTTAGTGCTACTGAGCGCCTTGCCCAGCTCAGTGCTCATTAATCAGGTATGTTTCCACCCGATTGGATGGAGACTACATTGATCTGTTATGCATGGCATGAACTGGAGTTACAGGTTACAGTGCTGTGAAAAAGTATTTCCCCCCTTACAGATACTTATTTCTTCACATTTGTCACACTTAAATGTTTCAGATCATCAAACAAATTTTAATATCCCCAAGACTTATGGGAAAATATTCTGTGGACTGACAAGACAAAAGTGGAACTTTTTGGAAGGTATGCGTCCCATTACATCTGGTGCAAAACTAACACAGCATTTCAGAAAGAGAACATGGTGGCGGTAGTGTGATGGTCTGGGGCTGCTTTGCTGCTTCAGGACCTGGATGACTTGCCGTAATTGATGGAACCATGAAGGAGAATGTCTGGCCATCAGTTTGTGACCTTAAACTCAAGCACACTTGTGTTATGCAGCAAGACAATGATCTGAAGCACACCAGCAAGTCCTCTGAATGGCTCAAAAAAAATTTTTTAAATGAAGGTTTTGGAGTGGCCTAGTCAAAGCCTGGACCTAAATCCAATTGAGATGCTGTGGCATGACCTTAAACAGATCGTTCATGCTCAAAACCCCACCAATGTGGCTGAATTAAAACAATTCTGCAAAGAAAAAATTCCTCCACAGCGATGTGAAAGACTCATTGCCAGTTATCACAAACGCTTGATTATACTTGTTGCCACCAAGCTTGGTACAACCAGTTATTAGGTTTTGGGGGCAATTACTTTTTCACATAGGGCCAGGTTGGTTTGGATAGCTTTTTTACCTTAATAAATGAAATCACGATTTTAAAACTGCATTTTGTATTTACTCAGATTATCTTTGTCTGATATTAAAATTTTTTTGATGATCTGAAACGTGACAAAAAAAAACAAAAGAAATCTGTAAGGGGGCACATACTCACAGCATAACTGTTCTCCCGCAGCCCCAGTTTAACTTTTTTTTGTATCATATGCTATCAAAAAAACTGCATTCCCACTTTTTTCATTTTTTGCATCTAGTCTATTATATTCTGTTTTATATACAATATTGTGTTGTGGACTCTGAGCACTGCCAAATATCCCACTCACAGTTGTGTTCCTGAAATGGCACACTGGAGCTGCTGCTGCTAACTGCAGCCTGGTCAGACACTGTGTAAGATTTCTATTGAATTTAATTAAATTCAATTTTATTTATATATCGCTGAATCACAACAAAAGTCATCTCAAGGCACTTTTCATACAGAGTAGGTGTAGACCGTAATCTTTAAAATATGGTGTTTACAGAGAGAGACCCAACAAATCCCACCAAGAGCAAGCACTAGGTGACAATGGTAAGGAAAAACTTCCTTTTAAGAGGCAGAAACTTCGAGCAGAACCGGACTCAGGGTGGGCGGCCATCTGCCTCGACTGGTTGGGTTGAGAAAGAGAGAGAGAGTGGGGAAGGGGTAGAGGGAGGGAGGTAGACAATAGTGACAGAAGAATGTATGTATGGTGATACCAATAATACAGTAGTAGTAATAACAGTAGTGATAATTAAAGTATCAATTGCAAAAGTAGTATAAGTAAGTATAAAACTAGAAGCAGTACTAGTAATTTCTAATTATAACAGCAAGTTTTGTGCAGAGTTGCTGACAGCTAGCTGACAAAATTATTACTATTAAACACTTTATTGATTGATTGATTGATTGATTTTTTTCATTATTCCATTATTATTACAAATGAATTGTTCCTTAGTCATTTTTTTTAAATTATGTTTTTCTCTTCTCTCCCACATACGGTCATGCTTCGGCAACAATAGGTAGAACCCCAAAAAGCAGACTCAACAACGAAGGCACAGATGGAGTGATGAGATCCCGAGGTTTATTAATAGAAAGGAAGGAGGGGATGAGAACTGGACTCGGAGGACGAATGGGGAGCAGGTCCGGGTGGCCCAGGGTGCCGGGCCGATGTTCCGGGAAGGTGCGGCAACCCGCGGGGAGACCGGGAAGACTGGCCACCGAGCTTTATCCGGAGGCGGGAGGCTGACGGCAGCGCTGGTCGATCTAGGCAGAAGCGAAGAACAACAAAACAATTATTTCTTTCTCCAAAGGAAAACACTGTGAACGCTAGTGACTATTCAGAGTAGACTCTGTAGTTCGGCCGGAACGTTACCGCGTGGGGTACTGAGACGATCTGGCAGCTAGTAGCTGGAGAACCAGGGTAGATATCCGGCAGTGATGAGTGGATATGAAACAGGTGTGACCAGTGCAACCCGTCGCGCCCCTGCAGGGAAGCAAATCCAACACAAAAAAAAACACACACAGGGAGGCTGCCATAACACATATCATACAATACACATAAACACACAGATCTCCCCTAAAATACTAATTTAATTCACAACTGCATGACAGCACTATCATTATTAGAATTATTAAGACTATTTCATCCTCATTTGTTTAGTTTTATATATGTACTATGTCAAGTTCTTGTCAAGTTGTTTGTGTGTCCATGTGTATTTTTGCTGTATTTTATTATTCTTCTGACTGTAGGAATATTTAAAAAACACATTTTGAGCTGAACCAAGGCTGTAACATACTCTACTGTGGTGTAGAAATAAGACTGTGATGCCTTCATTGACAGAACTTTAAAGAAATGATTCAAAGTGGCAGTGGTAATTACAGCTGATGGGATATTAGCTGTAACAAGGTTGAAGGAACCACATAGGCTTGTTTTTCATCTTTCCTCTGTGCTTTCCTACATCTCCTTTCCCCATCCCCCAACACCCAAACCCCACACTGCACTCTCCACGACCCCCCAGGATCTTCGGGTCTCTACCAA
The DNA here is from genome assembly GCF_001640805.2 of Lates calcarifer. Classification (NCBI taxonomy): domain Eukaryota; kingdom Metazoa; phylum Chordata; class Actinopteri; family Centropomidae; genus Lates; species Lates calcarifer. The sequence continues at coordinate 1,384,735 of NC_066835.1, forward strand.
TGAGAGCTCTACAGCAGCATTCCTTCCCAGAGACAAGAGCCTCCAGGTCCGGTGAATCCTTCCCCCTGCCTGTCATGCTGCTTAACACCAATCACATGCTTGGCGCCAAATGATTCCACGTCACAGAGTTACTGAATTGGCAAATTGCACAATATGGGGGTTTTCATGGTTACTACCCCTGGAGTACAACTGCCTGCCCAGTGAAGCTATGCACACAGAAAAAAAACAAATTTACCATGTTTATTTCTCATTCTACTGAGCTGAAATCTCAAACCCTGCTTCTTTGACATTTGATTCCAATTCAAAGTCAAACCAAGGACTCCTGTGGACACTGGCTTGTCTCACATTTCCAGCCCTCCCTGTTGGGAGTGTTCTTGTGCATCTGAATGAGGCTGCGGTGCATATGCAGAGCAACTTGCTTTGGATTAATGAAATCAGCTCACCATAATGTTAATATCAGTGTCATCATATGTCAGCTTGGGGAGCTGAGATGACATTATATTTTTAGCCTCATTCCATCCAATTTCTCCAAATGATGTTTGTGTAAACCCAGAGCAAATCTGCTGCTGAAAAAAAATCAGGGGCTTTACACTGTAAATTAATTTTCATTTTTTATGCTCTCCAATATAGGAAACAACAGTTCTTTCATGACATATTCCACGGTGAGCAACAAACTAAGAACTTTAAGCTTTATCAAAAAGAAAAGTTTTAAGCCTACTCTTAAAAGTGCAGAGGGTGTCTGCCTCCTGGACCCAAACTGGGAGGTGATTCCACAGTAGAGGAGCCTGATAGCTGATGGCTCTGCCTCCCATTCTACTCCTGGAAACTCTGGGAACAACCAGTAAACCAGCATTCTGGGAGCACAATGTCCTTGTGGGATTGTAGGAGACTATGAGATCTTTGAGGTATGATGGTGTCTGACCATTAAGGGATTTGGAGGTGAGGAGGAGGATTTTAAATTCTATTCTGGATTTGACCAGGAACCAATGTAGAAAAGCTAACACAGGAGAAATATGGCCTCTTTTTCTAGTTCCTGTCAATAATCATGCTGCAGCATTTTGGATCAGCTGCAGAATCTTTAGAGACTTGTTGGGGCAGTCTGATAATAATGAATGACAGTAGTCCAGCCTGGAAGTAACAAATGCATGGACTAGTTTTTCTGCATCCTTTTGAGACAGAAAATGTCTGATTTTGGTGATATTATGCAGGTGAAAGAAGGCAGTCCTAGAAGTTTGTTTTATGTGTAAGCAAAAGGACATATCCTGGTCAAAGATAACTCCAAAGATTCTTTACAGTGGAGCTAGAGGCCAGGGCAATGCCATCTAATGTAACTACGTCATTAGAAAATGTATTTCTGAGGTGTTCGGGACCAAGTACAATAACTTCAGTTCAATAGTAAAAAGTTGCTTGTCATCCAAGTCTTAATGTCCCAAGGCCATGCCTGAAGTTTGGCTAACAGATTGGTTTCATTAGGCTTCATTGAGTTAAGTTGTGTATCATCTACATAACAGTGGAAGTTTATGGAGTGATTCCTGATAATGTTGTCCAAGGGAAGTATATACAGAGTGAATAGAATTGACCCAAGCACCGATCCTTGTGTTTCTCCGTGTCTAACTTCTGTGTACATGGAGGAGTTGTTAACATGTACAAACTGAAGCCTCATTGTAACTGTGTGTGTGTTGTGTTGTCTCTTTGCTACAATACGGTCATAATCTGAAAATCCTCGAATAAACTATTATCTTGTAGAAAGTCACACAACTGTTTTGCAACTGCTTTCTCCAGGATCTTAGAAAGAATAAAGGGGAGGTTAGATATAGGTCTATACTTAATAAGATAATATGTCTGGATCAGGAGTGGGGTTTTTTAGAAGAGGTTTGATTACAGCTACTTTATACGATTGTGGCACATAACCTGTTAATAAGGACAGATTTAACATATCCAATACAGAATTGCAAATTAAGGGCAGAGATTCCTTAAGCAGCCTAGTTGGGATGGGGTCTAAGATACAGGTTGAAGGTTTAGATGATGAAATATTTGAAGTGAGCTGGTGGAGGTCGATGGGAGAAAAACATTCTAGGTCAGGTTTTGTAGCTGAATCTATGGATCCTATGTTTTGACATATATCAGTGCAGGTTGAAGGCAGGATGCAATGAATTTTGGCTCTAATAGTAAAAATTTTATCATCAAAAAGTTAATAAAATCATCACTGCTGAGGGTTATAGGAATACATGGATCAATAAAGCTGTGACACTCACACAATTTGGGGTTGTTCTTATTAAAGAGGGCCTTCATCTTTTAAGACGGTCTTGCCAGGCTAAGCAGGATTCTTCCAGTTTGGTGGTACGCCATATTCTTTCAAGCCTATGTGATATTTGTTTTAGTGTACAGGTTTGAGAGTTGAACCACGGAGCTAGCCTCTTTTGCTTTATTTACTTTTTTTAGGGGGCAATGGAGTCTGAAGTTGTATATAGTGAGCCTGCAACGCTGTCTACAAGATGATTGGGTTGGGAAGGAGTAGCTTCTGTTAAATTGAGATAAGGCATTGGATGTAGGGTAGAGGGAATAATTTCCTTGAATTTAGCTATTGCATCAGTAAGATTTCTAGTTAGAACGTTTTTACCTGTTGATGCTAGAGATAGACCGATATGGTTTTTTCAGGACCGACACCAACACTGATACCGATTATTAGTAGTCAAGGAGGCCGATAACCGATATTTGGAGCCGATATTCATTTGCAGTAAAAGTGAAAATATTGGCGTCAAAATTGTGAATAATACAAACTCCAACACTTAAGTTTGTTTAAATGCCTTTAAGCGTATGTTAAACATCATCATAATCATCATCAACATGTTAAAGTTTTTTTTTTAATCTTAAACAATAAACATCTTTGTTTTAAAATTCTAACAAAAAGTGCAGGGAGCTTCCAGGCTCAGCAGCATGTCTTATAAAGTTAAATGAAAACTTGAAAAGCAAAGAAATAGCTCCCTAAAGTTTTCTACAGTAAATAAAGAAACATATATCTGTTCTCCAGAGCTTCTCCACCCGGCAAAACTTTTTCTCCTCTCCACTGTGTGTGAGCACTGTGCATGCACAGCTTTCACTGCTGATTGGCTGTTATCTATGCCAGGCTCTGCATGTAACCAATCAGATGGTGCTGTGGGTTGGACAATGCTGGAGACAGAGTAGTGACTGCAGACAGAAAGGTGCAGTTGCATCAGAGCCAAAATAACCCAGTTTTAAGTTGATCTTTTATCAGCCATCAAATTAAAAAAAAAAGGACAATGCCGATATTCGTCAAAATGCAGAATATCGGCACCGATAAATACCGATAAGTCAGTCTATCCCTAGTTGATATATAATCCAGCAATATGAATTCAAAAGTGATTAAAAAGTGGTCTGATAAAAGGGGATTCTGTGGGAAGACTGTTAAGCATTCAATATCGATACCATGGACCAAAACAAGGTCAAGGGTATGATTAAAACAGTGAGTGGGTTTATTTACACACTGAGAGAAACCAATACAGTCTAATAATGAGGAAAATGCAAAGCTAAGGCTGTCATTGTTGACATTCATATGAATATTAAGGTCACCTACTATAATGACTTGCCTGTTCTAAGTACTAAACTCAACAGATATTTGGATAAGAAATGGGCCAGGAGGGCAGCACACTACAACAAATAAAATTAGCTTTAGTGTTTTCCACTTTGGGTGTGACAGACTTTTGAGTTTAGGTTTAGGGTTAATTAGTAAACTGGAATCGAAAATGGCTGCAACCCCACCTCCACGGCTGATATCTCGGGGGATGTGAGTATGAGTATGTGGCTCCTTTTCTGTTGACCTTTGATTTAGTTAATTTAAGTGGTCGTGGAGCAGAACAGTCTCTATGGGGTAACGGGAGTGGTGGTGACTGCTCTAAAAGAGGCACAGAGAGGCCTGTAAGACTGCAACTCTGTCTCCTGGCCGGAACTCTGGATTGTCAGGGCTTTTCAGAACACATGGAGTGATTGCATCTTTGACATAGTCAGAAAAAAGTTTGTTGTTTCATGGTCTGTATTTCAACAAATACAAGAATTTGTCCCACTGTCCAACCAGCTGCTGGGAACTCAGAATCACAATCATCCATCCATCCATTTTCTTCCTCTTTCTTCTTATCATAGGTGGAAAGTTGGTGGTTCAATCTCTGGCTCCTCCAGTCTGCATGCTGAAGTATCCTTGGGCAAGATACTGAACCCCAAAATTGCCTCTGATGTGTCATTGGTGTGGGGATGTGCGTGTATGTATTAGAGAGCACTTAATATGAATGTGTGTGTGTGTGTGAATGGGTGAATGTGACCTGTAGTGTGAGTGTCGATATGACTAGAAAAGCATTATATAAGTGCAGTCCATTTACCATTCACATGAACAAGTTTTATTCACTTAATGAAGACTGTGAGATACAGTTGAAAGCTCTGAAAAGCTTAATTTACTTTTTTATTCTTGCACATACACCAAATGTACTTTACTTTAGGAATTTCTTAGCCAGAAAGGACCAGGATACATGGCACGTGATGAGATATTGATGTCCCACTGAAAGACAAAAGGAATCAGCTATTTCCTGAGTGTATGACTCCTGTCAGGTATCCTGTTTTGGTGAGGAACTACCGCTCAATCTCAGTAAGGAAGCTGGGAAATGGGAGAGTGCTGGGTTGGCTATGAGAACATAGCAGGGTTAATAGGGGCCTGTTTCTGCACGCTGTACACACAGGTAATTGATGTCCCCAGTTTGCTTGGCTGTTGTATTGGAAATGTCACGCTCTTAACTAGTGTTCAGCTCCCTGTGATAATCAGGGTGGTTTGCTGAGGCAGAGCAACAGGATCCAGGAGCATCATGGAGGATGGCTGGCAGGGGAATAGAGGAGACTGAGAAAAATGTGTCAAACAGGCAAATGAGAGTAGACAGAGCTTTTATAAATTTCAATTTCATCTTTAATCTCACCCACTGGCTTTTAGACACCACTCTATTTTCTACAGGTGCAGTCTTATCATCTTGTTCTGTATGGAATGTGCAGAGCAACCCATGTGTGTATGTGACAAAGTATCTATTATTCATGCTCTGTACTGAGGAGAGATATTCCTAGGATGTGGGTCAGCCATGTTTTTCCTCTGCAACTGAGACAGGGGAGCAGACCACTCCCACTTCTACAGGTCATACGGAGGCTGAGTGGAGACATCCAGGCAGCAACCAGCCAGCAACACATGCAATAAAAATACTAAGAGTCAAACACCTCATTACTGGCCCCTGGAGGTGACAAAACTAATGATGTTGATGTTTGCAGATTCTTGCTATGACCAGCGTGAGGAGGAAAAATCTGAAATTACAAGAATAAAGTTGAAGTAAAAGAAAAAAGTTATACTCTCAGAAGAACAAAGTCATAACTAAAGAAAACAGTTATGTTATCATAAGAAAAATTCAGGACATTTCAAGGATGATGAGCTTAAAGGGAAGGAGATATTTATATCGTAATACAAATTTTTATACTCTAGTAAACAGCTGAGAGTGCTCTGTCAGCTTTTAAATGAGGGATGTAAATGACCTTAAGTTATAGGTTTCAACATTTAGCATACACAAAACAAAACAAACAAACATTTCAACATAATCAAAAATTTCTGTATTCATTGAAATTTCACAGTTCAAATCCAGTGAATAACCTAATGTTGTACAATGGTCACCAAAAATTGAAAAAGTTCACATTAATTTAAGAAAGAATATTTTATTTCCATTTATAGAAAGACTGCGATGAGTGTGAAAAAGTTAAATGTTCAGTGATGTGTTTTACATCAATCAGCACTGACTAGTTTGTCATAGCTGAAGAGGGAAGCAACCATAGCAATAGAGACAATGTAGTTTACAACAATTAGGAAAAACATAGTGGTGCAAATATTCATAAAAAATTATCTGAAAGCTCTCATTGTAGGGGCACCACTGTGAACTATATTACAGTCTAATTGGCCTGATATCTGTATCCATAAGTTCCAATTAAAGGGAGGCAAATAGGTTAAGTCTATAACTGTATTATTGCATTAGTACTGAATCCTGAGATGTCTATAAGTGAGACTGAGATTAAGCTGATTTATTTACTCATCAACCTGGTCATATCTGGCAATGCAAGGTTTAGCCTACTTGAGCTTACTTTGTGGCTGGAGTCCAGGAGGCTGAGCTTACAGTGGTAACTCTGGAGACGCAGGATCCAAGTGAATTTTCCTAGAGGCCATGTCCCATGTTGTCACAGTGACAGATTTTGCCAGTGTCTCAGCAGTTCAGCATTGGTGGGGTTTACCAGGAGACTTTCTATCTCAGCTCTTGAAGGCTTCTCTGCAGGCAGCTGTGGGTAGTTTGGGTGATCTACCGGCCTCTCTTGTGGGTTTATCAGAAATAAAATTCTAATATATGTGGTGTTTTCTGAGAGTCCAATCTGCATAGTTCTTTTCACATTACTTTCTTGATAAAAGTAACGGTCAAATGTCCAATGCAGAGATAGTTTTGTTGGATAGAATGAAGATTTGGAGATTTGGAATGTTCATTCCTGAGGTAAATATGAACTAGGGTCCACTAGGGTTGATTCTTCTGAACCTTACCAAATACTATTGCTATGTTCTTGAGTGGGGCAGTATCTGGCTGAGCATGTCAAAAGGAGGAAATTTTGGATGCAACATGTCTGAAAACATTCTTGTCCAGAGGGCTTTCAAATCATAAATGCAGTAAACACCTATTTACTTACATTAAGTGCTGTCTTGACCCCAGTCTATAAAGAGGGATGAGATCCTTTTATTGATACATCAAGCCACAAGCGGTAGATGGAGGAGAAAGGAGGGTCCCTGGGCTTTTACAAGGAAACTGTGGCAAGGCTACCACAGTTTACCTTGTGACAGATAAAGGAGAAATATAAGAACCTAAGGAAACTAGCCAAAGACAAGCTGACAAGTAGATAAGTCCCCTGCTGTGCAATAATGGTATTGATCTCTCAGGGCTGTATAGTGATTTGTGAATTGGAGGAACAGCTAGCTGAGGCAACAGCTTTGGAAACTGATGAGGTGGTATTGACAGAAGGGCATTGCTGGGGCTCCCAGTCCTAATGTCATTCAGAGGACTGACCCCCTTTTATGGGACTGTAAGTTCAAGAAGCCTGAAATTTTTTAAGTGTCACTCTGTACAGTGGAAAGTTGTGTAATTTACCAGAGAATGACCGAAGCTTGTCTTTCCCTGAGTCCCCTGGTTGCTTGAGAAACTTGGTGGATTAGAAAACTCAAAGACGCCTGGCATTGGTGATGTGGTCAAAACAGAGTAATACCAACAAGAGCATCCTTCAGGTTGGGGTTAATCAAGGGAACCCCCTGTCTTCCATCCTGTTGAACCTGGCACTTGATCCACTCCTCTACATGTTTAAAAAGTTGGAATTCATCTGGTGACATCTGTTGCCTATGCTGATCACTTGATGATTCTAAAAAGTTCTTGGGGCAGCATGTGCAAGAATGTGAGGATCTGGGATAAAATTTCCAAGTTAACTGGGTTGGTAAACTATCTAGGAATCCAGGTCAGCCCTGGAAAGGGGATCCTGAAACCCCCAGTTAGAGATCTCATTAGAAAGAGGACCAAAAAAATCTCTAGGGCCAAGCTGAAACCTCCCCAGAAGATAGAGATTGTAAGGACCTACACTCTTCAGAGAGTGATCTATGTGGCCAACCACAGTATGGCGGGATGTTTCCTGCTGGAAGGGTGTGGCAACAACATCCAGACAGTGATAAAGAAGTGTCTACACATGATGTGTGTCATGACAGGTCCAGAGATGGTGACTGGGCCTTATCAAGCTGGTTGCACACATCTCAGCCTTCCAGTTTAAGAGCTTGATTAAAAAGTACAACTCAGAGGATGAGTATACCAGGATGGTGGCAAGGGCTCCTGTCCCAGCTTCTCCAGGATGTGGGAGCTGTGGAATCTGGTATGAGATGTCAGAAAAGCAGAAGATGGGGTGAGACCTAGACACCATTGATCTCAAGGAAGCCTCCACAAGAGGAAGAAAGAGTTTGATAAATGGTGTAATCTTTTAGTCTCAAGGATTTGATCATGACCCTAAAGTTGCAGACAAACAATTCCCTACTCTCACCAGTAAGCAAGGATCAGGAGTGCCATGGCAGATTGTGAAGCAGTGCCAAAGATCATTCGACACATCATCTGTTGATGTGTAGCTCTGAAAAAGAACTGCATAAGATGCATGTGATGCCCTGGAAGCAGCCTCTGACATGTCATATCCAGTAGGAAGGGGTTTGGGACATTCCAACCAATATGTGCAACATATCTGTGGGTAGCAGCAGGTCTGGGACAGTACCCATGTTGATGGACAATGATAAAAGAAAACATTGACAAAAGGGTTCATATGGAAAATGAACAAAGGTCTCATGTGCAAAAGTCATCTCATCATGACTACTATGGCCACCCAAGGTCACAAAACAATACAGTGTAAATATGAGTCAGACTAAGCTGCTTGTGCAGTCAACCCATGGCTCATGTTTTACAATAGGACAGGGCAATAAAGGCATTTTATTTGAGTGTGTGTGTGTGTGCTCCAGCTAATGTAGCTGTTAATGTGGTCTATCAAAATGTACTCTGGCAGCTAAAATGTGGTGTAAATAAAATTAACATGGCAGACAACTCTGATGAAATTATATAATTTTACAGTCCAGTTGATCTGGTGGCACTGACTGAACACAAAGTAATTAACACATGTTTTTCTGCTCTCTGTAATTTATACTGGACGTAATTAATTTCCATAGTAAGGACACCCACAAGTACATCAGTCCCCTGATCTCATTCTTTACCATGACTCGTTCGCTCTTGAATCAGCGTGCCTTGATTTTCTATTGACAATTAACAGCTAGCAATACTGAACACACATTCAGTCAAAACACTAAGTGCTCTCCATTCAGGGGTCCAGCCACCATTTTAGACCCATGTACTGATGCTTTAGCCATTTTTAATCTAGCATTAAAAGGCGAAAATGTAAAGGTGTTTGGAAAAGCTTCAAAGCAGCAGAAAGTTTTTTGTAGTCTTACCTAAGATCAGTTCTTTGACCTTGTGGCTTGGTTTTCACTTTGATATGCACAGGTCAGCTGTGAGACCTTATATAGTATATATAGCGTGTCCCTTTCCAAATCATGTCCAATCAACTGAATTTACCACAGGTGGGCTCCAATCAAGGTGTAGAAACATCTCATAAATGATCCAGAGAAATGGGATGAACCTGATCTAAATTTAAAAGTGTCATAGTAAAGGGTTTGAACACTTTCTGAATGCAGCTACATTGTTAAACATTAAACAAGTGGGAATTAGTTTGTCATATTTGATTAAAGGCAGGTTTGTTTTATAATACAGTTCCCACACCCGAAGCTCAATACAAATTGAAATGAAAAATTCACTTTATTATTTATTATTTTTTAATTTATTTGAGACCCGCTCTCTCAGAGCGGTCTTATATTAAAAAATATTTTTAAGGACTTTGATCTATTAGTGCTTGTATGTGTGGCGAGTGGAGGGATGAAAGCGAGGAATGTGTTGCCCGACAACGTCACCTGGGGAGTTTCACCCCAGGAAATAGATAAATAACTAATAGGTCACGCCAGGTTCAAAAATTACCACAAGGCAGAGATGGTTAGAAAGGGGCTACACAAATCAAATTTATTTGAGAAATAACAAAAAACTATATAAATGTATAAAATTCAATGGAGCGTCAGCTGTACATTCAAAAAATACACTTGGCCCGAAGGGGGAGGGGGGAGAACTACAATGGACAGGGCTGAGGCTAACCACAGCGGCCCCAACAAAACCAAAATCAGGGGAAGAGGAGAAACTAAACTTAACCACCCGTGGCACCATACACTCACACGCTGGATTGTGAAGAACCCACCACCAGGAATTGGGTCGCCGCCGTGGGCCCGCAGGACCTGTCCATAAAGAGAAGGAGAATTAAAACCGGCCTCGGTGATCGGCACAGCTGACGCTCACACACCTACACACACATACATGGAGGCGCCTGCACACATGCACACACAAAAAACCAATATATAATAATAAGGAACAAAAGAAACAAAACTGGATCAAATCACCAAACTAATATTAAACAAAAAAGAAGAAAATAAAGAAAAAAAGAACTAATAGAAAAGGAATCTAAAACTAATTCCGCAGCTTCAGGCCGGCTGCAAACCGCAAATGGCCAAATGGAGCGGCATGCCGGCAACAGGAGAAAGCCAGAACAGCAGCGCCCCTTCAAAGGAGATGGCAGAGGACGCAATTAGGTTCGGCTTTCACTGGCGCCGCATCACGCCGGGCCGTCCACAGCTGCGGCCGAACAACACTGCAGCATGAAATAAGTAGAGAGCAAAGCAACAAATTAAAAGAAAAGGAGATAGCGGACAACACCGACTCACCACGCGGAGGCACCCACACCAAAACGGGCTTCCAGCGGGCCAACCCAGCCCAGCAGTCTGCCACACTGCATGAGGAAAAAGTGTCACCAAGGCGCATATGGCACGTTAAGTAAAAGGAGGAAACAGGTGCGCATTACCTGTGTGCTGCCGAGGAAACGCGCACCTCAACGGCAAGCACGACCACAGACACCCGCGCAACCACCAGCCCAGACTCTGCCACGCCAGGCCACAGCCACCACGGGGACGGGCGGAACCGGAAAAAAGGAGGAGTGGGAGACGGCGCGCAAGGTATGGCCACTATATATGTGGGCGCGGCGCCGTTTCGGCAGTCAGTGCACCAGGAGACTGGTACAGCTCCCTACTGTAAACAGTGCTCCGGCTACATATGCTAAAGAGATGTGTGCTTAATTAAGTTACAAACAAATAACTAACAAATACATAGACATTACACAGACAAATGGAGAAACTGTGTCAACAGCCCTGGTTTATCTGGCTGTGTTTAAAACAGAGCTCAGTGGGTTTGAAAAATGCTCAGTCACATAATGTGAGTATGTGTAAATATATATACAGCTGGGTCCAGCTGAGGTTCAGAGGAAATTGGCAGGTGTACATGTCAAAATGCAGTCACTGTGGTCCAAATACCATGGACATCAAATATCAAGGCTGCATTAATTCAGTCACACAGAGTACTGTTAAGAAATAGATGTCACAACAGATGGTGGGAGCCTGTCCTTCTGGTTACCTGCATGTTTGAAACAGTAGACAACAACACATGGTTGGTGGTTGGTAATAATCCCCAATATTTGCATAATCCATGTAGAAATATAGATAAAATACTCTGTACACAGAGCTATATGCTGTGTGCTGTGGTGGAGGAGGGCACAGTGTTCTGCTCCTGTTGGTGAAGGTGAAGAAATATGTGCTGTCAGAGCACTTTTTGTCTTACTCATTATGCAGCAGAGACAAAGCTAAAACAAATCTCAAAGAGCTGCTGATTTACTCAGTCACTTGTATTGGAAATTCTCGTATGATTCATGATAATTGTGATTTATTAATAATCTTGACAATTTGCGCTGTACTTGTATAATTGTGCCTTATGAAATATCATATGCTTAGTACTTTTCCACATGTCAGTAAGCTGACAGGGCACCTTGCCCCATCAAGGACAGGTCCTGATACAGGGCTGCATAGCTGTGTAATCTCTGATGCCTTTCTCTCAGAGCTACACTGTTGTGTAGTCTCCAGAAGATGTTTTCCTTTTTGTCTCCGGACGTAACCTTTCACCTGTAATCTATGGTACTCTGTACTCATTGTGCGTCTCATGCTTGAGGAGTGGAGTGGGTCAGTTTGCAAACGTAAGAATTAAACCTACAGAAAGACAACCATTGACTCTGTGCTTTATTGAACAGAAGATTGCCGTGACACACTCCTGTGACACAATCACTGCCTACTTGTACAGCAACAGAAGTGATAAGGACAGCAATTTTGGCATTAAGACCAATCAGAGGCTAATCAGAGGAGCTGCTGGTTTGAGCTGCAGACTGGAGCTCATCAGAGACACTCAGAGTAAAAATACTCCCACAATCTCCAGTGAACAAGGTCAAACTGAGCATGCAGCTCTGCTGATATATGCTCTGTATGTACTTTCAAATATCCATTTTCCTTAGCTCTGATTATATATCTATACAATTAGGCAACTACAGCTCTAAAAAAAACTTGATGGAAGCCAGGAAAGTAGAAATAACAACTGATGCATGAACAGCTCTCACATCAGATTTTTTTGGTCACTGTCACCTGCTGTTACATCAACGGTGACTGGAACATTTCAGATTCTGTGCTTTAGAATCATAGCATAGATGAGACACACTGCTGTCTGAGGTGCATTGTTGACATGACAACATACTATTGTTTTGGTTTGGGTGGAGGACATGTGTTGATGACGTCACAACTAATCGACTTAAATTGGCTTGATTAATTTACTTCAAAAAGTATTTAAAATTTAAAATGGTTTAGGTTGGGTAATTGTGGAGGCCAGGTCACCTAATGCAGCACTCCATCACTTTCCGTCTTGGTCAAATAGCCCTTATATAGCCTGGAGGTGTTTTGGGTCATTGTCCTGTTGAAAAACAAATGTTGGTCCAAACAAACAAACCACATGGGATGGCACATCACTGCAGAATGCTGTGGTAGCCATGCTAGTTAAGTGTGCCTTGAATTTTGAATAAATCACCAACGGTATCACCAGCAAACCACCTCCACACCATCACACCTCCTCCATTCTTCATGGTAGGAACCACACATGTAAAAACCATGCTCACCAAGTCTCACAAAGACATGTTGGGTGGAAACAAAAATCTCAAATTTGGACTCATCAGACCAAATTTCCACTATTTCTACTCCATTTTTCTCCACAACTTCCATTTTTTCACTGGTCTAATTATTCCCTGCGTTTCTTGACCCAAGCAGTTCTCTTCTTCTTCTTGTTCTTCCTCAATAGTCGCTTCTTTGCAGCAATTCAACCATGAAGGCCTGATTCACACAGTCTCCTCTGAACAGTGGATGTTGAAATGTGTCTGCTACTTGAACTCTGTGAAGCATTTATGTGGGCTCTAATCTGAGGTGCTGTTAATTTGCAGTTTCTGAGGCTTGTAGTTCTGAGCAACTTATCCTCTGCAGCAGATGTAATTCTTGGTCTTTCTTTCCTGGTGCAGTCCTCATGAGAGCCAGTTTCATCATAGCATATGAGGGTTTTTGCAACTGCTCTTGAGGAAGCATTCAAAGTTCTTGAAATCTTAAAGTAATGATGGACTGTTGTTTCTCTTTACTTAGTTGAGTGGTTCTTGCCATAATATGGATTAAACCAGTAAACAAATAGGGCTATTCACTGTATAGAACTGTGTACCAACCCTACCTCTGCACAACATAACAGATGGTCTCAAACACATTAAGAAGGCAAGAAATTACACAAATTGACTCTTGACAAGGCCCACCTGCTAATTGAAAACCATTCCGGGGGACTACCTCATGAAGCTGATAGAAAGGACGCCAGAAGTTACAGTCTTGGCATTCTCCAAGTGATGAATGATACTGTGACTTTGATGGTCAGAGGCATGTTGCTTTTTCTTCATTTGGCTCTGTATTCATTCTTTCCCCAACACCACAAACAGGATTACTGTCCTGTGTGAGACAATAATTAGCTAGAGTTCCAGGTTATAAACAGATTCTTACTACATATGTCTGTTGTTCTCTGGAAAATGTGTTCAGCATTTCCTAAAGACTGTTTGTTATGGTTTTAGTTCTAGTCTGGTCAGTCAGGTGTTCCAGGTTTTGAATTTGTTGTGGACATAATCATACAAGTCTGTGGCTCTAAATGCAGATGATTTAGTAAAATCAGTGTACCAGTTCAGAATAGTTAAGGCTTTGACTTTTTTGAGTCTGCGAAGTGGCTGGTTTGTAATGAATATGAACTTTGTCTTATATTAATTAAATGTGTCTGTTGTGTTCAGTGACCATACCATGGCGTAAACAATTAAAGTTTTAAAAGTTTAAAAGAAAAAAAACCAAACAACAACAACAAATTTGTTGTTGTTGCATTAAATACCAAAGGATGTTGAGTATTGTGACATGATAATAACACAGGGCTTTATAGATTTGATAAAAATGCAGTGCTAAAGTATTATCATCAAAATGCTTAAAGTATCACAGTTAAATGACACCAGATTTGTAATGTATGTAGGCAGTAGGCACCATGTTGACTGCCAATGACTCAGGCCCCTCCAAAGGGTCAGTAGATAAAACTGAAGGTGGTGAGGTGATTAATGAAGAGAGAAGGGAAAAAGCAAAACTCTGTCCACACGCATACGTTCTCTTTGTGTGTGTGTGTTGTTTTTGTTTATTTTACATGTCTTTGCTTTCTTGTGAAATATGGAATAACTGTGTCTCTTTTCGTCACTTAAATGAAACCATGTGAGAGGTTTAGAAGGGAAATGTTTTTTCTCTGGCCCTCAGACATCTGAGCCAAGTTGTCATGACTAAAGCTAGGCTGAACCCCAGAAAGCAGACTCGGGACACAGGCACAGATGTAGTTAGGGAGTCAAGAAATCCCAAGGTTTATTAATAAAGTTGGATGAGGGGATGATAACCGGTCCCGGGTGACGAGGGGAGGAGCAAGTCCGGGTTGGCCAGGATGCCGGGCCGATGTTCCGGGGAAAGTGCGGAGACCAGCCGGGAGACCGGAGAGACTGGCAACCGAGTTGAGTCCGGAGGCAGGGGCGGACGGCAGCGCTGGTCAGGCAAGGCTGAGGCACAAGACAGCAAACAACAGTAAATACTTTCACCAGGAAAAAACTACAAAACGCTAGTAACTACCCTGAGATTAACTCAGTATGTTAGGCCGGACGTTACCACGTGGAGAACTGTGACGATCTGGCGGCTTGTGGCTGGAGAACTGGGGTAGATATCTGACGGTGATGAGCTGATGAGAATCAGGTGCGACCAGTACAACCGTCGCGCCCCTGCAGCGAAGCAAAACAAACAAACAAACAACAACACACACACACACACACACACACACACGGGGAGGCTGCCATAACACAAGTGGCTGAAAACACTAACAGTGTTTAACAGTTTGTTATATTTTATAAGCTGTATGTGTTTTAATGTAAAATCTTCATCTGTAAAGAAACTGTTCACTAGAGCTGTGGTGTAAAAAGGAGAATATTTCCCTCTGAAATGTGGTGGAGCAGAGTAAAGCACCAGTACTTAGCATAGTTCTTGTTAAATGCTGTTGTTCTACCACAAACCTCTACAACAGCTTCAGTGATCATTGTCTAACCAGTGATCCTCCAACTCTCTGGACTCTACTGGGGGGATGAACACCATTATTCCCATTATTCATACTGATTAACTGGTTTGACTTAAAACCTTTAACTCACAGTGAACACAGGCGGACATGCAGATGGATCAGAGCTGATAGGCTCATCCACATCAGTGAACTTTAATAAACACTGCCACCAAGTGGGTAAATTCTAACATTGCAGTTATAGAGGAAGATCCACAACCTCAGATTCAGTTGAAATGGAATCCGTTTTCTTAGATTTCATAAATGGCAATGTATTGTGGGTCAAATCAGATTTATTCAAAGGATTGTTTCTGCTAAATTACATAATAGACTTTTTGTTATCTGGACATGTGGGTAGTCAGATTCAGAGTGAGGTGTCTGTGTGTGAAATGTGACCTGTGGAGATGAGTTCAGTTTGTGGTTGTGGTAGCTATAGTCACTGTTACTCTGGACCAGGGGTGTCAAACTCAATTGCACAGGGGGCCAAAATTCAAAACACAGTTTAGGTCGCGGGCCGAACAGGATAAACATTTATTGAACACACTAAAACTAAATGTTTTTGAACATAAATATGGATAAAAACAGACAGGAATATTATTCCGGAATAAATAAACTTAAACTTTAAATAACTTACAACTAATATTTTGCTCTCCATGAAAATATATCCTGTCAAAATTATACAAGTTAGAAATATGAAAATGCTGCAAAAAACACCTGAAAAAATAAATAAAAATTGTGACAGTGCTTGTGCTTTAAATAAACGTTAAAATAACAAATCAAAACATTTGAATTTCTTTGCTTTTATGTCATTTTATTAGAGCTGGATGCTTGGCATCTTTTTTTGGCAACAAGTTCTTTTATGTTTGGTGTGAGGTCCTGGGTTGTTGAGATTCTCAGGATGGACTGCAGGTGCTTATCAGTGTGTGCTGTTTTGTTAGTCTTCATCACTGAGAAGAGCTTCTCACACAGATATGTGCTACCAAACGCACAAGGTTCGAGCCGCATGTAGACGGAGCTGGGGCATTGCTGCGGATGGAATGGAGTGAATAAACTGTGCGGGCCCTACAGTGTCGTACTTTGCCTTTAGTGTCCCATTACACTGCAGCTCAAACCGCTCCATCTGAATCTGCAAAGGTGCAGTTTCCACGGCAAATGGGTTGCGAAGCAACTCGAAATTCTTTTTTTGTGCTTCAAAGTCACCAAAGCGCTGTGCGAACTCAGTGCGCAGTGCGCTCAGTTAATCAGCAAAGTGCGCATTTGATTGCGCACTTGATTGACGCGGGAAGCGTTCGGCAAGGCAACTAAAGCGCTGCATTATGGGATCGGTAGTTTATTGTGTTATCAGTGCTTGATATCGCCGGGCCATTAATGACAGTAATATAAAATGATCTCGCGGGCCGGATATAATTGCCGGATGTGGCCCGCGGGCCTTGAGTTTGACACATGTGCTCTGGACAGTCCACATCCACAGCTCTCTCTGAAACTATACTGAGGAAACAGTCTCTATAGAAACCATAGCTATGCTGTACATTACGTGTGTATATATCTATGATGAGAGCATGGTCTGGAAAATTCCCCTCATAAAATCTCCAACATTAGGTAGTATTTATTTAGTGTTTCCTGTCAGGCTACAAGAGTGCTGGCCACACTGACACAATATGCTGCTGCATGTTAGAAATAAAACAATATACTAAATTATTCTCCATAATAATGAAGTGGTTTTACTGAATTTACTGTGACAATTGTTTTGATGCTGTGTGTATACCTTCACAGTAAATAAACAATACTTGTGTATGTTGTATCATGGCAGTATCAAATAAGCTAGAGACAATAAAAGTATTTAAATCAAAATGCTAAGAGTTGTTAACACTAACATGCAGTAAAATCTGTGTGAGTCAACCAAACTACAGCAGAGAGTCCATATGCATCAGGATCAGGAGTAATATCCACAGGCTAGCTGCTCTTAATGCTGCATTTGTTGCTTCACTTCAAACCCAGAACACAAAATTCTGTCAGATCTTCCTGAAACCTTTCTGTTATTGAATTTTAAAGTCCATGTTGTGTGCTCCATTATTCTTTGTACACAGGAGGAGGAATATGTCTGCTAACATTTCTGTCCAGGTCCCAAATGCTCAGTTGACTGGCCTTCACACAGCTCTCCACCCTCCATCTGTTGCTGCCCCTTCCAGCAGTGGGACGTTCACTCTAGATACTGAGGTGTTACCAGTCAGAAGTCTTCTTTGACACACGACAGGAATACCAATCAAATGAGATGTAAAGGTTGATAATTATGTGGAATCACTTTTTGACAAGGTTGTTTTCTGTACTAATCTGGTTTAAACCTTGTTCCTTCACTCTCTTATCTGAGAGACTGTATGCCATGAAAGATGCCATCCTCTGAGTTGAAAACTGCTGCAGATACAGAGAGTTTCTGACTATTAACTGTCAGGGTTCACACCTGACTCCAACAACATTAGACTAGTTTCACATTTAACTGATTATTCACATTTAATCCAGAGAACACTTTTATCTTTTCTTAGACTTTCTCAGAGCCTTTGACACTGCTGAGCAGAATTTTCTTTACCATTCACTGAGGAAGTACAATTTTTGAGACAACTCCTGTAGTGAATTTAAAAACCTTTACAATGATGCCAACTGTTCTGTTAGACTTTAATATGGGTCATCAGCCAGATTCCACCCAGCAAGGATACCCAGTATAACCTCATCTTTGTCACTTGTTGCGCAACTGTTATGTTCTCATATTAAGTTGAGTAATCTGCAAAAGGAGCTCACCAGTTCCTCTAGCTATCAGTATCTCAGGATTGTTTACTAAAGCTTCTGGTCTTTGCTTAAATCTTAAAAAAATGTGAATTGTTAGCCATGAGAAGGTTTCTTTAAACTGTCACCCTGTTTCCCTGTCACTGGAAAAACAAAAAAGAAACTGAATCAGTGGCTTTTACTAGATTTATCTTTAAGAGGTCGGGTTTTACTCTCAGGTTTCATTCAAATAATCTTTACCCACAGAAGCTTCTGAAATACAATGATGTAAACTTTTTGCAGGGATAACAGAGACGCTGGTACATTTATTGTTAATTTGCCTGCATACTAAACTACTCTAGAGTAAACTGTTGCACTTTATTTCTGATTATATCAACTCTAATTTGGAAAAATGTGTTGTTTGGTTTCGTTGATCATGACGGGAATTTTTAGTAATTTAGTAATTGTAAGAATTATTCTCATGACGTTAAAATCGCATTTTTGAGGGCCTAAACATGCTCAGAAATTCACATAACTTTGCACACGCACCAGACCTGGCGAAAATTGACATCTGATAGGGATCTTGTTCGTTGGCACCATAAAATGGCTTGATAGCACCCCCCCTGACGTCCTGTTACTACCAGGTTGACGTGATCCACTTCAGACTTGGTCAGGAAAGCCTCAAGACCTTCATGATGCATTATTGTAGAAATTTTGACATTCCATTGAAGGGCATGTCTGTGGCACTGTGGCTAAGTTTGATGCTTCGCCATTAAACAGGAAGTTGTTTTAACTCCTGCATACACTATCCAATCTACTACCACTTGACATTTTGGCTAAGTGTCATGGCCTGAACACATCTACATCCCAACATTCAGGTATAGTCATAGCGCCACCTATTGGAAACAGGAAATGATGGGTTTCATGCAAGTGGGTTGATTTGATTCACCTCAAATGTGGTCAGACGAGCATTATGATCATAATGGTGACTGTGAATCTTCATGGGATGCCCTTGCTGTGTCGCCATGGCAAATTTCGATGCTTTGCCATTAAACAGCAAGTTGTTGTAACTCCCGCATGCACTGTCCAATCGGCCCCAAACTTCACATTTTCTAGCTGTCATGGCCTGTAAACATCTACATGCCAATATTCAGGTATAGTGAAGATTGGGCAATATATTCACCCGTACTGTGTTGCCATGGCGAATTTCAATGCTTCGCCATTAGACAGGAAGTTGTTGTAACTCACGCATACTTTGTCTGATCTGCCCCAAATTTCAAAGGTTTGACAACAGACCTGTCCTGAACACATCTACATTCAAATATACAGATATAATCATAGCGCCACCTATTGGCAACAGGAAATGATGTGTTTTATCTAAGGTTGATCCGATTGAGTCAAATGTGGTCAGACAAGCATTAAGATCATAATGGTGCCGAATTGTGAAGACTGAGTCTTCATGGAATGCCCTTTCTGTGTCGCCATGGAGAATTTCGATGCTTCGCCATTAAACAGGAAGTTGTTGTAACTCCCGCATGCACTGTCCAATCTGACCCAAACTTCACATGTTTGCTAAGTGTCACGGCCTGAACACATCCTCGTGCCAATATTCAGGTATAGTCATAGCGCCACCTGATATGGGCAGTAAGGGACTTCTGACTCATTCACCGGCGTCTGGCGGTCACGGAGTTGCAGAACTGCGTCGTACGACTTGCGGGGACCCCGCGTCCGCAGGTCCCCGACAGGCTCGGGGTGCGAGGGTGTAGTATACAGGATGTTTTATGTATGTTTTTGCCTTTTTGGAATGTCTGAAGGTTTCCAGATGCTTTCACTTTTTACGAGTTTCCTATGTCTGAGTTAGCCCTTGGGGTTTATGCTTAGGATAAGAGTTAAGAATGTGACCCCTAGGCTGGTAGAGGTTAAAGGTGAGGGTTTCCTCTTACCCATCATCTTCCTCTTGACAGTGAAGGCATTGAATGAAGGTCCAGATGTTTCTTATGAACCATGTAAACAACCAATGTATATATACTGGTGTTCAGAGCTGTTAGAGAGAGAGATCCATATTGGCTCGGATCCTCTCACAGGCTACTGCAGTGCTTGTCCGATGCTGAACTACTTTGTAATAAACTTCTATATACAAGTAAGTCAGTGTCAGCGGAGATCTTCTCTTCATCATCTTCACATCGACATCACCACCTAATATACCACAAGGGCCCGTTCAACGCTGCTTGCAGCTTTAATTATCTGTTGTATCTGTGGCAGACAAAATGAACAATACTTCTTTAAGCCAGTGTTTCCCATGGTGTTTGAACGCATCATTACCGCGCATGTCTGTTTGACTCATGAACCACCGTCAATTGTAGCCTGGTAACTAAAGTCACAGTCAGGTAATCCTCTGAACCTAATCTACTAGTTTAACGTGTATTTGTTGTAGTTGACCCATTTCTGTCTTATTAGTAGGCCGTGTTCGATTTTAACGAGCTTTGTAACCAGCTGGAGGAGTTAGCAAGCGTAATACAATATTCAATTTGGTCAGTTTCTTAGCTCTCGACTTAGCTAACAGCCTGCTATTTGTTATTCTAGGGAGGGGTTTGTTTTACTTCTTCACTTGCTGTATATTGTTGCAGGCTAACGCTACATCGTCTCTGACAGTAAGTTTCCCCCCGCAAATACGTAACAAAGGTTTTTTTGAGGCCTCTAACTCAAACTTCACAGTGACGGGCCTGAACTAAGCTAACAGCGTTAATGTCAAAGAACCGGACTTCACCCAGTAGACCACCAGCCTCACACACTGACATGTTGAATCTGTATGGAGCTAGAGGTCATGGTGTAGGACGTATTCATCTGTAACACCACATCTGCCTCTTCTGTCAGCTGTGATATTGTATCTGACATTTAATATGACAGACATTAATCTGAGCAAACTTCTGTCCAAACTGACAAATTGTCTGTACACGTAATGAAGGGTTGCTCTACTGCAAGAACAGAAGCAGCTCAGTGTTTTTAGAATCAGTGGTGCGATCACTTAAAGAAATACATAATGTAAAACTACAATAGGAAAAACAGAAACACAGTAGATACTGTGTTATAAAATCTTGTGTCAGCAGTATTAAACTGACGGTGAAAAATGGCAGAATGGGAAGATATATTGAGAATAAGAATAACACATGTTGAACTGAAACATATGTTTTAATGAAGTGCTCAGGAGTATTCACTATTTGTCTGATAAATTCTCAATGGACTGTTTTCCAGTTTTTAAAACACTCTCTCTATATAACTAAACACAGGCTATCTTCAGACAACAGTTACCAATCCAAATCAGTAAATATCAAAATTAACAGATTTTTATTTTCATGTATCCAGCCCCCACTGAGCCCTCATGTTATCTGGTATGAGAATGATTTCAGTGTGTTCAGCACACTGATATACACATTGTAACTAGTATTGTCTTGATAATTATGTTAACAGATATCCTGAGTTTAGTTACTGGGAGAGAAAATATAAAGGAAATGAGAATCCCTACAGACAACCAGAGCTGAAATTTTACTGTTGTAATTATTAAAGCTGATATATTAGCTGAGGAAACTGGTGGTAGTTTGCCACTAATAATTATTTTCATTATGTTTTAATCTGCAGATGTTTTTGTTAATTGATTAATTAATCATTTGATCAGTATAACATTAGAAAACAGTGAAAAATGCTAATATCCTCAGTAGGGTTGCAAAATTCTGGGAATTTCTAGAGTTGGAAACTTTCCATGGGAATTAATGGGAATATATGAGAAATAACGAGAATAAACTGGTCATTTGCAAAATCACAGGTTAGCCTATAACAGGGAACTTAAATGTAGTTGAAAAAAAGATGGCACCACAGATGGCTGCCTTGGTCTGTTGGTGACACATTGTACAGCAGGGGTCGGGGCCTCTCCAAAACTGCACGCCTTAGAGGTCCCCCTCCTCCCCCATTACAAGGATGACTCTCTCCATCCTGGAGACGTCAACAGACTCTTTAAGAGACAGAACCCCCGCAAGGCAGCTGGGCCAGACTCAGTCTCTCCATCCACCCTGAAGCACTGTGCTGATCAGCTGTCTCCAGTGTTCACGGACATCTTTAACACCTCACTGGAGACATGCCATGTACCAGACTGCTTCAAGGCCTCCACCATCATCCCTGTCCCTAAAAAAACAAGGATCCCAGGACATAATGACTACAGACCCGACACCCTGACCCAGGACAGGGTGTCATTATGACCCAGGACATAATGACTACAGACCCGACTGTGGTAATGAAGTAATTTGAGCACTTTGTGCTGTCCCACCTCAAAGCCATCGCCGACCCACTCCTGGAATCCCTGCAGTTCGCCTACAGAGCCAACAGGTCTGTAGACAACACAGTCAACAGGCCCTCCACTTCATCTTCAAGAGATTCAGTATTAAAGAAGCTTTATTTATCCCGAGGGAAATTGCTGTGCACCAGTTGCAATACAGAGGTGGAAAAGTAATACCGTGTGAAGAGAGTGTCGGAATGAAGCTATCATAAAGTAAAATAAAGGCTAACATAAAATAAATAAACAAGTAACTAAATGCAACAAAATGCCACAAAGATTGCAGTAACGTAGGTATATACAATACACAACAATACGAACTGTAAATTTAGTAGCATAGTTGAAATAAAATAAGTACAAGTGAAATAAAATAAATACAAGAAGTAAAGTGATAAAGTGAAATGAGTGAAACTGATAAAGTGGCATTATGGCTTCAGAACACAGTGTCTCCGCTGTCCCTCTCGCGACAAGAGGTAGATGAGCTAAACATGAGTTAAACAAACTCTGGTGTTCTGTGTTACACCGGGGGGGAATGAGTCTTGCTGAAGGTGCTTCTGCTCAATGTTAGCACCTGGTGGAGAGGGTGAGTGTTGTTGTCCAGGATACTATGCAGTTTACACAGCATCCTCCTCTCAGACACCACCAACAAAGAGTCCAGTTGGACCCCCAGGATGGAGCCAGCCTTCCTGATGATCCTGCTGATCTTGTTGGCGTCTGCTGCCCTCAGCCTGCTGCCCCAGCACACAACACCAAAGAAGATGGCACTGGCTACCACCGACTGGTAGAACATCCTCAGCATGATGTTACATACGTTGAATGACCAGAGCCTCCTCAGGAAATAGAGTCAACTCTGGGCCTTCTTGTAAACAGCCTTGGTGTTCTTGGCCCAGTCCAGTTTGTTGTCCAGGTGTACTCCAAGGTATTTGTAATCTGGGACAACATCCACAGTCACACCATTAATGGATATGGGTGTATGGGCAGATTTCTTCCTGCAGAAATCCACCACCAGCTCCTTTGTCTTGGTGGTATTGAGATGCAGATGGTTGCAGCATCTGGACTCCCCAGGAACCTACACATGATCCTGTTTGTGGATTTCAGCTCTGCCTTCAACACCATCATTCCAGCTCTGCTACAGGACAAGCCCTCCCAGCTGAGCGTGCCTGACTCCATCTGCAGGTGGATAACAGACTTCCTGTCGGACAGGAGACAGCATGTGAAGCTCTGACTCCCCTTAAGGCTGTGTTCTCTTCCCTCTTCTCCTCTCCCTCAACGCCAACAGCTGCACCTCCAGTCACCAGTCTGTCAAACTCCTGAAGTTTGCAGACGACACCACCCTCATTGGGCTCATCTGTGGTGGGGATGAGTCCGCCTACAGGAGGAAGATTGATCAGCTGGTTATGTGGTGCAGTAAGAACAATCTGGAGCTTAATGCTGTGAAGACAGTGGAGATGGTTGTAGACTTCAGGAAGAACACAGCTTCGCCCACCCCCATCATCCTGTGTAACTCCCCAGTCAGAGCTGTGGAGTCCTTCCGCTTCCTGGGGACCATCATCACCCAGGACCTCAAGGGGGAGCTAAACATATCCCTCACCAGGAAGGCCCAGAGTATGTACTTCCTGTGGCAGCTGAAGAAGTTAAACCTGCCAAGGACAATGATGGTGCACTTCTACACCTCCATCATTGAGTCCATCCACACCTCCTCCATCACCATTTGGTACACTGCTGCCACTGCCAAGGATGAAGGCAGATTGCAGCATGTCATCTGGTCTGCTAAGAAGGTGATCGGCTGTAACATGCCTACTCTCCAGGACCTGTACACCTCCAAGACCCTGAGGTAAGCAGGAAAGATCATGGCGGATCTCTCCCATCCTGGTCACAGACTTTTCAAGACACTCCCTTGTGGCAGGAAGTTGCAGTCCATCAAAACCAAAACTTCACGCCACAAGAACAGTTTCTTCTTGTCTGCAACTGGGCTCCTCAGCAAGGTCTAGCCCCCCCCTGTATGTGCAAACTTACTTGGCAATAAAGTCTGATTTTGATTCTGATTCTAAATTGACTTGAATTTAAGAGGCTAGCTATCTCGGTGCTAGCTAGCTCAACTATGATACTGTTTCTTCTTCAGTTTTCTGTTTGTAGAGTCTGTAGGTTGTAGCTTGATTTAGCAGCTGATTGAGGAGAGTTCATCTGTTCATCTAAACCTGTTTCTATTCATTTATTCTGCATCAATTATAAAACATTTTACAAGTTTCCAACTTGGAATATTCCCAAAATTTGCCAGCTTAATTTACCATGGAAAGTTTCTGGAAATTTACCAGAAATTTTCTGCCCTGTTGCAACCCTAATCCTCAGTGCCCATGCTCATGAGACTGTGCCAGTTTGTTCTGTCTGACATCATTACAAAACACTCACATTTTTGATTTACTAGAATTTAAGACTGAGAAAAACTAAGACATTGGGTGCAGCCACACTGAGCAGTGTGTGATATGGCAGCCACAGCAGGGAACACACATCATCTGCCCCTTCAATTCTGTCATTGTTTAGCCAGTCATGGAAGCTGCTCCCCATGTGTGCACGATGTTGTACAGTGTGTTGTCTTTATGAGGATAGTCCCCTCTTACTGCTCACTGTTTCCACACTGCTTTCCACTGGTCCCAGGCTCAGCTGATGGTTGAGTACATTTATGTTATACTTATTCTGAGCTGCATCTGTTGGCCTTGTCTTTCCCAGGTGTGACTATGGGGAAGTCGATTTCCCACCTCACTAAGCAGACAGGCCATGATGAGGGTCAGGACAGCCTCACCTCTCCTTTAGAGGACACCCAGACTGAGGACAGCAAAGATGGAGACGTCTCCCAGTTCCCTTATGTGGAGTTCACAGGACGGGACAGTGTGACATGTCCCACGTGTCAAGGCACTGGGAGGATCCCCAGAGGTAACACCAATGTGTGCATACTGGTAGTTGAGCCTTTAGAGAAGCAGACCACCTCATTATCTGATGAGGGGATGAGGCACAATAGACTTAAGTTGTACCACAGACTCCGTTTCCCAAACAGCTGACAGTGACTGATCAGTGATTGTTGCCTGTGTTTCAGGACAGGAAAATCAACTTGTGGCATTGATTCCATATAGTGACCAGAGGCTGCGGCCCAGGAGGACGTAAGCACTTTAATCTTTGTGTGTCTTTGTAGCGACTGTTAGAACCACCAACAGTTACTACTGCACAAACCTCAGCACAGGCATGAACAGGAGTGAAAGGTACAAGGCTTACCATCACACAATATGCTATAATATGCTACAAGAAATACCAGGCACTGATAAATTGGAGGGTGTACATTATTACCAGCTAACTGCAGTACTGTAGAACTTTCCCCATAATTTTAAAAGTAAAAGACAAAAAAGAGTGAACCTTAAAGATTACAGAAATTTAGGTGAGTTTAATTTCAATGTGTCTACTAAGGGAATATTTTTCTGTCCCTGTCCTCTTCAGGAAGTTGTATGTAACAGCGTCAGTGGTCGTTTGCCTGTTACTGTCCAGTCTAGCTGTCTTCTTTCTCTTCCCTCGCTCCATCGACGTCTCCTATGTCGGGGTAAAATCTGTTTTCGTCAGCTACGACCAAGACAAGCGCAGCGTCTATCTCAACATCACAGTGAGTTTCCACCACAGCCTGCAGCTACTTACACTGTGATTCACTTTAAAGTAGTTGTCTGGATTATTTGAAGTGAGATTGTATCAGGAATTTATCCACAATCAGTTTATTCCCTGCAGCAGATTGGGATTGGTGTGCTCCCAGTTTGGAGGAGCAGACAGGAGTACTGACACACAAGCTGAGCCATGTACTGTTGTGGACGAGCTCAGCAGCAAATGCGTCTTTTATCCACTTGCAAAGATTGCCCACCTAAAAACAATATCAGTTTACTTGTACACTGTATTAGGAATATTTCCACCACCACTTCCACCACACTTGACTATTTTAGGCATACAGTACTGCCTCAGTTCCTCTGTGGATTCAGACTATTTCTGTGGAATTCCATCTCCTTTATCTGTGAATGAAAATTTCAACAGATTTTGTTTTCATTCTTAAACTCCATTTTTATCACCTGTCCGAGTTATTGTTAAGTGATTTTAGTCACAAGTTTAATTTCATCAACATCTGGGGACATTTTTGAATTCATGAGGAAAGATTTGGTTGGTCTTTAACTCCTCCGATTCTGGTTGTCCTTCTAGAACACTCTCAACATTACCAACAACAACTACTACTCTGTGGAGGTAGCCAACATCACAGCCCAGGTGCAGTTTGCCAAGACAGTTATTGGTAAATCTCGCATCAGTAACATGACTGCCATCAGTCCTCTGGACATGAAACAGGTACAGCTCAGTGTTTGTTCACCAGTTAACCACCACTCTGTGTGGGTACAACTCTAACTCTGTATTGTTTTTCTGTCTCCAGATTGATTATATGGTTCCCACCATCATTGCAGATGAGATGAGCTACATGTAGTAAGTAGTGTGTATACTGAAGCAGATATTTACACACATGAGAAGTACCAGCTACACGTGTCAGAGAGTTCATCAGGCTGATCTGTTTAGAGTGAGATGTGGTGTACAGTCTGGTCAGATCACCAGTCTCTCACAGGGCTAATCTACAGAAAACAAGCATTCACACGCACATTCACACCTAGATAGTTTAATATCACCAATTAACCTGTATGTCTTTGGACTTGTATTTTACCTGTTTGAATTCTGACTTTGGCCTAATTCAAGGTGTGGTTTATATAGTTGAGACAGCACACAGGGTAGACACTCTAATTACATCCATGTCAGAAACAGGCACTGTGTGCAGGTGTGTAGACAGTGGGTTAACAGGCACTACCTGTCTGAGTACCTGTATATTGCTTTAAACACTAATATTATAGGAAGGGTTTGTGACAATAAAATTGTGCCTAAATGATTCAATAGTGTTAAATCCAATATTAATTGCAGTGACAGATACCTACACAGGATGGATATTTGAAGCTTTTCTTTGTCAGGTGTTTGGATTGGCATCATATCTTTAACCATATCAAATCTTTGGACCAGTCCTTGGTCTTTGGATATCCTTGTTGCCCCAAGGACAAATCCTTCTACCTGTGGTGATCCATTCCCTTGAGCACCACCATGTGGTTTGGAGTGAAATGTCTTGTCAACTATTACATGGACTGCTCTGAAATGTAGTACAGACCTTCATGTCCTCCTCAGGATGAACTGTGATAGCTTTAGTCATCCTATAACTTTTTTTATCTAGCGCCATCATCAGGGTCAAAACTTGACTTAGATTTTGGTTTGTGACCAAATGCCTGCAATGCCTTTGTGTTTACTGCTAATGTTAGCATGCTTACATGCTAAATTAAGATAATGGCTTTAGTAAACATTATACATCATCATTACCATGGTGAACATAGTGGCATTTAGCTGGAGCAGTGCTGCAGCCTCATAGAGCCATTAGCATTGGCTGGAACTCCTTCACAGTGTTGGTTACAGCTGCGCTGTGTGGTGCAATAAATGTCATCATGAAGGAAAAACACCAGTACACTGCAACATAGCTAAAATCATGATCTAACCATTTTTGTGAATATCAGTATTAGTGTTGACCATATGATACAGTGGTTGGAAAAAAGTTTTCGGACACCCTTAAAATTTTACACAATCTCAAATATCATGAAATATTTGGGGAAAAGTCTTTTTTGTGTTTCTAAAGGTGTGGCTGCATTAGACAGACACAAACAAATACAATTTTTTTTTTGTTTATTGTTTACAAGAAAATCTAACAAACTCTCTTGAGAGTTTCAATATGTCAGTTCTCAACATTGTCAGTGTCAAAGTCAACAAATAACAGAATGTGTTCAAAACTGAACAAAAAATAAATAAACCATCACAGCATCAAATTAATATTTAGTAGTCCTGCCATTAGCACGCAGTAGAGCTCTAATCCTGGCTGGCATGTTCCCCAGGAGCCTTTCACACTGTTGAGGGGTAATCTTGTCTCATTCTTCTTGAATTGCTGCTTTTAATTCTTCTAAATTCTTTGGTTTACGCTTTGAAACAGACCTTTTGATAATCCACCACAGATTTTCAGTGGGGCTTATATCTGGGGATTGAGCTGGCCACTCTAAGACCTGGATACAGTGCTTCTGCAGCCAAGTTCTACTGGCCCTGGATGTGTGGCAAGGGGCATTATTTTGTTGAAACATCCAGTTTTGACCTTGACTGAACAATGCACGTGCAGAAGGGAGCATGTGGGTTTCGAGAATGGCACAATACTTGGCAGAGTTCAATGCTCCATCACAGACAGTGAGATGACCAACACTCATGCATCCCCAAAACATGATACTGCCTCCACCATGCTTGACTAAAAGATACTGTACATGCTGGAGATGATGCTTCGCCTGGCCTTCTGTGAACCCTCACATTATCAGGAGGAGGATAAAGCTGGAAACTGGACTCATCTGACCACAGAATCTTCTTCCATTTCCTGCCTGTACAGTTCTTGTGTGCTTGGGCCCAACAACGCCGGGCTAACCTCTGTCTCTCATTGATCAGGGGCTTCTTGACAGCCTTGTAGGACCTTAAGCCATGATCTAAAAGTCAGCCACGTACAGTGTGGGTGGAACACTGGACACCAGTTTGGTTTGACCACTGCTGCTGAAGCTCCTGTGATGTCATTCGGCGGTTTTCCCTGTACACGCGGATCAGGATGCGGTCATTTCTTGCTGAAGAAACCCTTGAATCCCCAGATCTTGGTTTGTCTTCCAAGCTGTTGGTTTGTCTGTATTTCTGCAGAGTGTATCCAACTGCTGAATGACTGCATCTGCACTTCCTGGCTATCTGGCGGCAGCTGTACCCTTCTTGGCTGAGAATCTGTATCTTCAGGCGTGTTTCCTGCATTGGGTTCCTTGTTTTAGCCATTTTTGTCTCTGAAGAACTTTCAAATGTGCTGGCTTTATATAGACATGAAGAATAGCAACAAAAATTGTGTCTTTTATATAAGCACACTTCCGAAACTTTTTTCCACCACTGTATGGTACACCCCTGCACTGAATGAGAATACCACCTTAAATGTGTCATTCTAAATCTTTTAGTCTTTACCTTTACAGGGCGACACAGAGCTCTGAAGAGTTTCCTGGTTAAGAAGGTTCTCTGTGCTTGAAAACATTGTCTGTAACTCTCTAATTGGCCCACAAGGCACAGTTTCTAACAGCTGTTTTATTTTCCAGTGACTACTGCACTCTGCAAACCATCAAGGTTCACAACATTGTCGTCATGATGCAGTAAGTTGTGTTGGATCTACGTGTTTGATTCTCCATGTGTGCGATGTGTTGTTGCCTCATGAGCTCCTTCTCCACCCTCTGCAGAGTGACTGTGACCACTACATATTTTGGACATGTGGAGCAGGTGTCTCAGGAGATGTACCAATATGTGGACTGTGGAGGGAACACCACCTCTATCAGAGGGATGACCAAGCCATTCAGCATCCCACACCCTGCTGAGTAACCCCACCTTTGTCCTCCTCACTGGTCCTGACATGGGCCCGTTTCTCCTCTACTTGCACTGTCTAACAAGCTGCTGTTGTCATGATGCCATGGTGTTTACTTCACTACCAATACAAATGTCCTGAGAAATGTTTGCAGAACAAAAGTCTTTTTGTGTCTGAAGTTCACTGCATTCAACAAAGAAAACAGGATGTTAACTTGTAATTCTGACTTTTCATGTCAGAATGAGATGTGAGATGCTTCACTGTTACCAAATCTGTTATCTGATTATCACAAGGTACAGATCTCAGATGTGATCCATATCTCAGAGGGAAACTCTCTCATGATTATGAATCTGTATCCTGTCTTTACAAAAGTCTTATAATCTGACATCTGTTTCTTAACTACAAGAAACTACAAAATCTTTATCTCACAATTATAAGACAATGTCCTCAGAATTACAAGAAAACTATCTTCTTGTTATAATTCATGTGTCATAGCTACAAGATCCCATAATCACAAAAAATTATAACTTATGCATAAGTACAAGATCTGTATCTCTGAAATTACAAGAAAACAGTTTTTTAGTTCTGTGATCCATCTCATGAAATATCAAGAAAGCACCTTCATTATTATAATGTCAGTATTTCATAATGATAATTGTAAAAGATCTCATGTTTGGACATCCATTTTCTTTTAGTTATCTCATATTTTTATATCTCTTAATTTTGAGATCTGGATCTTTTTAATTATGAGATGTTAATGTGTTACACAGCGTAATGTGTAGTTGTTCTATGTGGAGAATGCAGTGGGCCTCTGCACATCTTCTTCCAGTCACAGTGAAACTGCTGAGGCAGTCCTGTTAGTCAGACAGGTCAGGTGGACAGTTAGACGTGTAGGTGCATGGTTGAAGCTGTTTGCTCGACCAGCTGCAGCTCTGACTTTCCTTCTTTTCCTCCAACTGTAAGTGATCATGTCAGCATCCTCTTGAGGTGAGAAGGAATTTGATTTTCCTCAGCTCTCTGGAGGCTGAGAGCAGCCACAGTTGATGCTCATGTTCAGACCGTTTATCTTAAAGTAACAAATAGTTTTGTTGAGAGCCTCACTTTAGCTGGACCACATCAGCAGGGATGTCCATGACTGACTAAGTGATAAAGTTATACCACTAGTCAGCTGGCCAGGTGTTGGAGTTTCCTCACTGGCTGTTGCTCTTTGAAAATGAATTGGCACAAAAAGTGACTCTGAATGGGCCACATTTCAGTCACTATTTCATACTAGTTCTGTTGTCTGACAACAGCAAAACACGTGACAGCTTATAGTCAACTGGGCTGTATTAAAATCCTGTATCTGTGAGCACAGAGAGTCCAGATACAATACAATGATGTCACAAATACACATACAGGTTTTACATCATCTAGTGACGCTTGGTGACTTTTTGGAGTAGACTTTAGTGTTTTCCACTGACAGTAGGTATTTGTAGCAGTACAACAGTTTTCATCTGTCCTGAATTCGACATGTTCGAAAAAACAGTCCGTCCATATACTGGGTTTGGACCTTGTCTTGTTTTAATAGAATTTCAGTACCACCTTTTTTTCAGTACCATAGCTTTCTGTTTTTTGATTCTATAACCAGTTCATATTTCATTTCTTGCCTCACATGATCAAAGTATCATTTCTGTCCTTTACTATTAGATTCAATCATTTCTAACAGTATTGAAATATCATAACATCAGTTATCATGACAACACTATTCCAGTGATCCATGATTATGATTTGCCAGTTGTACTGTGTTAGTAAGGCGGGGGACAGAGCGGAGGTTGAATAAGCAGAATAACATTATTATTATCATTATTATTATTATTTTACTACCTACAAAACCACGATGCACTTTATAAGTCTATTGACAAGGCACACTTTATTAATAGTACCAAGTCCTCTAAGGCCTGTTAGTCTGCCACACCGTGCTGAGCTGAGAGAAGGTGGTGTTCTGACATGAAGAGAATATCTAGATATGCTGTTTGTTTTGTTCATGGTGTTTCTTTCTGACTGCACTGTCTGCTTTGAATTTGCACACCTCTTTAGCATTCAGCTGTTGGGTGCTATTATTTATTTGTCAGTTACTTTGTAGTATAAGACATTCCTGTTGCATTCCACTTTAAAGTTAAAAGTAAAAATTCACTGTTTTATGTGTTCTCTGATGGTCAGAGTCAGATGAGAATACTTAATTTAATGTTTGGACCAGAATTTAAAGCAACGCAAGGTTGAAGCAGAATCTGTTCGTTTCAGTGGAATTGATGCAATCAGTACGATCAATACATATTTTTACCATCTAAACAAAGCTGATGGTAAATGTGCGGAAAGTGTACATTAGCTGTGTTACACCATGTACTTTGATATAACAATGCTCTGTGTATATTAGAGAGAACCAGTCTATTTTTCATGCTGTAAATACTTGACATTGCGTTTCTAGTGTCTTCATAGAAACTTTGATAGGTTGGGAAGATACACTACAGCTAATAACATAGTTGAGTTAGGAGTTGAATCTGAAGAAAAAACACACTTATGAGTTTTTTGTTCTTTAAGTTTTTTAATCCTAACATTCATCCTTAACAATCCCAATGAACATTTGACTCTTTTTTTAACATTTTCTTGATTTGTGAGTCTGTTTGATGTGGGAGCATGAATAAAGTTTTAAAACATGATCATCAGAGAGTGTGTACTTTCTGAAGCCACTACATACTGTATACTTTTTTTGAAGACCCTCTGTCTTTATAACCTTCAGTAAGATCATCTCAGTGGTTGATTAATCATGCAGAGATTCAGTGTGGCACATCCTGCATGTGTTCCTGTTGCAGTGTTTAAATAGACATTAAATAGGCCCAGTTGTTGTTTCACTGGTCACATGATGACATCACTGAAACCTCATATTATAACGCTATATGTATTCACTCTGACGATAGCATTGTATGACTGTCACTAAGCACCTTGAATGACGTTACTCTTTCCCTTCAGTCTAAGTTCCCTGTCCTGTGTAATCCAGTTTTATGACAAATCTCAAAGTAAGGCTCCAGTTGGCTAATGATTTGTTCAGGTTAAGGATTATTGTCTTTTCCACATATAACATGCATGATGTTATACATACAAAGAATTAAATGTGGTTCCTCATGAACTAAGAGCCAAAGACATAGTCATGGAACAAATTACCCACACTTTCGTTCCCAGGAATGAATGAACTCTTTAGTTGGACTTGATAACATTCCATCGAGTCCTCCCCTCAGGATAAACGGACTATTAGCTTTGAGTGTTCAATTAACTTTAAGTGTTTAATTAGCATTTTATACATTTAGTTTCTGGACACAGACCTGGTGGTAACTGGTGACAACAGGAATAGTCTGAACTCTTTCATTGTATTGGGACGCTCAGCTCTTTGAACCATCTCAGGACATGCAGACTGTCTGTTTAAGCTGTTGGTGCTTAGTGAACTGTCTTGTTTTTAGTGTGAAACTGAGAAAGTGATTGTTATGTTCACATCCCAGCTCAGCCTCCTTACATCATCCACCTGTACCCTCTGACTCATATTCTACCTGCAGGGACATTCTCACTGTCACTCCCTGCTCTGTCTTCCAGTGCAGTACCTGTTTACTGTGCACAGTGGTGACCAAATGTTTACTGTATGGTCTGGACCATTAAGGGGCAATCTGGTAATAATCAAATATTTTCTAGCTTGATTCACTGCTAAGCAGCTTGTGGTTTTAGGTTTCACTGAAAGCTGTTGAAAAACTTCTCTCTGGTCTTGGATCAGTGCTCTTGACTAAGCATTTAAAAACAATTCTTTTCTGGTTGTATTTGAGATCAAGTACTTATACTCATACCCTTTAATGGTATACATTCTCCAGCTTACTGGATAAAATTGGCAACACATTAAACAACTCAGTCTATTACAAGAAGTTGTTCCATGAGAGTTATGACAAGCACATCAGAATATCTAAAATGATCAGCACTGAGGTAAGTTTATGATTTGTAGTAATTGGGCTAAAACATAACAACAGAGGTGTAGTTATTTAAAGCTGCACTGATCAGTATATGTCATCACAGTTTTTCTTGATTGCTAAAACACATATCTTGAAATTATGCCTCCATTTCCCAAAACTGAACACTCAACACCCGAAACTTCCAACTTCCAGGTCAAACTAAACTATCCACTCAAAGCTTGGAGTCTTTCTGAAATACCAAACATTGTCTTCAGACACAACACAACAGCCCTCAAAAACTCTGGAAAACACTGGAAAAACCAGCAATGAGTGATGTTGCTGATGGTGCCACCTAAAAACCTCTTTACATGATGAACACGATAACAAGTGTTTCATTCCTCAATATACTGTGAAGTATAAATGAAACAAAATGAATGAATGAAATGGGAAAAAAAAATTGCCACGGTATCCCATCTTTGGTCTGGGTCAGGGCAACGGATTTTATCCACATCACAGGCTATATTTGCACCCTTATCCACCCCTGACAACTTTTAACTGAATTGTCAGTCCAAATATTAAACAGTCCTATTCCATGGCCTGGAGGAGGTGAACGTGGATGTAAGGGTTTAAGGGTCATAATCCCTTAAACCCAGAACATGGTCATAAAGAGTGGGACACATTTCATGTGACAATACTTATCTATTTAGACTTTCTCTTCTTCCACCTACTTCTCCCCTTACTCCTGCTCTTACTCCTCCTCTTCTTCCTTCTCCTCCTCTTCCTCCTCCTCTTCTTCCTCCTCCTCTCCAGTTTCCTCATCCTTTTCTGTGAAGTCTTTCTTGATTCATTGTTCCAAAACTACAGCAAGTGAACTGACCTCAGGCCCTTTTATCTATCTCTTGAAGGTTCTGCTTGGTGTGAACAATTTAGAATCTTAGTGTTTCCCCTGGATAATTGTGTGCTAACTGGGTTCAGGCTGTGCTGACTTGAGTGATCAATATCGACTGGTAGTGCTTTCTAAATGAGCACCTGGTGTAGGTAGTATTATGTGAAGGGATTTGTGTGTACAGTACAATAACAGTTCAACAAATATGAGTCATCTATCAAAACTGGGGAATAGTGTTTATAGTTTAGAATGGGTGTGATTTTGTTAAATGGTGTTATGGTTTTGAATTTTTAGCTCATAAGCCTGGTAATAGTGTGTAAGCAATCAAGAAAAACTATAAGGACATGATGTATGACAACATGAGGAATCTACAGAGAATTATTACCTACTACAGCACATGTGTCAAACTCAAGGCCCTGCGGGCCACATCCGGCCCGGCGTGCAATTATATCCGGCCCGCGAGATCATTTTATATTACTGTCATTAATGGCCCGGCGATATCAAGCACTGATAACACAATAAACTACCGATCCCATAATGCAGCGCTTTAGTTGCCTTGCCGAACGCTTCCCGCGTCAATCAAGTGCGCAATCAAATGCGCACTTTGCTGATTAACTGAGCGCACTGCGCACTGAATTCGCACAGCGCTTTGGTGACTTTGAAGGCACAAAAAAAGAATTTCGAGTTGCTTCGCAACCCATTTGCCGTGGAAACTGCACCTGTGCAGATTCAGATGGAGCGGTTTGAGCTGCAGTGTAATGGGACACTAAAGGCAAAGTACAACACTGTAGGGCCCGCACAGTTTATTCACTCCATTCCATCCGCAGCAATGCCCCAGCTCCGTCTACATGCGGCTCGAACCTTGTGCGTTTGGTAGCACATATCTGTGTGAGAAGCTCTTCTCAGTGATGAAGACTAACAAAACAGCACACACTGATAAGCACCTGCAGTCCATCCTGAGAATCTCAACAACACAGGACCTCACACCAAACATAAAAGAACTTGTTGCCAAAAAAAGATGCCAAGCATCCAGCTCTAATAAAATGACATAAAAGCAAAGAAATTCAAATGTTTTGATTTGTTATTTTAACGTTTACTTAAAGCACAAGCACTGTCACAATTTTTATTTATTTTTTCAGGTGTTTTTTGCAGCATGTTCATATTTCTAACTTGTAATTTACAAATTTTGACAGGATATATTTTCATGGAGAGCAAAATATTTTAAGTTATTTAAAGTTTAAGTTTATTTATTCCGGAATAATATTCCTGTCTGTTTTTATTCATATTTATGTTCAAAAACATTTAGTTTTAGTGTGTTCAATAAATGTTTATGCCTGTTCGGCCCGCGACCTAAACTGTGTTTTGAATTTTGGCCCCCTGTGCAATTGAGTTTGACACCCCTGTACTACAGTTTACCTCAGTTCTACAGAGCTGCTCAGCCTCTTTTAGCTTTTCGTTTCAGTTTTCAGGCGGCAGAGGCAGACGTGACTGTCTAGACATTTTCTCAAAGTTTTTTAATTAGGTAATGATTATGATTATTTTTTAGGCTTTTTAGTTTTTGGTTTTATTTGGTGTTACTTTAGTTGTATGCTGGGATATATTTAGATGAGGTGTTTACAGAAGAAAAAAAACTCAGAAAGACAAGGGTAGCAGCTAACATTTAAAGTCAGATTTCTCAAGAGTTGGTAGAGACCAAAGCAAAGCCAAACGCAGAGGGAATAATGGACACAAACTCCAGCTGAGTACCAATGTCTAGTGATTAGTGATTTGATGAGGACCTAATATCTTAGTGTTGTTGAGGTGTTAATCAATGCTACTGCCCTCAAGTGGCCAAAAAAATCCTTCATGTGTGTCTCTTGTAGTCTCTTAAGTTATTTATTTATTTAATTGAATATAATTCTTGTGTTGGCAGCATGTGGACACACCCACTGTATGTGTGTCAAGGCTAGAGAGGAACTGAAATACGGCTGTTGCACAGCACTGACTGTCAGTCACTGACTGTCAGTCAGTGCTTAGGAAAAGAACAGTAGTGCCCCTCACCCTACCTGGGGTCCTCACTCAGCAGCAGAAGACATGGCACTCCACTATAAAGAGTTCATCACTGCAGGCAAGACAGCCGGTCTGCAGATTTGGCGGATCGAGAATCTGGAGCTGGTCCCTGTGTCTGAGAGCTTACATGGAAACTTTTACATCGGAGATGCTTATGTGATTCTCTACACTGTCAAACAGAAGGAGAGCTTCTTCTACCATCTGCACTACTGGCTGGGTAAGCTTCTTCATTTGGTCCATTTCTTTTTTTTCCAACTCACTTGAAATGAAGAAAGCAAGTGATAAGTAGCTATAAAAGCACTCAGAGTCATGAGGCAGTGGAGTAAAAAACCCTCCAGGCTATATCACATCAGATTCTACAAAAACATTCAGCAACTTAGGACGCACATTCTAAAAAATGCAACAGAGAGAGATAGTGAGTAAGAGTAGATTATCTTCATACTATCATGCTAGAGTACAGTATAATTTAATGACATGAGTTCATATCCAGTGCTCAGATTTCAATTTCAACAACATTTCTTTGAGGACCTGATGAGCAAGACTGTTGACTCTGTCCTATCAGCTTTTCCAGTCTGACTGCTCATTTAGTCAGTGATCGGCATCCAGTCAGTCAGAGAGACAGAACTACAGACAAGCTGCTGTTACACTGTGTCCATACACATCAGTTTCAATATAATGCAATTATTGGAGTTTTTAATCATTTAACTTTACATCTACATTATTGAGTCTACTATAACTTGGTCACAAATTATCCATATAATGATAATAAATAATAATCAATAATGATTAGAATCCCACACAAAAGGTGTGTAATGTTTGCAGTGTTTTGAATTTTTAACATTATCCAACTAAGTTGAGGTGGTTGAGGACAGGTGAGGCGTCCTACCAGGTGAGTGTGAGTGTGTGTGTGTGTGTGTGTGTGTGTGTGTGTGTGTGTGTGTGTGTGTGTGTGTGTGTGACAGTCCACTGTTATCAGTGACAGTCTCCTATTGGTACAGCTGTAACAACACATCCAAAACACCTGTAACATCAGCTAACTAACTACAATAGGCTAATCAGACTGGATTTATATCAGAGGGGGGTGGGTGGGGGGTGGGGGCTTATTTTGACATTAACTTAAATCCCCCCTGGAGCTACATTTGAGGGTCAGATTTCACCTCTACCTTAGTAAGTACAGCTAGAACTACCTGCTGCTGTGAAACTGACTGGTCCTCCTATTAAAACCCATTTTGGGTTATGGCGTGTGGAGCTCTGAGGTCCATCTACTTTATTTATTTATTGATCAGCTGAGTGTGAAATTTGACTTTGTGGGGAAAAGGGAGGAAGTTAAAAATGTTTTTGCTGATGTGATAGAAATATAGAAACATGATAAAACTATGGATATAGATTACAACAGGGAGGTGAGACAATATGTTTCTCTCTTGTAATTATGGTTAACTAACCTTTTACCTACAGATCTAGTCATAGTTACATGGCCACAGAGAAATATTTCTGGATGCAATGTATATGTTTCAGATTTTCCATTCAGAAATGCTGAAACAAGTTCTGCTTGTTCACTGGAAGTGGTTTAAGCACAGGCACATTGATGAATTGTCATTCCTTACTGAAGGTTCATGTGTAGATGTTTTTTGTATTGAGTATGTGGTTGTCCTCTGTGTCTTATCACTGTCAGTGTTGAGCAGACTGCACAGCTCAATGGTGATTCATTTTGAATGACTGGTGTCCATGTTTTAATAATTTAAGGAGTGTATCATGAGTCCAACTCTGTGCAGGAAATGGGATGTGATTGCACAGCATATAAGATAAAATACAAGTTCATTGGGAAACTTATACACTTATACTTACAAAAAACCAACAGTGTATATACCCATGATCTCCTGCTTCTGGTGCAAGAAGTGCTGTGGCAAACTCTATTTCAAATTCTTGATATTTTCAAAGTTTCCTGGCTGGATATCAGAGATGAACACTGGTTTTTAATGCCCTCTAAATGTTCTAACTTACTCTAGGACTTGCTGGGCTTGATTCCAGCAGTTTAAGCCACTGCCACTCAGTTACAGGTGAGCTGAGAGTTAAAGGTTAAATAGTTGCATAATGTTTTGCATAATGTTTTATGTTCTTTAAGTTAGATCTGGGCTTTTTAACTGGTCAGGATAAAACTATAGATTTTAAAGGGCCCCTCCACCAATTTCACACACATTACACAGTCAGTTTACTCTACCACTCAGCCCCTGAAAACAGATTTAACAAAGCTCAAACCAGAGAATCACAGGCCAGGTAAATTACCTTTCTGATGTCATAGTGATGTCATTATGTTCACCTGGGCTTGGACCCTAAGACTCTGTAAGGAGTGTGGAAGATGTAGGTATTTGATTTACATTATAAAACAGGATCCAGTATTTTGAGCCATGGGAGAGGTTGGCCTCTGCTGCCTCAGTTCCCTGTTTCAATGTTCTTTTGAAAGTTCTCCATCTGTATGGAATGTGATACTACAGTCAAGTGCAGGCAAGACCTAGTGTCTGATGACCTGATGTAAAGACATAATATCATAATGACGAGCCAACACACTTTACACAGCAGTGTAGAACAAGTTGTATCTGTGCAGGTTTTGATCAGTGAGCATACTTCCTTCCTGCATTACTGAAACCCTCCCTCACCTCTGGGAGGAGACAGTCAGTGCAGTGAGGATGTTGGTTTAGCTTGACAGTGAGAGACAGTGGAGCTTTGTGCTGACACTATTGTCACCCACAAACAGTCACTCAACAGCTGTTTCCACATCGAACGCCAATGTTGATGTTTCCTGCATTTTCATTTATCTTTCCTCTGCAATTGTTTTTTTGTGTGTCATAAAACTTCACTCAAAGTATATGAATTTCACTCCAAATATTATCCACTAAAATAAAGGCTTCATTAATGAAATGAAATAACTCGTCCAGAAATATTTTAAGCTAAAATGAAATCAAGTTAATCATTTGTTTTTAAAAAAGACAAAAACAGATCTGACTCTGTCCACTGGGACTGGACGCACATCCATCACCCTGTGCACACTGAATCTTTTAAACAGACCCAAGGGAAGGGGCAGCAGCTGAACTGTGGGGGTTTATTCAGGAATAATTTGCAAAACCAACTTTTTTGACTAATGTTGCATCATTGGAATGAAGCCTTACTGATTCTCACTGTCCTGACAGGAAAACGGCCGAGTTAGTGTTTGTCTTCAACAAATCTCAAATTTCCTCACAGGTTCCTGACTGTTGATCTTTAAATGACATGGCACCTGAGCACAATGAGCACAAAACTGTGACCCAGTCCTTAGACTGACATTCTATTTGATGTTGTCTTTATTTTTTTTCTTTTCATTATTGTTGTGGAACTATATCAGGGGCCTAGTACACTAAGTGAGATTAGTGGGTTGTCCAGCTATCATCTCCTCAAGTTACAAAGCTGGTTCACATTTAACCACGGTAGATCACCATGGTAACTTCAGAGGAGCAGAGATTGTGTATAAATTACACAAACCAGATACAACATGTTAGCTGGTGACTTACAGAATTGTTGCTAGGCGTGTTTTTAGACTTTGGAAAGAGTCAGGTTAGCTGTGTCTGATGCTGCAGAGTCTTACATCTCTGAAATTCAACTGTGCTTATTGAGATTCAACCATCTTACTGAGAAACATTAATTTTCCTTTTTAGTCAGTCTTTTGTTGTACTGACTTGTTTTGGACACAGTTTTGAGTGATGGTTGGTTAATTTCATCCCTGCCACATTACTTTCCTTCTGCTAGGATTCATCATGGCAGTGCAGTTTTGAAAAACATTGTTAGGAATGAAATTAAACTGGATGATCAACAAATTGCTTTGCTCTACAGAAAACTGTCTGTTTTAAGTCCTAAACTAAAAAGCTTTGTCAGAAGTCTTGTTTAAGAAAGCAGGTTGCTGCATGAACTCAAAATCATTTTAATCATGGAAGTGAGTTTACATGCAGTGAATGAACAGAAGCCAAAAGAATGGTGGATTCTCATAAAAGTGTGTCAGAAATGGACACATGCATGTTTTCTCACTGTCCTTTATTTGAGCCTCTGATTGTTCCTAAAAGGAAAGGAGTGCAGCCAGGATGAGAGTGCAGCTGCAGCCATCTTTACTGTACAGCTGGATGACTACCTGGGAGGAAAGCCCATCCAGTACAGAGAGCTGCAGGGGGCTGAGTCAACAGCTTTCACCAGCTACTTCAAGGGAGGGATCACTTACAAAGTATGGATCAAATTCATTTCTTGTCACTGTGGAATCAGCTGATTTGTGCCAAAAATAATGTATTGTTGTGACTTCATTCTGATTCATAGCTAAAAGTAATTAACAAATTTTAGCATACTAACCAGCTAAAATAAGATGGAAAGCATGATTAATATTGTAACTGCTAATCATTATCATGTCAGCATTGTCAGTGTGAGCATGTTAGCACTGAGCTTCAAGGACCACTGTGTCTAAATACAGCCTCACAGAGCTAACAGCATGACTAGAAACTCAATCCTGTTTTCGTCTGTCGTCTTGGGTTGTAATGAAAGATTGTACAGTGTCGGTATCACAGCTTTTTTCCTATAAATCTCATTGCAGCGTCATACTTGACCAGAGGCAACAGTGACTCATGGAATCTAAAACATACTGAGGAATGAGAGAGGGTTGACTGCATGTTGTGTTCTCTGCCCCTTAGTCAGGAGGCGTGGCCTCAGGTTTCCACCATGTGATCATCAACGACGTTTCAGCACAGAGACTCCTCCACATCAAGGGCCGGCGTGTCGTCAGGGCCATCCAGGTCCCCCTCAGCTGGTCCAGCTTCAACAGCGGAGACTGCTTCATCGTCGACCTTGGTGATGTCAGGACAAACTGTTAAATATATACTCCAGAGGGAGGGCTGATCAGCATGACTTATCTATAGACTTGAAAGACTAGTTTAAATTTTTATAGTGATTTCCTTTCTGCCTGTGTGTTTGTATATCTTTAGAAGATATATCAGTGGTGTGGATCCAAGTGTAACCACTTTGAACGACTGAAGGCAGCACAAGTGGCCAGAGGAATCCGTGACAATGAGAGAAATTGCCGTGCTGAACTGGTGGTCATAGAGGAGGGAGCTGAACCATCCAAGATAACTGATGTGAGTCTCACCTTGTTTTGTCTTAAGTTGTAGCTCTTTATAGCTCAACATGTCTCATGAAATGTCTGACTCTGACAGAAAACACAGAAACAGGAAAACATTTTCAAAATCTAAGGAAGGAGACAGGGCTCTGAATTTTGAGAGTGAAAGTTCTTGATCTTGTTAACGCCAGATCAACCTACTAGCTTTTTTTCAGAGCTTTCAGCCACTTCTCAGGGTTTAGTTTAACAAAATAATCTTAAATCAAGGTCCACTTACCAGCCTTTGTAAAATTAATCCAATGAGGAACACCACTGGATGTGGAAAACTATCAACTTTCTTGCTAGTTGGCAGAGTATCTTGCTCGGTTGGACTCAGATCTAACAGAGTCCAGTGGGATAGTTCACATTTGCAGATGTATTCTTATTTGTGTTCTTTCCAAAAGTATGATGACAAGATGGTTTTCAGTCTAATTACTGTGTATGAAGTATAGAGATAGAGCTTGGATATGGCTAAAGGCACTATATGTACTATTTAGGAAACCCTTGTTATTAATGTTACTGGTGGCAGAGTGAACTGTAGTCAGCATCCTGTTGCTCATACGCAGGCATGAGTAGGCATGCTCTTATGTTTTTCTGTGTAATTGTGGTTTAACTAGTTGGTGTGAATTCACTGGCTAGTGATATCGATCTTCATATGAACAGGTGCTTGGAGTCAAGCCAGAGCTGTCAGAGGGAGATCATGATGATGATACAGAGGCAGATGTGTCCAACAGGAAGATGGCTAAACTATACATGGTAGACACACACACACACACACACACACAAATACACACACAAAATACCAGTAATTCAGTACAGGTTATTTAAAAAATGATTAAAAGTGAAATTGAAGAGAACATTAACACAGCAATCTTCTGATGGATTCATTAAGTAATTATAATTGCCATACTTGTCAGTAAATATCTATTGGTTCTTATATCCTGCGTCTTTAAGTAAAAGCAGATGCTGCAACTCAGCTAATTAGCTTCCTTTGTCTTATACTTTCTGGCTCTCCCTCATAAGTCAAGACAGGCCTTAAGGCAGTTCTTAAGTCAGTGAAGAGAGAGGGACCATCTGGACATGAGTCTATGACAGGCCTCGACCACTCATGAAGTATTTCATACCTAAGAGACATTTGAAGTATGAAATCTCTTAGATCACTCCTACCTATTTGTACAAGTAGTTGTTGAATGAGTTGACTTGTGTGTTTGCATGGTAGGTGTCTGATGCATCAGGATCCATGAAAGTTAGCATAGTCAAGGAGAAAAACCCCTTCCTCCAGAGTGACCTGTTGTCAGACGAATGTTTCATCCTGGATCATGGCAAAAACAGGATGATATTTGTATGGAAAGGTAATCACACCTGAAACTGTCAGTACCTTCTCTGAAGGTCTTGCTGTCTTTGTGACTGTGCAACAGGCTGTGTAGGTTTGTCATATCAACATTTATTTCATCTCTTATCTTCCCCAGGGCATAATGCCAACCCCAGTGAAAGAAAAAAGGCCATGAAAACAGCTGAGGGCTTCATCAGACAGATGGGCTACCCAGCTAACACACAGGTTTACTATCACGTTTATACTCTATTA
Organism: Lates calcarifer; assembly: GCF_001640805.2. Lineage (NCBI taxonomy): Eukaryota > Metazoa > Chordata > Actinopteri > Centropomidae > Lates > Lates calcarifer. The sequence goes on from NC_066835.1 coordinate 1,428,271, forward strand.
TTTATATCAGAAAGATGTGGTCTATTTCACTTTCTGGGTTTATATCAACCTGTTTTCTCATATAAAAATGTGAGTTGTTTCAGCTGTGAGAGTGTTGCTGCTGCCGGTCCTGCAGATTCAGGTGCTGCCAGAGGGAGGAGAGACTCCCATGTTCAAACAGTTCTTCCGGGGCTGGAAAGACAGAGATCAGAGCGAGGGTTTTGGGAAGGTGTTTGTCAGTGAGAGGATTGCCAGGATCCAGCAGGTGGAGTTTGACGCCTCCAAGCTCCACGAGTCCCACCACATGGCAGCCCAGTACAACATGGTGGATGATGGGAGAGGAGACACGCAGGTCAAAACTCTGCTCATGCTGTCCTGTTGACATGGTTACAGTTGAAGATGTAATGGTGAATGAATAGCTTAGTAGGTATGGCTTTCTCCTTAGGTTATGAGGCATGTAGTCATTACTTCCTTTTAAACGGAATGGGCAGTAATGTTGTACTTAAGTTAACATGCACCTTCTCAAAAAAGGCTGTGGATGCTACAGAGCCAACACACCAGAGGTTACAAGAACTGTGAATGATCATTTTTTGCTCCTTGTATTTTCTCATATGCTGCAGATTACTGAAGCAAAGGTTGAGTGATCTGCTCTTTTTAGAAACACATCTAAAAAACATCTCCCCCGCAAAGCTTCTGCTCACAGTGATCACACTGCTCTCTATCAGATAAATCCACTATCTATACCACATATCCTGGACAGATCACCAGTCCATCATAGGGCCAACATATAGAGACAAACCATTCACACTCACATTCACACCTACAGGAAATTAGAGTCACCAGTTAACCTGCATGTCTTTGGACTGTGGGAGGAAGCTGGAGTACCTGGAGACAACCCACACAGACACAGATTGAACACATAAACTCTACAGAGAATAGCCTCCATTATTCAGTAACAAGTCAGAGCTAAATTAAAGTAACACAGAGTTACACAGAGAATTATCACCAACTCTGCAGCTCCACAAAGTGTTTAAACCTCATTTAGCTCATTGTGTGCTAGCAGATAAATATAATCATTTTTGTGTGTTGGAATGAAACAACTGAACACTGTCTGTTTTCCCCCAAAATGGTCCCACAGATGTGTAAAACAAATTCTTATGGAAAGTTTATTGAAAACAGCAGAGGAACAAACACAGGATGAATTTTGTTTGGATCATGTGAAGACATGAACTGACAGCTCCTTTATAGTGAGTGCCTTTGGTGGTTCCTGGGTGTGGAGTCAAGTGGAGGGTGTTCTTTTACCTTGGAGTAACATTCCAGTCTGTGAACATCAGTACATAAATAATCACATTACGGTGAAGTTATGTCACGAAAGGTGTGTCTCAGTAAACCGATGGATTACAAGGGTTCTGTCCCAGAGAGCAGCTTTCTGAAATTAACCCTGAATTCTAAGTTGATGAAGCTTGAGACAGGAAACTCTGCAGCTGATCTGAGTTAGTATGTATCACTAATGGAGCTTCAATGCTATGATTCACCAGGTAAATAAAGAGCAGGCCTCCACTTTAATCCAGTGGTGCCAGAAATATGAATTAAAAAACAGTAAGCTGGAGGGAAGAGTCAGTATATGACCACTATTAGACTTTATTCAGTGTATTTGCATATTTGACTTTGTTTAATGGATGATAGGATGTTGAATGTTTAACTAGATTTCCTCAGCTGATGAGGACAAGTTGCTGCTGACAGAATACAGATACAGACAACAGATAGTATCCAACACAGATTCTGATCTTCTTCTGATGTTTCTGCCAGTGTAAACTTAGCAACATAAAGTTATCACAGTAACTGAGTCAGAGTTAAAGTGATCTCTATCTGCGAAACAGGAAAATCAAGGTGAACAAACTGAGAGTTCTCAATGAACCTTCTCTCTGGAATACACTCTAGGTATATGACTGATTATATCTCAGCCTCTGAAAGCTCATTGGAGAAAACAGCTTTGCATGATTCAGCAACAAACCACAGAGTCTGGAGTTCACTGTCTTTATATGAAGATACCATGTTTACTACACTACACATTACATCATCTTTCACTTGTGTGTCTTTTTCAATCTGACAGATCTGGAGGGTGGAGAGCAGCAGTAGAGTCCCAGTTGACACAAAGCACTACGGTCATTTCTATGGTGGAGACTGTTACATCATCCTGTACACTTACGGGAAGAGGCAGATCATCTACACCTGGTATGACAGCCATCAGACAATGAGCTGGTTTGCACAGACACCAGAGAGCTGTGACTCGTGTCTGTGATCTGCTCTACTGCTCTGCACTCAACTGCCTGTACCATATCCACTGTATCTTTGCTTTATTCTTGATTGCTTGATTCTCTATTTCAGTTAAAACTGATATTATAATATTTCACTGACCTCAGTCATCAGTAGCTTTTATAATAATCAATCAAATGACAAAACATGTCCCTCTCAGTGAGAACCCCAGAGATAGTTACCGCCAACTCTGCTGTTTGTTTAGTTTTCCTGCAGCCTTAAAGCAGCACCTGACAGTAAACATAACACTGACATATTATCACCATATAAAACTGATAGTGTTGTGTCATCTTAAAAAGCCAGCTCTGATCATTGTTAAATGTGTCCCTCTGGCCTGTAGGCAGGGAGCCAGCTGCTCTGTGGATGACCTAACAGCCTCAGCATTCCTGACTGTAGAAGTGGATCGTTCACTGGGAGGGAATGCAGTTCAGGTACAGCCAGTATGACATCAAAATCAACAGGACACGCAAAGAATGCCTGACATTGCTCATAAATCTCAATATGTCTTAGCTTAGGAAAGATTAGGTTTGAAGTGTTTTCTCACACAAGGACAATTTTGGTTTAAAGGATAATTCTGATTCATCACAAATTTATATAATTAGAGTTTTGACCATTGTTCCTCTAAGTAGAAATAACTTTGTACTTCAAGTAACTGCTGAGATCTGAGAATGTGGCAACATCACTGAAACCACATCACACTGGCGAGGAAAGACAAGCAGTCAGACAGTCAAACACGTTGTAAACAAACTAGCCTCCTGAGGCCTGTCTCACTAAGTGACGTTTGGACTTAAAATCACAGAGCTGGATCTCTTTTAACCACATCACAGGATCAGTTCAAAACCTGCCAACAGCCTGACAACTGACCAATCAGATGACTGGAAACACATCATTCCTATGGGATCCTGACAAGGACAAAACGCTTATTATCACTGCATTTTAACTCTGCTAAGAGTCTTAGATTCCTGACATTGCTGATGTTTTTACTCTGATAACACCACTGCAGCACAGAGTAACATGAGGAGACTCTGTGATTGTACGTGAAAATAAAAACTATTTTCTCTGATGTACTTCATGAAAACAATAATCAACTCTGTTATATATATCCCATGATTATAAATGCAGTATCTCTGCTCTCCTCATCTCTCCTTCTCTTACTGCTGTAGCAGCAGAAACATCATCATTATTGGCAGCTTTTTTATGTGCATCACATGTTCATAATAGTTTAAAAGTTCAAAAGTCATAAATACCTACTCTATATCAAAAACCCCTCTCATACTTTATCTTATCTAACTTATCGCCATCATTTTCTTAGCCTTATTTTAATACTTATTTGTGGTGTATATTTTATTGTAATTATACAGATTGAACAAAGATAACCCTACCAGTCTTACAAGTGCTGGAGTGGATTTCTTACCTTTAGCTGTTATTTGTAGCTAAGCTAACTTTCTCCCAGCTGGAGTGCCAAAGCAGATAAGCATTGAACTACTCCTTTAACAAAAACAGCACCCAAACATTACAATACAATACAATACAATAATTATGCGTATGCTACAAAGAGAAAAGGAAAGAAGGAAAAAAGAAGCAGTTGAATCTGTTAATGGCACATTAAGATGTGTCAGCATAATAAAAAAAAAACACATGGATCAAACCCACATTCACTAAATCTGGACACGCTTCCGTAATACACAGATTCATGAGTTAATGTGTTCATTGTGTGTACATCAGGTAGAAACTGATTTTATGCTTAGGTTATGTAGTCTGGAGTGGTCCAATAAAATTTTCATTTTGAAATTGACTATTTTGAAATGTATTAACCTTGTAGGCATTTAACATGACATGTGCTATAAAGTATGGAAAAAATGACCCAGTCTAGTTCTGAAAATGTAATATCCAAATTCTCTCAGATTTTTAACCCAGGGCATATCTCTAAAGACAGTAGCATTGGTCTGTTACTCATCAGCCTTTTAGTGCAAATTAGCAAATGTTAGCATGTTGACAAAAGAAGAGCCCATGATAAACAATACCTGCTAAACATTAGGATGTTGGCAAAACCACCCTGCTGAATGCTTAACATTTCAGAGTGTTGTGTGATGGATGTTTGATGTTTGGACATGGATTTGAGTCTGAATGGCCCACTGCAGAAAGTTGTGTGTTTCAGGTCAGAGTGTGCCAGGGTAAAGAACCCCCCCATCTGCTGAGTCTCTTCAAAAATAAACCCCTCATTGTATATAAGAGTGGTACGTCCCGCCTCGGAGACCAGGCCCCAAATCCAACCCGACTGTTTCAGGTACGACGGAACCTGGGCACCATCACCAGAATCGCTGAGGTGAGATTTTCCTGCTGCATGGACTCACTGCTATGTCCAGTTTTAGTTAAAGATTCTGAGCTTCATGTGTGTTTCAGGTGGATGCCTGTGCAGCCAGTCTGAACTCCAATGATGCTTTCCTGCTGAAGATGGCTGACGGGAGGGGCTATGTGTGGAAGGGCAAAGGGGCCAGTGTGGAAGAGGAAAAGGGAGCAGAGTACATGAACAAAGAACTAAACTGCAGCAGCATTTACATTACTGAAGGAAATGAACCAGGTCATCATCTACTGTTGACATGACAGTGGTTAAATGTCTGTCTGTAGAGATGGAAGCAAATACAGATGTCGGGATATGAACACACACACCAACAGCAATTATAATCAATAATCTTAATAATCAATAATCAGTTATATGGTTTTTATTTATCTTTCACTTGATTCACACATTTGCCACACACACTAGTGACACACACACACACACACACACTTGTGCCACACTAAGGTGTGTGTGACTAGGTGTGTGTGTGTGTGGTGTGCTCAGACTACAGCAGAAGAGTACAGGTCAGGTCTTATAACCTCCCTGCATCCTTAGTCTGATAAGGAAAGTCACAGTATGTATTTTGTATTGCAGCTGAATTCTGGGCTGCATTAGGGGGAAAGACAGAGTACCAGACCTCAGAAAGACTGGAGAGTCAAATCATGACTCACCTTCCTTGTCTGTTCGGATGTTCCAACAAGACGGGCAAGTTCATGGTACGTATTTGAACCATGTTATGTCTTCTTTGAACATGTGCTTCTCTAAAGCTTCTATTCTGCCAATGTGCAACGTTTTATCAGATTCCCTGTAAAGAATAAGAGTTTTTTCAAACACATTTCTCAACAACACTTGTGTTACCTGTTATATTCCACATGTGATCATGTGAATCTCACTCCAGTGTATGAGAACCACTGCAGTGTGCTGAATGTGATATGTTATTGTGCTGCATGCAGATCGAGGAGGTTCCAGGAGAGTTCACACAGGATGACTTGGCTGAAGATGATGTGATGTTGCTGGATGTGTGGGATCAGGTACACATCTGTGGACATGTTAGACAAATGTAACTAGACAAATGTAACTGTCACTCTGACACACAGTCTCCTGTTGCAGGTCTTTGTCTGGATTGGAAAGGATGCCAACGAGGTGGAAAGGACAGAATCGGTCAGATCTGGTGAGCTATGTTTAACCTTTAATTTAGGCTCATCATGTTTTTTCTGTTAGCAACAGAACCTAATCAGATACTTTCTCCTGGAATTAATTTGTTGTTGTGTTCATGTGTCTGAACTTGTTTCTCTGTCAGTGTTAATTTATAATAAGACAAATCTACCCAGTCCTTCTGCTTCCCACAATATCCCTCAAGCAGTTTGACATAATTCGACACTTAACTACTGACTGGAACTTGAAGATAGGATGTGGGATGTGCTTGACAATCTTTCCTGAACATGAACAGGTGCTTTAATAGTTTACTCCACACAGACTGCAGGAGCTGAGCCCTGGTCTTCTCCTCTGTAGTGTCACACTCCCTGGACTGAAAACAAATGTTGTCAAGGAGTGTGAATCTAACAGTACAGACGTTTTCTCCAAAGCATATTTGCTTGTGCTAATTGGTTACTACCAATAATAAATAAATAATATTTTGGAGGAGACAGACACTGAAAACCATAGAACTGCCGTGCTGCCTGCACTACTGGGTTTAATATGCTGTATTCTAGTGTCTTATAATCCCTGTCAGATTGTACAGGAGTCTGAGCTGAGCCTCCTGCTTCAACAAGCACCAGAGAAACCAAAACTCCTCTGTGCTGAGTTTCAGTTGTTTCAGACAGTCAGCCCCTATGGCCACATGAGGTCACTACTAACACAACTGTCTCCTCTGCAGCCAAACAGTACATAGAGACTGACCCGAGTGGACGGGACAGACTCACTCCTGTGGTGGTGGTGAAACAAGGCCATGAACCCCCCACCTTCACTGGCTGGTTCCTGGCCTGGGACCCCTCCCACTGGGACTCTGTCACCAGGAGAATGAAGTCTGTGAATCTTTAATACAGATATACTGATCCACATAGGACAGCTGAAATACTCTGCTTGATATGATCAGTGTGTTAAAAGCAATAAATTCATCAATCATTTTATTGGAAACTGTTTTTTTAATCAATTGATTTATGATTACATGTATGAATAAAAGCCTTTCTGTGTGTTATAAAGCACTAAGTGTTTACATACATATCATTCAAATGAGTCATTTAAATGAGTCTGGACCTTGAAAATAGTAGTAACTGAAGATCCGCTGAACACTGAAATGTTCTCAATAGATTTAGTGCTTAATGCTTGTGTCTGGGCTCAGCTTTAGAGGAGAAATATGTGTTTGAATGGATGTGTCAGCACCTATCCAAAAGAAATAAATGACTCAAATCATCATGGCTATGTGTTGAACACTGCATCGCCTTTACCTTTTCTTTGTCAAACCCGACTAATAGCGAATTGTTACTTAGATGCTAAAATGAAAGCTGTTTGTGTGTAGTCTAAGTGGTTAGTTTGCCACTAATCTTAAAATTTGACAAATTCCTGTAAACTTTACTTGCCAAGATAAAGCTAACCCTAATCCCTCGACATTTTGGATTTCTGTCCAGTGAGATATTGAGTTAACTGTGATTTTACTGCATTATAACAGTATTTAATTGTGTATAAAATATGACTCAAATGTTGTTCTGAATTTATTCTCTTACAAAATGATAAATCAAAAGAATAATTAATGAAAAATAACCAGTAACAGCCTGAGCTGGACTGATAAGGGTCTGGATGTGTAAAGGTAAAATCCTAGTGATAACCATCCCTACAGCTGGTTAGTGTCTTTACTCTGACTTTAGGAGGATGAGTAAATCACTGTTCCAATCACTGTTCACTGGGAGCCTTGTTTAACCAGTGATATTTTGTGATTATTATTTTATGACACAGTGTGATCAAAAATGTGAAGGATTACTTTATTTTCTCCCAAATTAAAGGGAAACAATACATTGGTATGTCTTTCTTTTCATAAATCCCGAATGTTTATAAACATTAGAAATTCACAAAGATTCATCTTAAAGTGGCTGAGATGCAGCGTCCTTCAAAAAAGAGAGGAGAACTCTAAATCCCAGCCAATACTGACGTGAATGTTTGACAATTTCTAATATTCATACACATTCAGGTATGTATAAAGGCACTCAGCGACCAAGCGGAAACCTTTTGGCTTCTGTGGGCGCTCTGGCCAGTATGTCAAAATGCACCTTTGACTGCTTTCATGGCCCTCTGAGTCAGGCCACTGTGCGAAAATCAACCTTTTGCTGCTTTTTGACACTTAATCAGATCAGAATGATCAAATGCTCTATACTCTGACCAGGAGAGTAGAAATTGAAATCTCAGCCACACACAGGAAAATTTGGGATGACTCATAGGGCACACAGAAGGCAAAAGGTTTCCCAACAGGAAATCATGGGTTTCAACCTTAATGAATCTTTATTTATATTTAAAACTGAAAAACTTTCAAAACAGTGTGGCTGAGACTCCAGTTCTCCTCCCCTGATAGGAACACACATAAATTGGCTATTATGAGCTGTTTAAGCAGCGAAACCCTCGTTTTCAGACACTACCTAGACTCACAGGGCATGAAATAAGCAACTGGTTTCCACAAAAGAAATAATAAATAAATCTTTATTTATATAAAAAACTGAAAAACTTTCAAAACAGTGTGGCTGAGACTCCAGTTCTCTTCCCCTGATAGGAACACACATAAATAGGCTATTATGAGCTGTTTAAGCAGCGAAACCCTCGTTTTCAGACACTACCTAGACTCACAGGGCATGAAATAAGCAACTGGTTTCCACAATAGAAATAATGGGTTTCAACCATAATAAATCTTTATTTAGACTTCAATCTGAAAAACTTTCAAAACAGTGTGGCTGAGACTCCAGTTCTCTTCCCCTGATAGGAACACACATCAATTGGCTATTATGAGCTGTTTAAGCAGCGAAACCCTCGTTTTCAGACACTACCTAGACTCACAGGGCATGAAATAAGCAACTGGTTTCCACAATAGAAATAATGGGTTTCAACCATAATAAATCTTTATTTATATAAAAAACTGAAAAACTTTCAAAACAGTGTGGCTGAGACTCCAGTTCTCTTCCCCTGATAGGAACACATAAATTGGCTATTATGAGCTGTTTAAGCAGCGAAACCCTCGTTTTCAGACACTACCTAGACTCACAGGGCATGAAATAAGCAACTGGTTTCCACAATAGAAATAATGGGTTTCAACCATAATAAATGTTTATTTATATAAAAAACTGAAAAACTTTCAAAACAGTGTGGCTGAGACTCCAGTTCTCTTCCCCTGATAGGAACACACATCAATTGGCTATTATGCGCTGTTTAAGCAGCGAAAACCTCGTTTTCAGACACTACCTAGACTCACAGGGCATGAAATAAGCAACTGGTTTCCACAAAGGAAATAATGGGTTTCAACCATAATAAATCTTTATTTAGACTTCAATCTGAAAAACTTTCAAAACAGTGTGGCTGAGACTCCAGTTCTCTTCCCCTGATAGGAACACACATCAATTGGCTATTATGAGCTGTTTAAGCAGCGAAACCCTCGTTTTCAGACACTACCTAGACTCACAGGGCATGAAATAAGCAACTGGTTTCCACAAAGGAAATAATGGGTTTCAACCATAATAAATCTTTATTTATATAAAAAAGTGAAAAACTTTCAAAACAGTGTGGCTGAGACTCCAGTTCTCTTCCCCTGATAGGAACACACATCAATTGGCTATTATGAGCTGTTTAAGCAGCGAAACCCTCGTTTTCAGACACTACCTAGACTCACAGGGCATGAAATAAGCAACTGGTTTCCACAATAGAAATAATGGGTTTCAACCATAATAAATGTTTATTTATATAAAAAACTGAAAAACTTTCAAAACAGTGTGGCTGAGACTCCAGTTGCTCTTCCCCTGATAGGAACACACATCAATTGGCTATTATGAGCTGTTTAAGCAGCGAAACCCTCGTTTTCAGACACTACCTAGACTCACAGGGCATGAAATAAGCAACTGGTTTCCACAAAAGAAATAATAAATAAATCTTTATTTATATAAAAAACTGAAAAACTTTCAAAACAGTGTGGCTGAGACTCCAGTTCTCTTCCCCTGATAGGAACACACATCAATTGGCTATTATGAGCTGTTTAAGCAGCGAAACCCTCGTTTTCAGACACTACCTAGACTCACAGGGCATGAAATAAGCAACTGGTTTCCACAATAGAAATAATGGGTTTCAACTATAATAAATCTTTATTTAGACTTCAATCTGAAAAACTTTCAAAGCAGTGTGGCTGAGACTCCAGTTCTCTTCCCCTGATAGGAACACACATCAATTGGACTATTATGAGCTGTTTAAGCAGCGAAACCCTCGTTTTCAGACACTACCTTAGACTCACAGGGCATGAAATAAGCAACTGGTTTCCACAATAGAAATAATGGGTTTCAACCAAAATAAATCTTTATTTAGACTTCAATCTGAAAAACTTTCAAAACAGTGTGGCTGAGACTCCAGTTCTCTTCCCCTGATAGGAACACACATCAATTGGCTATTATGAGCTGTTTAAGCAGCGAAACCCTCGTTTTCAGACACTACCTTAGACTCACAGGGCATGAAATAAGCAACTGGTTTCCACAATAGAAATAATGGGTTTCAACCAATAATAAATCTTTATTTAGACTTCAATCTGAAAAACTTTCAAAACAGTGTGGCTGAGACTCCAGTTCTCTTCCCCTGATAGGAACACACATCAATTGGCTATTATGCAGCTGTTTAAGCAGCGAAACCCTCGTTTTCAGACACTACCTTAGACTCACAGGGCATGAAATAAGCAACTGGTTTCCACAAAAGAAATAATAAATAAATCTTTATTTATATAAAAAACTGAAAAACTTTCAAAACAGTGTGGCTGAGACTCCAGTTCTCTTCCCCTGATAGGAACACACATCAATTGGCTATTATGAGCTGTTTAAGCAGCGAAACCCTCGTTTTCAGACACTACCTAGACTCACAGGGCATGAAATAAGCAACTGGTTTCCACAAAGGAAATAATGGGTTTCAACCATAATAAATCTTTATTTAGACTTCAATCTGAAAAACTTTCAAAACAGTGTGGCTGAGACTCCAGTTCTCTTCCCCTGATAGGAACACACATCAATTGGCTATTATGAGCTGTTTAAGCAGCGAAACCCTCGTTTTCAGACACTACCTAGACTCACAGGGCATGAAATAAGCAACTGGTTTCCACAATAGAAATAATGGGTTTCAACCATAATAAATCTTTATTTATATAAAAAACTGAAAAACTTTCAAAACAGTGTGGCTGAGACTCCAGTTCTCTTCCCCTGATAGGAACACACATCAATTGGCTATTATGAGCTGTTTAAGCAGCGAAACCCTCGTTTTCAGACACTACCTAGACTCACAGGGCATGAAATAAGCAACTGGTTTCCACAATAGAAATAATGGGTTTCAACCATAATAAATCTTTATTTATATAAAAACTGAAAAACTTTCAAAACAGTGTGGCTGAGACTCCAGTTCTCTTCCCCTGATAGGAACACACATCAATTGGCTATTATGAGCTGTTTAAGCAGCGAAACCCTCGTTTTCAGACACTACCTAGACTCACAGGGCATGAAATAAGCAACTGGTTTCCACAATAGAAATAATGGGTTTCAACCATAATAAATCTTTATTTATATAAAAAACTGAAAAACTTTCAAAACAGTGTGGCTGAGACTCCAGTTCTCTTCCCCTGATAGGAACACACATCAATTGGCTATTATGAGCTGTTTAAGCAGCGAAACCCTCGTTTTCAGACACTACCTAGACTCACAGGGCATGAAATAAGCAACTGGTTTCCACAATAGAAATAATGGTTCAACATAATAAATCTTTATTTATATAAAAACTGAAAAACTTTCAAAACAGTGTGGCTGAGACTCCAGTTGTCTTCCCCTGATAGGAACACACATCAATTGGCTATTATGAGCTGTTTAAGCAGCGAAACCCTCGTTTTCAGACACTACCTAGACTCACAGGGCATGAAATAAGCAACTGGTTTCCACAATAGAAATAATGGGTTTCAACCATAATAAATCTTTATTTATATAAAAAACTGAAAAACTTTCAAAACAGTGTGGCTGAGACTCCAGTTCTCTTCCCCTGATAGGAACACACATCAATTGGCTATTATGAGCTGTTTAAGCAGCGAAACCCTCGTTTTCAGACACTACCTAGACTCACAGGGCATGAAATAAGCAACTGGTTTCCACAATAGAAATAATGGGTTTCAACCATAATAAATCTTTATTTAGACTTCAAATCTGAAAAACTTTCAAAACAGTGTGGCTGAGACTCCAGTTCTCTTCCCCTGATAGGAACACACATCAATTGGCTATTATGAGCTGTTTAAGCAGCGAAACCCTCGTTTTCAGACACTACCTAGACTCACAGGGCATGAAATAAGCAACTGGTTTCCACAATAGAAATAATGGGTTTCAACCATAATAAATCTTTATTTAGACTTAAATCTGAAAAACTTTCAAAACAGTGTGGCTGAGACTCCAGTTGTCTTCCCCTGATAGGAACACACATCAATTGGCTATTATGAGCTGTTTAAGCAGCGAAACCCTCGTTTTCAGACACTACCTAGACTCACAGGGCATGAAATAAGCAACTGGTTTCCACAATAGAAATAATGGGTTTCAACCATAATAAATCTTTATTTATATAAAAAACTGAAAAACTTTCAAAACAGTGTGGCTGAGACTCCAGTTCTCTTCCCCTGATAGGAACACACATCAATTGGCTATTATGAGCTGTTTAAGCAGCGAAACCCTCGTTTTCAGACACTACCTAGACTCACAGGGCATGAAATAAGCAACTGGTTTCCACAATAGAAATAATGGGTTTCAACCATAATAAATCTTTATTTAGACTTAAATCTGAAAAACTTTCAAAACAGTGTGGCTGAGACTCCAGTTGCTCTTCCCCTGATAGGAACACACATCAATTGGCTATTATGAGCTGTTTAAGCAGCGAAACCCTCGTTTTCAGACACTACCTAGACTCACAGGGCATGAAATAAGCAACTGGTTTCCACAATAGAAATAATGGGTTTCAACCATAATAAATCTTTATTTATATAAAAAACTGAAAAACTTTCAAAACAGTGTGGCTGAGACTCCAGTTCTCTTCCCCTGATAGGAACACACATCAATTGGCTATTATGAGCTGTTTAAGCAGCGAAACCCTCGTTTTCAGACACTACCTAGACTCACAGGGCATGAAATAAGCAACTGGTTTCCACAATAGAAATAATGGGTTTCAACCATAATAAATCTTTATTTATGATTCAAAAATCTGAAAAACTTTCAAAACAGTGTGGCTGAGACTCCAGTTCTCTTCCCCTGATAGGAACACACATCAATTGGCTATTATGAGCTGTTTAAGCAGCGAAACCCTCGTTTTCAGACACTACCTAGACTCACAGGGCATGAAATAAGCAACTGGTTTCCACAATAGAAATAATGGGTTTCAACCATAATAAATCTTTATTTAGTATAAAAATCTGAAAAACTTTCAAAACAGTGTGGCTGAGACTCCAGTTGCTCTTCCCCTGATAGGAACACACATCAATTGGCTATTATGAGCTGTTTAAGCAGCGAAACCCTCGTTTTCAGACACTACCTAGACTCACAGGGCATGAAATAAGCAACTGGTTTCCACAATAGAAATAATGGGTTTCAACCATAATAAATGTTTATTTATATAAAAAACTGAAAAACTTTCAAAACAGTGTGGCTGAGACTCCAGTTCTCTTCCCCTGATAGGAACACACATCAATTGGCTATTATGAGCTGTTTAAGCAGCGAAACCCTCGTTTTCAGACACTACCTAGACTCACAGGGCATGAAATAAGCAACTGGTTTCCACAATAGAAATAATGGGTTTCAACCATAATAAATGTTTATTTATATAAAAAACTGAAAAACTTTCAAAACAGTGTGGCTGAGACTCCAGTTCTCTTCCCCTGATAGGAACACACATCAATTGGCTATTATGAGCTGTTTAAGCAGCGAAACCCTCGTTTTCAGACACTACCTTAGACTCACAGGGCATGAAATAAGCAACTGGTTTCCACAAAAGAAATAATGGTTTCAACATAATAAATCTTTATTTATATAAAAACTGAAAAACTTTCAAAACAGTGTGGCTGAGACTCCAGTTGTCTTCCCCTGATAGGAACACACATCAATTGGCTATTATGAGCTGTTTAAGCAGCGAAACCCTCGTTTTCAGACACTACCTAGACTCACAGGGCATGAAATAAGCAACTGGTTTCCACAATAGAAATAATGGGTTTCAACCATAATAAATGTTTATTTATATAAAAAACTGAAAAACTTTCAAAACAGTGTGGCTGAGACTCCAGTTCTCTTCCCCTGATAGGAACACACATCAATTGGCTATTATGAGCTGTTTAAGCAGCGAAACCCTCGTTTTCAGACACTACCTAGACTCACAGGGCATGAAATAAGCAACTGGTTTCCACAATAGAAATAATGGGTTTCAACCATAATAAATCTTTATTTATATAAAAAACTGAAAAACTTTCAAAACAGTGTGGCTGAGACTCCAGTTGTCTTCCCCTGATAGGAACACACATCAATTGGCTATTATGAGCTGTTTAAGCAGCGAAACCCTCGTTTTCAGACACTACCTAGACTCACAGGGCATGAAATAAGCAACTGGTTTCCACAATAGAAATAATGGGTTTCAACCATAATAAATCTTTATTTATATAAAAAATCTGAAAAACTTTCAAAACAGTGTGGCTGAGACTCCAGTTGTCTTCCCCTGATAGGAACACACATCAATTGGCTATTATGAGCTGTTTAAGCAGCGAAACCCTCGTTTTCAGACACTACCTAGACTCACAGGGCATGAAATAAGCAACTGGTTTCCACAAAAGAAATAATGGGTTTCAACCATAATAAATCTTTATTTATATAAAAAAACTGAAAAACTTTCAAAACAGTGTGGCTGAGACTCCAGTTCTCTTCCCCTGATAGGAACACACATCAATTGGCTATTATGAGCTGTTTAAGCAGCGAAAACCCTCGTTTTCAGACACTACCTAGACTCACAGGGCATGAAATAAGCAACTGGTTTCCACAATAGAAATAATGGGTTTCAACCCATAATAAATCTTTATTTAGACTTAAATCTGAAAAACTTTCAAAACAGTGTGGCTGAGACTCCAGTTGTCTTCCCCTGATAGGAACACACATCAATTGGCTATTATGAGCTGTTTAAGCAGCGAAACCTCGTTTTCAGACACTACCTAGACTCACAGGGCATGAAATAAGCAACTGGTTTCCAAATAGAAATAATGGGTTTCAACCATAATAAATG